>NC_064754.1:7901675-8222252 GCF_011397635.1 Epinephelus fuscoguttatus | reverse complement strand
CCCAATCCCCTGCAATATCGTACATCACTGTGCAGCTCCGCTAATGAACATGGCTCTTTTAAAAAGCAATCTTCACTGCAGTGATTCACTCCTTTAGTCATTTGCAGCATCCATCCTCCTCTTTTTTTTTGCCACGCCCACTCACTTCTACTCTATTAGAAGCTAAAAGGCCAACTGCTACATTCTGGGCTGCTGTTAGCTCGTTACCGCTCCGCATTGTGATTGTATGGCTGACTCAGTTTGTGTAACATAAGTGGTAATGACAGGGCTCTGCAGATCATCTTGATGGTAAACAAAGACGATCTTCTTGTTGCCATGCTTTCCCCAGGTGTGTCATTATTTTCAAGACAGGATGAAAACACCAACTCTCCCTCGGTTTTTTTCCACTCCTCTCCCACCTTCCCATCCTCCCTGTCTTCCTCTCGGATGCCTGCTGAACTGAGAATTGTTTGCTGCAAGGACTACCGCTTCTGTTGGTGCCTGAAGTATTGAAGTCATTAGTTTTGCTTGTGTGTGTGTGTGTGTGTGTGTGTGTGTGTGTGTGTGAGTATCAGAGTGAGTTAGTGGGGTGACAGTGGTCTCTCCAGTGGATCTGTGTGGGTATGAGCACAGGCCTCACTGCGTCTATCTGTGTGGGAGAAAATGAAATGGCAGCAGACACGAGTGGGTTTACCGTCAATTCTCTGTGTGTTTGTTTTCCCCTATGAGAACACACATCCCAGTGCGAGCAAGCCTTTGTGAGGAGCGCACTTGCTTGTACTCGCCGCATCCTTTCATCTGTTTTTTCTACACCCCCCCCCCTTTCAATCTGCTGCATCCTCTCAAGTTAAAAGCACTCGGCGTTACATTTCATAAAATCAGCCAGCCGGCTAACGATCTGGTCAATCAGCAAGGTCAAAAAACAGGTCCATTCCACGCGACTGACGCTCAAATCAAAACGGTAAATTGAGCCTAATCACAGAGCATACAGATGTACACACAGGCCTGGGATTAGCTAAAGTAGGTCAACACCCAAAAAACACAAGGCTGAAGGATTCGCTGACACACTCCTATTGTCTGTGTGGTTGCCATTGTTATTACGGAAACAGGAAGATGGAAGCCATTAGAAAGGTTCCATTTTGGCTCTGGTTAAGCCTCATAGTCTTTGCATTAGTCTACGGTCCAGGCGGTAATTGCTGAACGCACAGAATCAGTCCTGATGGACCCAGAGAATGGTGCCTTTGTGTCCAGTAATGTTGCTGGGTAAGGCATACCAGGACACTTAATGCTAAGAGATGGCCACGTTGGTTTAAAGAAGCCCACAGTCATGAAATCTACAACCATACATTCAATTCTTGCAGCAGTTGCTCAGTTTAACTCTCTCATGCAACAAGGCAAACTGGTATTTTGATGCTGTGGAGTAGTGTGGCCCTAACAGGAGGAGGGCAGGAGTCAGGCGATACACCTGAACGCAGCCCGTCCGGCCTCGGAAACTGTTTTTAATTACAGGTCGATGGAGGCACTCGAGCAGAGAGCGTGATCAGAGGGAGAGAAGAGACTGAAGAGACAGTGATTAAAGGGAGGAATGTAGAGGGCAAAAATCTAAAAAGAAACAGCTAGAGGGAGAAAGAGGGGGCAAAAGGGCAGTCTTAAAGGGGAAGCACGAGTGTGAGAAAAACGAGGAAGGTTAGTGCGAGTGGTGCTGCAGCAGGAGGATGTGTGGCTGTATAGATATGAGTGAGAGTAGGAAGGAGGGAGGGAAAGAAATAGAAATAGGGAGAGAGATGTGGGGGAGGGATGCAGTGGAAGCACTGAAAAAAGAAAGAGCCAGAAGCTGTGTGTGTGTGTGTGTGTGTGTGTGTGTGTGTGTGTGTCTGTGATCAAGACTGTAGACAAGATCACAGAGTGGAGGAGAGCTGGATGGGAGAGGATGTACAACATCAAGTTCAACAGAGAGAGATGAAACATTTGGTTCGTTTACATGCAAGCAAACAACTTCACTACTCAGATTAAGGATAATAGTTTTATTAAGGGAACAACAGGGTTTGCAGAAACCTGATGTCCCTGATAATAAAGCCTGTAAGATGCTGGATTTGTGCGGCCGATAACAACATGGATATTTTGAAACATTGAAATAAAGACAGATCAGCAGCGTTTGTTGTTTAACATAAACACATACTATTTTTGATAAGGAATCCTTGGATTTAAAACCACTATGTGTCCCTGGCTGGGTATATATAATTATATATTGTGATTTTGCCATGGCAACAATCATCGTAAATTCAGCAAATTCCCATAAACTTGGTGTGAGGTTGCAATTTTGTACAATTGTTGCAACTATACCGCTAATTTTACTACTTAACAGGTAAAATCTAATTTTATTGCTGAGCTGCGTGCGGCATTCCTTCAGCCCCCTCTTTCGGCCTGTTTATCATTACTGCTGCAGGAGTGTGAGCTCCATGCCTGCAAACACAGAGTCACATACATGGTGACAAGGCTAACCGTTAGCATCACACAGCTAATGTTACCCTATGGTTTTTAATGGGTTTAACACCAAAGTCAAGTCTTTTCGGTGTCGGTGTGAGATTGACGGCTCAGTGTCGCATTTTAACCACTGCTGCAGGCTTGCGCCCAAGTGGCAAAATATGACTGTGTTGCACAGTAGCAACAGCTGATTGTCAAAATCATTTTAGGACCATCTTGAACTGTAGGAAATTGTAATAAATTCTGCCTCTCAGCTCGTCAAACAACGACACTTGGGCAGTGGCCCTCCACATCAGACTATGATGCTCTTGGTTATTCTCCAGCATCAGTTTTGGATGCAAAGGGACAGCATGTCAGTGTATGCTCTTTACATGCATTGTATCTTTTTAAAATGCACTTCTGTTTCTATGAGGAAAGCACAGTTTCTGCTTGTTAAATGCATGCAATTCTGTTTTGAAATTGAATTCCTAAGCAGGTTTACTTCCTTATGTTTGGACAACAGAAGCATGTGGTTAGATTAAGAAAAAAAAATCAACATTAATGTAATGTAGCATTTGACATATGTCAATAATATTGTAGACGTTGTAGCATACTACAATATGTTGTTATTTAAATACCTCAGTTTGCTTTTGGTTTCACATGGGAGACAAACAGGGGTGAAAGTCCAGAGTTTGTTGGACCCATTCAGCTCCCCTTCCACCCAACCCATGTTGGCTTCCTCGAAATACTACGAGAGTTGTTCAGAGCTTAACAAAATGACCCCATCCGGTGTGTCTCATACAGATGCCAAAGGTGCCTCTGTGCACTGGTATCTGACGCCAAGGCCCACTGCCTAAGTGTCGGTATTTGACCAGTTGGGAATAAGACCCGAGGTGGAAATTGTGATAAGAATTTTGGGTTCTACCTTAACACTTGTTTGGACCAAACAAAAGGTAAGGCCTACTTGTCAGATCAATGGGCACTGAAGGAAATCATTAGTTCCAGACCTATCACCAATCACTAACTCATCCTCTTTACTCATCTTCTCCCAAATGTGTGGCCTACAGTACAGGCCAAAAGTTTGGACACACCTTCTCATTCAATGCATTTTCTTTATTTTCATGACTATTTACATTGTAGATTCTCACTGAAGGCATCAAAACTATGAATGAACACATGTGGAGTTATGTACTTAACAAAAAAAGGTGAAATAACTGAAAACATGTTTTATATTCTAGTTTCTTCAAAATAGCCACCCTTTGCTCTGATTACTGCTTTGCACACTCTTGGCATTCTCTCCATGAGCTTCAAGAGGTAGTCACCTGAAATGGTTTCCACTTCACAGGTGTGCCTTATCAGGGTTAATTAGTGGAATTTCTTGCTTTATCAATGGGGTTGGGACCATCAGTTGTGTTGTGCAGAAGTCAGGTTAATACACAGCCGACAGCCCTATTGGACAACTGTTAAAATTCATATTATGGCAAGAACCAATCAGCTAACTAAAGAAAAACGCAGTGGCCATCATTACTTTAAGAAATGAAGGTCAGTCAGTCCGGAAAATTGCAAAAACTTTAAATGTGTCCCCAAGTGGAGTCGCAAAAACCATCAAGCGCTACAACGAAACTGGCACACATGAGGACCGACCCAGGAAAGGAAGACCAAGAGTCACCTCTGCTTCTGAGGATAAGTTCATCCGAGTCACCAGCCTCAGAAATCACAAGTTAACAGCAGCTCAGATCAGAGACCAGATGAATGCCACACAGAGTTCTAGCAGCAGACCCATCTCTAGAACAACTGTTAAGAGGAGACTGCGTGAATCAGGCCTTCATGGTCAAATAGCTGCTAGGAAACCACTGCTAAGGAGAGGCAACAAGCAGAAGAGATTTGTTTGGGCCAAGAAACACAAGGAATGGACATTAGACCAGTGGAAATCTGTGCTTTGGTCTGATGAGTCCAAATTTGAGATCTTTGGTTCCAACCGCCGTGTCTTTGTGAGACACAGAAAAGGTGAACGGATGGATTCCACATGCCTGGTTCCCACTGTGAAGCATGGAGGAGGAGGTGTGATGGTGTGGGGGTGTTTTGCTGGTGACACTGTTGGGGATTTATTCAAAATTGAAGGCACACTGAACCAGCATGGCTACCACAGCATCCTGCAGCGACATGCCATCCCATCCGGTTTGCGTTTAGTTGGACGATCATTTATTTTTCAACAGGACAATGACCCCAAACACACCTCCAGGCTGTGTAAGGGCTATTTGACCAAGAAGGAGAGTGATGGAGTGCTGCGGCAGATGACCTGGCCTCCACAGTCACCGGACCTGAACCCAATCGAGGTGGTTTGGGGTGAGCTGGACCGCAGAGTGAAGGCAAAGGGGCCAACAAGTGCTAAACACCTCTGGGAACTCCTTCAAGACTGTTGGAAAACCATTTCAGGTGACTACCTCTTGAAGCTCATGGAGAGAATGCCAAGAGTGTGCAAAGCAGTAATCAGAGCAAAGGGTGGCTATTTTGAAGAAACTAGAATATAAAACATGTTTTCAGTTATTTCACCTTTTTTTGTTAAGTACATAACTCCACATGTGTTCATTCATAGTTTTGATGCCTTCAGTGAGAATCTACAATGTAAACAGTCATGAAAATAAAGAAAACGCATTGAATGAGAAGGTGTGTCCAAACTTTTGGCCTGTACTGTATGTCAACAAGCTAAACCCCGATTAATTTCTATTCTGCAATTTCACGTTCGTTATTCCCTGGAATACAAGCAGATAATAATACATCTACTGTATGTCCATGAGCTAAAATCGGCTGATAAAACTGGCCCAAAAACATGAGGTGTTTGATAATATATTAATGTTGTTATTGATGTGTGCAAGACTACAAGCTAACAGGAAGTAGGGATATAACAAAATGGATGGATGGGTTCATTTGTGCTTCTTTTTTGATGAAATAGGAGCTCAGCACAAGCTCAGTTACTTACAGCATTAGTTCTAACATTTAAGCTGTTTTGTTGCCACCAACCCCCCCAAAATCTGCTGTTTCTTTGACATAGCTGCAAGCAATTTTATATTTCAGAGGAAGAGATCACTAAGCTGTATAGGTGCCAAGAGGAATTTGAGTAATCCATCTGGGTTAATCGAGTTGCGCTTCTGCGATTACAACCCTAATGCGAGTACGATAACTCTAAAAGGGGTTTATCTGACAGTTGCAATATTACCCTACTGGCTCTAATCAAATTATTAGAGTTCATGCAAACAGTGAGTGACAGAGTAAAAGATGGAGGGTCAGGGAAGGGTGGAGGCAGAGTGGCACATTAGAAAATTGAAGGTAGAAAGAGCCACCCACAAAGTGAGATGGGAGAAAGAATCAGGTGATTCCTGTCAGCTGTGTGATCTTATAAAAGCAGAGAGCCCGGGTATCAGCCCTGCTCTTTCTGGCTTTGCTGTCATCTGCTCTTCACTTACTGAAAAGACGGCCAAGTGAAAAGCCTGAAAGCGCTTGGCACACACTACCAGTTCCTCCCATTCCCTCAAACTTGCTCACCAGACAAAAAGTTCACTAAACCTGTGCTTTTATAAAAGCAGGACAAAGACAGTATGAGAACGGGAAGATAAATGGTGCAATACAGAATTATCTGCAACACCCCCTGTAAATAAAAGTCTTGTTTGCTACTTTCTGTTTGCAAACTGTTTGTAACAGTGCAGTGATTCACCAGTCCTTCATTTTAGGGATTTGGTGGATTTTCGTCTCATGTTTTTTAGGACAAACAAAAGAGGTTTGTTTGGAATAAACACAAACAGCATGGGCGCCACCAACAGCCATCATGGAATGAACACCATTACATTCGTCAATAGAAAAGCCAAGACATACAGAGTTCTTAGCACCAAAGGATAGAAATGTTAATGAAAATGTCGCAGATTTCCAGAATTAGCTTGAAGCTTAAGGCCCTGATTTGGAAATCGTGTCATAACAAATCACATCCCTGAGAATGTAAATAAAGGCCCCAATTTGGAAATCATGTCATAACAAATCATCCCTGGGTATATGTAAATAAAGCCAGAATGTCTCATGAACAAAAACAAGTAATACAGAACGATCCCTCTTTTATGATTACCAGAAATCCTGAGTGCATCAAAACCAGTTCTACATAAAAAGCCTAATCATTGCAAAACGAGTCTGAGCCAAAGCTGTAGCCAAGGAGTTAACACTGGATGGGACCAAAGAATAAAATATGAAAACTCATTTCCCATTATATTATTTATCATAAGCAAGTACAACCCTACAATACACAAACAATAAGTATTGTTTTTTTTCATTATATAAATTATTAGTACTGCAAACTCAAATTAAACTTACCTACTAGAATAAGTAATTCAAATTGAGCACAGTGTTAGTTCAGGCAAGCTCAGCTCACAACCCAGCTACATCAGCTGATCTCAAACAGTCCAATCAACTGATGGAGCAGCTGATTGATCACTTTCTGACAGAAGTGAGAGTTGGCAGCTGATTCAACCAATTGGTGAATCTCCTTCAGGGCGCCCTATTTAAACTGCTCCGTCCTGCCTACTGTTGCTGCTCCCTCTGCAAGCCGCTTTGCGACCCGCCTCCACCCCAGCTCCTCCTTTTCATGCTTTGTCTGACTTAGTGTCATTTCTGTTTGACCTTGATGCTGCTCTGTTTTGTTCCCGGGGGGTCTTTGCTGCTCTCTCCCTGCCTTAGGCTTTCCATGTAGGCGCATGGAAGGGCAGGGAGGTTTGCTCTCTGCTTCAGGCTTTCTGCATAAGCGCGTGGAAGAGTCTTTCTGCGTAGGCCCCGAAGAAAGACAGAAAGGCCCCAGAACAGAGCCATATCTCCAAATATAATACTGCAAATGGATATTAAGTTTTCTTTGGCTAAAGTTTTCCTGACTGAACCGCTTTTTCAGTCCACTAGGTACATTTTAAAAAAAACAAACAATCAAAACTGCAATAGTATTAAATCATGAATTAAGTATAGAGATATTATCGTAATGTGGGGCCTTTGGTGATTCCCACCTCTAACATGAATAATCAATACATGAAATTTACTGTATGTACTTACTATATAAATGACACACGTGGTGAAATGCAAATGACTAACACCCTAACACTTATATTACATTCTAGTTTTCCATATGTTGCAGGTACAGGCATGCAACAACACTTGGACAAACCTAATAATGACAATGGCTAATGATCATTCCAGATGGTGTGCATGGTTGCCTGTGATAGCATAGCACATCTTTTTAATTTATACACTTTCTCATCAATATACTGAGGATGCACATTAGAATTTTTGGGTGGGAATGTGCCCCCCTAGTATATATTATAATTACTGCCTGGCCAGGATTATTTCACTAACTGTATCTACAATATCTAGACCACTTTATTTTACTCATCTGTCTTCTTTAAGGCTCATCAGTTTGAATTAATGTTCCAGATGGCAGGGTCTAAGTAGTGGATAAACACTGAAGCATATATTTAACAGTTTCAGCTCTACAAAAGAGGAAGCGTGTGAGAAGTGCAGCCTTGTGTGAACCGAGGGAGTTTTCTAACGGAAGTGAGCTGGCAGTGGATATGTGGTGCTGTCATTAATGTGGCTGGCAGGTGCCTGCCTGTTTGTTTGTTGAAGCAAATGTGTACATACCGCATGTGCATTTCCCCTCCCCATCTACTGCAACCGAGAATAACCACAACTAAGGAAACAGCTGAAGACTTAGGTCAGCGACACCGCAGGCAACTAAGGTCAAAGGTGAAAGCTGCAGTGCTTTGAAAACGGAAACTGAGCATGCTGATAATAAGAAAGGCTGCAAGTAAAGATATAAAACTTAGCTAGAGATATAAAGCAAATCAGGAAACAGCAGCAACTAAAAAGGCCAATAAGATTTGTTCCATCTAAAATTAACGTATAAAGATACAGGACCTGCATTTCGGAGCAGGAGGAAGGAAAAAGAACTCTCCCTGCACTACTCACTCAAACTTCTGACACACATTCAGTGACGCTGAGTGATAAAACCACTGGTGGTGGTGCCATTTAAAGGGATAGTGCACCCAAAAAAGAAAATTCAGCCATTATCTACTCACCCATATGCCGTGGGAGGCTCAGGTGAAGTTTCAGAGTGCTCACATCACTTGCGGAGATCCAAGGGGAGAGGGGGTAGCAACACAACTCCACCTAATGGAGGCTGACGGCTTAAGGCTACAACGAGGCTAAAAACAGGACACTTGGATCACTATGGACGAGCAGTATGGAGATATTTTGTGGTTTCAATTAGGTGTTTTTGGATGTTTGAATCTGGGGCACTGTAAACCTCCATTAGGTGGAGTTGTGTTGCTACCTCCTCTCCCCTTGGATCTCCGCAAGTGTTGTGAGCACTCTAAAACTTCACCTGAGCCTCCCTCGGCATATGGGTGAGTAGATAATGGCTAAATTTTCTTTTTTGGGTGCACTATCCCTTTAAAAGCTGAAGGGTCTGAACTTATTTAAGTGTTTCGTATTTAATGGGAGCTTTGTGTTGGCATACAGGAACCCAGTCCTATAAAAGAGCCATAAAACGCTCAGTTGTTGCTGATGCATGGCAGTAATCTGAATGGTCATGAGACTGCTGAACAAACCAAAACAGATCGATCGGGGATGGTAACAGGTGGAAAGAGTTTAAGGAATATTTGGCTTTCCGAAAGCAGATGAAGGAAAAATGGTGAAATGTTGAAAAGTCGAATTGCAGTGTTGAGAAACAGTCCTGTTAAGTGTCTCTGTCCCACGCCTACTCCTTTTTTTTTTTGGTTTTTGAAGTTTGGAAATTAAGAACTTTGTCCTTTCAGCCACATCTTCTTATGATTTTCCAACTTATTTTCCCTTTTCGGCTCTGCCAGGCACCTGTAATTTAGCTACTCTTTTCTTTGAAAGCTTTTTAGTTCTTCCATGCAGCTTTGAAAGCTCACATAAAAGTATATATTAAAGAACCCTTTTCAAAAAGTTGACACATGCTGCTAATTAGTTAATCTTAATAACTTTTCCTGTGAAACTGCCTTTGTAATTGTGATTAGATTTCTCAAAAGTTCCCATTAAGCTGTCGGCTCATATATGAGATATAAGTTCCTTTAAACTGAAATATGAGAGATCAAATTCAGCTCTAAGCTTACAATCATACCGTACAGGCTGCAAAGGGCCAGCTGACTCCAGGATCCATTTGTTGACTCATACCACAACCACGTACCTCACCTCACACAACCCTGAAAAGCACATTCAGGCCTGCACAAAAACTTCCTCTGTTTCCTGCCCCTCGTGCTGCCCACAGCTCTTTTCATGTCTGAGGGAGAGTTTTCAAGCAGTGTGACAGATTGATCAGCAGTCGCTGTTGCACGTGTGACAGCGACTGCGTCCGATCAGGTCTGGCAGATTTCTGTGGCCGTAGCGTTGTCCAGACTTGTAACGAGTCCAGTGCCAACTGCAATCACAGGGCCTGTCTCTGCACTCCACGGCTCACTTATCTGTTACGGGCACAGTTCAGGAGGCGCCGTGCACGCTGGGAATTCAGAGTTGTTGGCTCCTGCTGTCCGTGTGTGTTTGTGAAGTAGAGGATGTGTGTTTGAAAAGAGGAAAAAGAGTCATGCACGTCTCTTTATGCCGCTTGAGTAAATACATGTCTCTTAAAAGAAACTCTGTTTGTGCTATTGTTATCACCATAACACTGTAAGCTTTTACACCGCACCCTCCCTCACGTTCAGACTTGACATTTAGGAAGTTAATTTTAGCAGCAGCACAGAAAAGAACAAGGAAGGAACGCAAATGGAAAGCAACCCTCCAAATCAAGTTATGCAGCCCTTGAATAAAAATGCCAGAAACTTAAAACTGAGCTTCACTCCCCTTTCCTGTGATCCATGAATCCCCTGTGGCTTACAATCCTCTTTTAACCTCTCTGTGACCCATCTGGGGAAAAAAAGGGTGTCACTTTAAAGACATCTGCTTGGGAAGTCGTGGCATTACTTCCAACAGCAACATGACACACCACGAGGCGTCTGCTCTTAATTTTGGAGAAGCCACAGTGAATCTCAAATACACTTCCTGAGGCGATGTGCTGCACAGACATAAACTACAGAATGCAAAGTCATGGTGGTGGAGGAAATGCTACAATGCAAATCGAAAAACCTCAAGTCATGCTTTATTTGACAACACACTGCACACTGAAAGGAGTGATGAAGAGTTTGCGACAAAGATCTTGCAACATTTCCCCACGGCGCTGCTGCAATCCATGTGCCACTTATGATGACGCCTTAGATCTGCTTCCTGCAGTGTTGCCATAGAAGCCTCACATTCGAAGCAGCCAGTGACGTACAACAGTTTTCTGTTTTAGCAGATTTGGGCTTACACTTGATCACAGCCAGTGGAGAGCAGGCCGTCCCCAGTGTGGAGCCGTGCAGGTTTTACTGACCCGGGTTCAGTGTTTTACAGTTACTGCAGGATGGGACTGAAGAGCTTGTTAATTGCAAAACTGCACAGAAAAAAAATTAATGCAGCTGTCCTTGACCTCAGTGCTGTTATATAATAACCCAAAAGGCTGCAGAGAGAGGGGGTGTGACAGAGGGAGGCAGATAATTACTGTAACTGAATAGTGCATGCACAGTTTTAGACTAAATAATAAGCTGGATATACTGTCAGTGCGTCAAAAGGCCTGTTTCGTCTTGAAGTAGAAAGTAAATCTTCATGCACTGTTTTGGTAACACTGCTACTGTTACAGAAAAAAAGGAGAATATGTGGTAAAATATAGAAACAGAAATATAAAGCACATTGTACTGCAGGCTGAGCACTACTCAGACCAGGGACACTCTATTATTCTCTTGGCTGACAGAAAGGGTCACGGTGGCTGCAGCCTGTCGCGTCGGCACCAGTCACTGTCAGAATCAGAGCTCCTTCAATCTGAGATAGCGGCATTACAGCAATAAGACCACTGAAGGAAAGTGGAAGCGACAGACTGACTGATACACTTTATAAGGTTTTCAGCTGCCAGCTCAGAGACTGCAGTTTGGAAATGCTTCAATTAGAGTGTCAGGGAGACTTCTGAAGACTCCACTAGTGCTGACCCTCCACCATGTCTCTTGTCAGAGGGCTGGTTCACCCAAATTACTAAAAAAAACAAGTTCTCTCTTGCTCTTAGTGATAACTAGACGTTCAAATGCTGTGGTTTTGGTTTTACTTGGCCATATTTTGATACATCTGTCTCTGAGATGTCTATTGCCACTGCATTATAATAGAGCTGGATAGACATTCAAAATAAAAAACAAGAATCAAAGATGCATTCATTGATTTTTTTTTTTTTTTGGTGCAAGCCAACACATAGCAACATACGCATTTATTTCACGTGTCTTTCTGGCCAGCTGTTGAATTTATGTATCCGTCTTTTAGCTCTGTTATGGTCTCTACCAACTCTTGAGGCAAATATCTGCTTTTTCAGCTGCTACATGTTCCACTCACCAGCTAATTGCTAGCCCTTTTCACACAGATATTGTTCCACAGGGCCACTACGAAGTCTCTGCTTTACGCCAAACCAAACAACAGCACCCCAGGGTGTGATTTCAGACAGCATCCCCAGCCTCTAGTGCGACATATAACCTACACGGCAGCAGCATTTCATAAAAAATAACAATGCCATAACACTGCATTAACAATAATATATCATGTCTGTTACATGGTGGTCGATCTTGTCCTCTGCTAATGGAGTAAGGAGTTTCCAGACCTTATTGTTTTCCCAGTTTTTGGCTACTGTTCCTCTTCTTTGAGTTACTCGTAAAAACTAACCCAAAGACTAACTCATTACATAGATCAACTTTTGATGTGAAAGTATTTTAAAAATTTCATTACAATCCATTTTGCAAGGGACTAACTTAGTAGGTCACAGGTAGACTTACTCAATTTGCATCTGAATGCCTGGCTGCTAGCGCTAGGACCAGAAGCCCAGAAGCTGTTCCAGCTCTGATCTCCGGATTGGCTGCTAAATGCTTTGCATTGAGGTGATATTTCTTTGATGGTATGGAAATTCCTGACTGCAGATACTGCAGAGAACAATGCTCCTGTCAACAGTTCCATCAGGGCGTTTTTTAAATGCAAATATTCCATTCGCCATGAATGCATCGTCTCATCTGTCTCCATCATGTGACAAAGCCACTGTGGCCTTCAGTGATGCACCGGGTCAAAGGGCACCACAGTACATGATTAATCAGTGTTCATTTTTTTTAACGTGTTGCTTTTTCTGTGATTTATTAATTGAAATGAATGTGTTATTTTGACAGTGCTAGTTAAAACATACCAGTCTTGTTCTGCTGGCTGTCCATTTAATATGGACATCAGTTTGGCACTGTAACTACCTCCAACGACATCTTAAAAACAAGACAACACTGTCCCACCTTTCTGCAGTCGTACCTTTCATAAAGAACAGTAATGCAGAATTACAGCGTTATGTTCCTGCCTTGAACAGGTAGTATAAATGGGGCCTTTGTGTGTCTGCCATTTGGTGCAGGTTTTGCTGCTGGAAACAAGGTCAATGACAGCTGTAAGAGTGAACCAAAACAGTTAAGCTGCAGGTTGTAATTCCAAAACAATGACCTAAAAGATGCTAAAATGCTCCATTAAGCTGAGGGAAACTGCAGAGTCAGGTTATTACTCTGCATTGGGCTCTTTCACATTACACACAGTCTTCTGATCTGTTGTTAATTTAAAAATATTCATGGTGCAGCTTTAAAAAAAAAAAAATTGAAAAACAACATGCCTTTCTTGAAACAAGATCCCAGTAACTCTGGATAATCCACTAACCTCACCAGTTAAGAGCTTTCTTTGGAACTGCTGTCTACCAAAGAAACTCATAATCCCCACGAAAACTGTTCTCAGCCTGTGTTAGTATTATGTAAGCATGACAAATGTACTTTTCACCAGATCATGGTGGCAGGAAACTCAAATCTCTCAAAACCTTTACAAATAAAACCAAAACTAATTGTATGTTTGGATACCACTAGAGGTAGTGAGGAAATATGGGGTTTTATTTACATATTTTTTGGGTGAACAGACCTTATGATAGTCGAACAATGTCCAATATAAATGTGTGAATCATTCATGTGTTTGTGTTTGGATCATTTGTCAGTAGCTGCTCGAGCACAACAACATTCAATCACTGTAGCTCTACATTCAGCTCATGTTTCCTTGCCAGTGGTGTCCACCTTGACCATTTGGCAGCCAAGCCAACCTGCTAGCATCTCAAGTGCCCTTATCTCTACCAACCCTTCTTCCCTTTCAACAGCACAAACCTCACCTGCACACCGAGTGCTAACTGCAAAGGTCAGGAATGTGGGGGAAAAAGAAAACGGGGAGAAAAAAAACAAATGAAAAGGAAAATGTCAGGTACCGTGAGCTATTTGTCAGCAGGGCGTACGTTAGATAGTGGAGGCGGTGTGCTAGCATGTCCGATCCCTCTGAGAGCCAGGTAAATAACCCCGGGCTGTTTACTGCGCTCCCTCTTCTTCTATAGTGCTCATGCTAATCTTCACTCAGACACGCACACACAAATAACACATTGACACCATTTTCAATCTTCCCCTATAGCTGACACCTCATTGTCATTCTCCTGTCTCTCCCACAACCTTTTTCTCTCCGTCTCCATCTTCCTCTCTGTTGCGGTCCTTTCAAAACAGACAAAGTTTGCTGACATTTTAAAGCTCCCACTGCTGCACGGCTTCAGATTGCACTCAACACCATCTACTACCTTTCTGCAAAGCCAGATGCTCCGAGCTCCTTGCCGAGCACTACAGCACATCGCCATGACGCGTTATTCATTATTTTAAATGAAAAATCACCGGCGGCAACAACATGACAAAACTATAAATGGCTTCAGGCAGGAAAGCACACTATACATTTTAACTCAAAGGTATGATTACCACTGGAGCACATTGTTTGTATTAACACAGTGACACAGAACAATGATTAAATGAGGGAAGAAAATTAGATTTGCGCAGTTCAGTAACACCATGTAACAGATCATTTTGTTGTGTCAAATGTGCAAGTAGCTCCAGAGTCATAAATCAGTCCCTGCAGAGATCCATTTGTTACATTTCCACATTTCACAAGACCTCTGAATTAACCTGGATGCACCTGAATTTATAAAAGAAACAACTCCACACAGACTGGTCGTCAATGGCAGACAAACTCGGGTCAAGTAATGATGTCAAAGTATGAATGCAGCAGTGTGTGTGGTAAAACCTTTCAGTCAAATGTCGATCAGATCTGTGCATCAACTGTTGAGTTCAGCCCACGTGTAAACAACCAGCCGCGCAGCCTCAGGGCACCTGCCTTTCATGGAGTTTACACAGTGTCGTGAGAAACTGAAATAACATTGTTGTGTTCTTCTTTAACAGCCCCAACTTACAGCAGAAGTTTGGTGTATGTAGGTCTTAAAGGTCACAAACTGACAAGGAAAAAAAAATGTTCAAGACGGACCATTTAAGAGCTCTTCTAGAACTTTTTAAATCGTATCACAAGCATCACCAGCAGATGCCTAGTTGTCATGAAATCAAAGATCTTCAACTTTCATTGTTTTCTGAGCACTTTAAAGACTTCTCATCAAGGACTATATTTACATGCACAAAATATTCAGTTTTTTCCCATACTCCAAAAACGACAATATTTCTTCTAAGCTGTTTAAATGGCCAATGAAAATGATTATTCATCAAATATTCCCATTAAGAATTAGTATCACTGCAGCCATGAATACTCCAACATGCTCTAATGTGTTGTTCACACCAAACACGATGCGAATTTTCCCGTTGATGAATGAACTTCTGCCGGTACGTCCTCCACATCATACATCCCTGCAGGATCTCATTGCTGAATGGCTATCACAGCGCAAACTGATTTGTGGAAGTTCAGATTTTTCAACTCTCGCGAAGAATCGCTCTGCTCACTTCATCTGCGCCACTTAATTTGTGTAGCATCCATCAAATCCATCGCGCTGCCTGAATTGTTTTATTCGCACCCAGTGTAAACACAACATAACATAACCGCTCACAGGTGTTGGTTAAAGTCTGGCCAACTTTAGGCACCGAAACCACTTCATTAAAAGGTGGGACTTGTCGGTTACTGTATGTAAACAGTATTGCCAGCAAAAGTTAAAGCCAACCCCAGTTTTCGAACAATATATCTGCAGTTTTTGGCGCCGTGTTTGTGATTTTTGTAGCTTAAACTCGGATGCACGCTGCTTTTGATCTGGTACATAAACGCTACCTTTTTACAAAGTCTTGAACTCACTCTTTGCCCAGGAACGTCCTGAACATAGCAGAACGAGAAGACAATAAGAAAATACAAGCAGAGGGCAGGGTCTCTGCACATAAACACACTACCACACACTTCTAGCCAGACATAAGTGATTGAGAGAGACACTACTTTGGTATGAGTCAATGCATCATTTGTTAGGATACAAACATGCATGGTTAAAGAAAGAACCCCTTTATAGCTACAAGAAAACAACACTGACAGGTGGTAGAAAAACGACTTGAATTGCGGTTTTGTATGTCAAAGTCAAATGCCTTGTATGATGTAGAATCCACCCTGAGGGTTTGTGGTAGTACAACAACATCAATCTGCTTCTGTGTTTGATGCTGACAGGGGACGGTCGTCATTCACTCAACCACAAGAGAACACTGGTTAGGAAAACTAAACAAAACCACAGTTCACTAAAAGGTCACTTAAAGCAGGGATTCAAAGTCAACACCAGCTGACAACACAGATGGAAACAAAATGAAATGTGACCATCTACATTTCCAAGACAACTGGGAAAACTCTGACGATGAAGACCATGTAATAATAATACTAATAATACTAATAATAATAATAGAAAGCTCCAGAACAGCAACTTTATGGACCTTGAAGTGTTCAAACAACCACTGCTGTCTGACAAAATTTAAAATATGCAGAATGACATCTACTCTGCTGATACTTTTTTTGTTGATTCTCCCCCAAATTAATCTCCAGCAGATGGGTCACAGCGGTTTGATGAGCCACTTGTGGTTTCTCTTGTGCTTTGGTTGATTGGAGGCAAATGGAACATTTTGAAAATTGTAAATAATCTGACTTCATTTCCAGTGCATTTTTCTGCTTTAATGGAGTGATCGGAGGAGCGGGGGGGTTTATCTAAACAAACATGATGCATCTTTGGATGAAAGCACAGACACTTAATCTCCTCTCTGAACCTTTCCTCATACTGCAGCACAGAAAGTATTTGCAGCAACATCCCAGTCTCAGTCTTCTCTCAGGGGAACATAAATATTAGGAAAGACAAAGAGACAAATTGGATCTTGTTTGTGAGATTCCTGTGATGTTGAATTTTGTGTTTTGTCTCACGTTTTCAGTACAGTCGCATTATACAGCAATCAGATTCACCAATGTGTATAACCTCAGCAACCACTGTAGTATAGAAGCAAGTCAAGCATCACTCACACTATCAGAAGTTAACTCTGCATGTGCCACATGCAAAGTTAAAAAAAAAAAAAACGCTGATTCATCTCCAGCACAGCATGGAAATGCTTCATCATTACTCAGTTGTTTCGTTTGCTAATGGTGCGGAACCACAGCAAACATCCATCCAACCAGCCCTGGTCACAACAGGATGCCATAAAGAATATCACAGCCAAATATCCTGCAAACGAAAAGAGAGACGTTTCAGCTTTGGTCAGCAGTGACTGAACTGCATGTTAATCATCCCCAGGACTAAACTAGAATTACCGCCTCACTGTTGTATGCCTCTGCAAACCAGTCAAGTTGCACGTACAGTTTATATCCATGTCGGTGAAAACATGGATGCTTCACACACATCTTCGCAGCACAGAAAATCTATACAATCATCACAGTTTCAAGGTGGACACCCAAGATTAGTGTCACCAATTCAGTCTCAGACCAAATGTCTCCCTTTCTGTTCCTGAGATACAGTGTTGAGTAATAACCAGAAATGTTTTTGCAGAACATTATGATGTCACAGTGAAGCTACCCTTTGACTTTTTAGATATCAAATGTCATCACTTCATCATTTTATCCTATCAGACTTTTGTGGGGAATTTTGTCATAAATGGTACACATTCTTAAGTTATGGCCAAAAAAATAAAACATTTTGTTTGGTCACAGTGACCTTGGCCTTTGACCTTCGATCACCAAATTCTCCTCAGTACATTCTTGAGATCAAGTCCACATTTGTGCCAAATTTGAGGAAATTCCTCAAAGGTTTTCTTGAGATACCACGTTCACGAGAACAAGACAGATGCTAGGTCACAGTGACCTCTGACCACCAAATCTAACTGGTTCCTCCTTGAGTCAAAGTGGATGTTTGTGCCAAATTTGAAAAAAATCTGTGGAAACGTTCTTGAGATATCACTTTCACAAGAATGTGATGCACGAGGCCACAGTGACATTGACCTTTGACCAACAAAGTCTAATCAGTTCATTACTGGGTCCAAGTGGACAACCATACCAAATTTGAAGACATTCCTTAAAATGTTCTTGAGATATCACATTCACAAGAATGAAGCAGATGAGGTCATAGTGACCTTGACTTTTGACCTACGACCACCAAAAACTAATCACTTCATCACTGAGTCCAAGTGGACAACTGTGCCAAATTTGAGGAAATTCCTCAAAACATTCTTGAGATACCACATCCACAAGAATGAGGCAGATGAGGTCATAGTGACCTTGACCTTTGATCACCAAAAACTAATCAGTTCACTGTTGAGTCCAAGTGGACAACTGTGCCAAATTGGAAGAAATTCCTCAAAACTTTATTGAGATACCATGTTTACAAAAGGCAGATGAGGTCATAGTGACCTTGACCTTTGACCTATGACCACCACAATCTAATTGGTTCATTGTCTAAGTGGATGATTGTACCAAACCTGAAGAAACTCCTTCAATGTGTTCTTGAGGTATCATATTCACGAGACCGGGATGGACGGACAACCTGTAGCATAATGCCTTCAGCCACGGCTCTCGTCGGCATGGACCATAAAAATCAGTTTTATTCTGGAGCTTCAGGTTGTAACACAGCGGTCAATAATTTATTTTAAGCCACGCAGACCACTGCAATCCTGCCACAAGAAATAACGACTTGGCTCTGATGAATACCTGCCACATTTTTGTTGAGGTAAATAAAGGCCTCAGCTGATACGTGCAGGCAGCCGTGCAAACCCTAACCTGACTGACACCGAGACAAATAAGGGATTTTTTTTCTCTCTCCACAAAATCGAAAAATTAGCAAATAAGCACCTTTCCCATCAGGGGGGAGGAGGGAAATGTGAGAGGAAGGAGAGGAATTGGCAGCTCATTAAACCCTGGAAGACAACCTGTTACTGATGCGAGCGGTGGGCGAGTGCGACACACAGCTAGCACCTTACCCCTGCTATTAGACGTTACAGGATGACAGAACATGCATGCACAAACACACAAACAAGACAAACAAAAGACAAAAATATACACAAACACAGACAGGCAGAAGATGTAGCATGGCGTCTTTAGTCTACAGAGAACTCCTTATGCCCATACGTTCAGACACACACATACAACCCACTGCATAATTCCCATAAAGCAACAGGGTCTAATTGAGTTCCTGCAATTCAGCAACATCTGTCCGCTCCTCCTCATCTTGACTCCGCAGCATTCAATCAGCCACACATACACGCTAACACACGCACGCCACAATTACAGACAGCCTATTAGTGATGTTAAGCCTTCCTTCTTGTGATGGCAGGATGAGAGAGCAGGCTAACGGATGCTGTAAATTTGCATGTGCTGGCCTCCCCCTGAGTGCTGTTTTGCATACGGGTGCGCAGCTGGGACTGGGCCCCGAAGAGTCAGTGTCTTTAATGAACTGAGCATTTCTGCACAAGTTCTGGTAGCTGCTTTTAAAACCTATAAATATTTTAAAAGGTGATGTAAACAGGCCATTTCCTCTGCTGTGGGTTGGGTTCAGAGGGTCAACCCGCCATTTAAAAGCCGCCGACCCGGAAACAATTATGTCAGTTTGGGTTGTGGTGGATTTTACAAGATTTTCATGATGTTCTAAATGCTGCCTCAAAGGCTGTTCCATCCTGACAAGGAGGGATGCACTGATTCAACTTTCTCAGGCCCAAAACTGAAGCCTGGGCTTTGGGTACCAGCCGAGTACTGATCTGTTTAATTAAAAAGCTGTATGTCTCACTGTGTGGAAGAGACTGGGATTATTCTTTAAAAGGCAACATCAGACTTGACCGAAACATTGCTCATGGTTTCGGTAAAGTGAACTGAATGATTGTAGCTAATGATGTGTAGCATGGACCCCCAGATCCTTTGGTAGATTTGGTACACCCAGTGTTGACTCCATGACCGCAGCCTTGCAGTACAGGCCCAGTATCCAATGTCAGTAACGGATCGGTGCATTCATACTGACAAGAAAATATATCTGGAAGTACTTTTAACATTTTGCCATGAAAACTAAAAGATAGAAGAGTGGACACATCAGCTATTGGGAACATATGTATACAAAGATCACACACACTTACATCTATCCAAAAATGAAAGACCTTTAGGGAGAAATGGGGTTTCTATCCAACGACAATGAGATACAGTGTGGACATCTGACTGAACTGTATCAGGCTGTCAATCCATAGTACAGAGAGGGAGTTTTTCAACCTCTCATCTCAGTGCAGACATTTAAAAATCATATATCACATGGCCTTAATCAATGCAGAGTATAGACCGTCTCCGCACCAACGCCACCAAAACTAATTTCAGCACATTTGTCGTACCAGGCAGTTTAAGTAACTCTGATTAAAACTTCAAATAATCAGTGTTTTAGGTGAGAGTCCTCCAGAATTTTTCATCTCACAAACAAACACTGAAAAACCATCCATCAGCTCGAGCTACCTGTTCCCGCAAACCAAACACCTGCCTCTGACTGTAGAACTATTCTTAGACATTTTAACGTAGAGATTTGTTTTTCCCTTTTTTTCTTTTGCCATCTGTATCCCATCTGTTTCGATGCTACTTTCTCTGCCTCTGGGTTAGTCTTATGAAGAGAGGCCATTTGCAGCATATAAGTTGAGAAAACTAAGTAGGGAGCTATGATCAAACTAAGAAACAACAGTAAAACTGTGCTATGACCCAGTCGTTTGCAACCTGGGAGGCACCGCAGGCAGTAAAAGATGATCTGAAAAGCTGAGAGATGAAAAGGAAATGCATGAATTTAAGACAGAAAATATGTTTTTTTCAGATCTTAAAAATATTCAAATTAAACTATCTGGAAAGAGGAAACACCTTCTGTCGGTACTCTGCTCTCAGCTCATTGCTCTAAACTTCTGATAAGGAGTTTGACAAACCAGGAAGGCTGAGAACAATGGCTCTATATTGCAGCAACTTTCCCCGCTGACATCAAACTCCCTGCAAAGTCTCCTCCACCAAAATGCTCCAGCAGCCCTCCACTTCACTGCTCATTCAATTTCCTGCTCCTCGCATTGCTTACATTTTACATTTTTTGGCATCGGGAGCATAATAAGCTTCATTTCCTGGATCACTTCTGTCTCAATCAACCAACTGTAAAAAAAAAAAAAAAAAAAAGAAAAGGAGAGAGCCTCAGCTCCCCAGCAACAGTGAAGAAAAACAAAATTCCTCTAACCTTAAAGGGATCTTGGTGGAAAGGAGGACGCAGAAGTTAGGAGAGGGGAAGAAGGTGGATTTCTTTAATGAGAGTAATTAGTGTGAGCGGAGGAGGACAATGTAGGAGACAGGATGTGATTCAGTAGGGTGACGTGAGGTTATTCTTAACGTGATGAGTTTTCAGCCTACAGCACCTCACACTCTGAATAAGGTGAGAGGGTCATCCTGTCACCATTGTGAATGTTAATGTGTCCCATTCATGTACATGTTGCTGAGCGTATTGTATCTTTGATTTGCTGTAAATTAAGTTTCCCGTAAAGGACAAAGAAAGTCTTGAACCCGAGCAGAAAAACAAATTCCTGAATTAAGCCGACAATGGCGAGGCAGTCTCTCTGGTTAGACTGTGGTGCGACGTGAACAAAAACACAGCTGTACGCTCAAATAGATAAATTGGATCATTTAGATGCACAAACAGCCTCTCTATTTTCTGACAAAATGCTGCATTATGTCCCTGAAACAGTGAGGGGTACTGAACAGTCGGGGGCTTTTCTCTGACTTCATGCCTCGTCAGTGAGTCTTTAAGAGCAGATTATGGATGTTTAAATGTGCTCACACACAGCCACACACTTCCTGCTTCACAACAAGTCTTGTTGCTAAAAAATAAAAAAAAAACACAGTAAAAGCAAGTGTTGTTGAATAGAAAGAGCAGCTTTACAACACTATTCATACATTCTCTCCGGATCAACATGCAGCTACGACCGTTCAGTTCAAGGCAAAATAAAAGCACCAAAGCTACAAAAAACACTGCACCAGTAGTTGAAGGAAGCCACTGAACTTTACCCACAAAATGACCATTTGTCTATCAATTACTCAACCTGTGTTACGCTGAATTAGCAAAGAAAACTGGTTTTTGGCATATGCTTCCTTGATGAACTAAGAATCCAAAAACTGAGAAAATTCTCAAACTCTCATGTAACTAATGTAGAATAATCCAAGGCTCATTTATCTGGTCTCAGTAATAAGCAAGTAAAATTTATTTATATAGTGCTTTTTGCAGACATAGGTCATAAAGTGCTTCACAAGGGCAACATACAACAAGACAGAACTCATACAGACAACGTGTATGCATGAGCCACGTAATGAAAAGTGCACAACTAGCAAAACTATTTGCACAAACAACCAAAAAAGAAGATTCCACACTACGAAACAACATAAAATCTGAAAAAACACAGCTCTGGTGCGTAGAAGTTACCTAAACGCCTGGCTTTTAAAAGAAACCACAGAGTCAGCAGACTGTAAGGGAGCAGGTAGAGCATTCCAAAATTTAGGTGCTATGGCTGCAAAAGCTCGATCACCACCTGTCTTAAGGTGAGTGTGAGGGATGGACGGACGGACAACAAATTTTGCACATCTGATCGAAGAGAGCGAGCTGAAGAATACGGGTGAAGTAGTTCAGCTACATCAGAGGGAGCCTGACCATGTAACGCTCAGTACGTAATGAAAATTTTGGACTAGATCCTACACTAGACAGGGAGTCAAGGAAGGGATTCTAGTATAGGGGTAATATGAGAGTCTATTTGATTTCGTACTTACCAAACAGGCACCCCTGTCTGATAGGAAACTGAATTAAAAGTTATAAGTATCGATGCTCTCCTCATAGCCAGACTCCATTGACAAAAACAGTGATTTAACCTGGCTGACCACAGGAGCTGCTGGTCTACCTCTCCCTCTATAGCGTTAGTGTGTCGCTTTGGTGAATCCTAACTAACCCTTTAAAACACCAAAAGTCACACAATAACCCAAACTACCTCACAGATGGAGGTAGTGGTAGACCAGCAGCTCCTTTTTCAGAGAGGTAAAAATCACCGTTTTTGTCAGTGGAGTCTGGCTTTGAGGATCGCATAGAGTTTCACTTTGAGTTCAGTCCCCTGTGGAAAAGGCTGTCTGTTTGGGAAGTACTGAGCATACGACTGGATAAATGGGCTTGGATTATACCGCACAAGTTGTGTGAGAGTTTGTAAACAGATGTATTGATATAATTTGCTGTAGTTAAACACGGACCCCAGTTACTTCCATTTTTGGACTCCTGATTCACCTTGGAGACATGCCAGAAAAACAAAGTTTTCTTTACAAATTTAACGTAACATGTGGTGAGTAATAGATACACAAATGGTCATTTGGGAGTTGAAGTATTCCTTTAACCACACAAAATACTGTCCATCAATGCACTGTGACATAAAACCCACTGAATACAGGCAGTGTTACAGCAGATGCTTCTTCAGTTATTGTTAACAAGGGTTATCTCCCAGAAAAGTGTTGAGCAGAGGTGGTGCGCCACCAAGATTGATTCTGTGATTGATTCTGTGATCGACTTAGGAAGATAATGATCTAAACGTCAGCCATACTTTTAAATGTAAGGCATTTTTGGTTTGACGCAAGCTCCCCAAGTGATTCATCTACCTCATAAAACTGTATTTTTTTAAAAAAATATGTTAGCTGAGCTGCTCTTCATTTAAGGCGCACTGGACCCGCTACAAACTGTGGTTAATACAAAAAGAATAACAATCATGTTTGTAACAAAAAATTCAGCTACTGTAATGAAGCTCATTTGTTAAATTAATTGGTTATAGCAAAACAAGGTTAAAAGTCTGGAGCGCAAATTGCAGCTTGCTGAGGCTGCAACATTTATTACACCAGTGATTTACAGTGATCAACACAAAACACACCAATGCCTCTGCTTTTCTTTTGAGATTTACAGTCCCAATAATGTTAAGAGTGTCAACTAGTAAAGCCTTGGGATCACTAAACTCAAAAGTATTTGTCATTAACAGCATGAATCTCCTCAGTATATGTCATGGTAGTATGCTTGTGGATTAGAGGATTGTTTTGGGTACATAGTCTGCCCTAATGGTGCCGGGGAAAAGGTGAGTGATACAGAGCAAAGAGGATTCCTCATGTTTGTGACTGAGGATGTATCCTGTATCAAACCATCTGTCAATAAGTTCTGACGCTTCTTATGTACCAGCGGGAATTTCGGTTTGACCGTGGCACTGGTAGACAGACATGGTGAAATGGTATTTATGCCTTGTGGACCAAAAATATAATCATCTAATTATACCCATTAACCTTTGTTCCATTTACATAAATTAAAGAAGAAAAAAAAAGGACATTTTGGCAGTTTGACGGTTCACACAGCACAATAATCGCAACTATGAAGTCATAAAAAAAAAAAAAATCTATGTTCATATAAAAGGCAAGACCCAATTGTATAATAATAGAACTTTCTTTCAATAGCCTTCCATCACAATTCAACAGACTGATGAAAACACACTGTGATGGCAGATTGGCAGTAATGGCAGGAGACCTGCAGCGAGGCAGCGTGACACTGTTCCAGAGTCAGCCTGAGAGGGGGAGGAGAAGGAGACAAAAATAGGTAGAGAGAAGCAGGGGGTGACATGAAATGAGAAAGTAAGGCAGGAAATGGTGTGTGTGTGTGTGTGTGTGTGTGTGTGTGTGTGTGTGTGTGTGTGTTACAATAAGACCGATTAGATGAGTGACCTTGTAATGATAAGCACTACCTTAAAAACACAGGAGGGGACAAAAGTCAAGTTGCCCCTGACCGAGGCCGAAACAGTCCAACTGAAGCCACTCTGTGTCGACCAGCTAATGACTGTGGTCGTCCTGGGAAACTTAACATGTAAAACTGCATAAGAATTAAAACATCCCCACAGAGTTTTGCATGCTAGCTTCCACAAATGAAAGGGATACTTTAAAAGCTTAAAGAGCTCGTCTGTGATATCCTTTCAGGGCGACATGTTTGGTGCCAATGTCTCGTTACTGTGGTGTTTTTAAGCTACGATTCCAAGTTATGGTGTGTCAATCATACCAAGAACCTGAACCAAGGCCGAATCTCTTTAGTCATATGAATCCACAACTGAGAGTTGTAAAACAGATTTTTATAAGAAAACGCTTGGTTAGTCACCGCCTGTGAGGACAAGATTTCCCTCCAGTGTCTATAACCTGACAGCTGAATGAAATTTGGGCAAACTATGAAAACCTTTTGCTTGCAGCTCCATTTTGTACATTATTCCAGAGACAGAAGGACCTTGCTTTCTGTTTAACCCTTCAAACTCTGCCATAGAAATAGTCCGCCAGTGCCTACAATGGTAGTTTGGCTTATTGTGATGTCATTTCTTGGAGTATCTTGAAATGTGTGACATAAAAAAAAAATAAAAAAAAATCGAATGTTTTTTCATCAAAATAAAAACAAAAAATATTGATCCAAATTGTTTTATAAATGTGGAAACATAAATAAAATACTTCTCAACACTCCGTAAGTTACTTAAACTTTCATTCCTCTGGTGCCGGAATGTCTTCGTGTGGTTTTTGCACAGCATGTAACGTAACTGACCCTTCACTAAGTCCCACCCCAAGACGCAGACTGGCCAATCATAATGTAGCATCAGGCCAGCTCAGACCAGGGTCCGACAACAACACAGCTGTGCCTCATTCGCTCTAATGCAGTTGTTTCAGATTTCCTTCATTTTCAGGCTGGTTTTGTGGATTTGGAGCTAAATGTTGTGCCTGGGGCATGTTGTGTATTAATGATACTCGTTACCTGGAGAGGTTGGAAAAACATGTTTCTTCCCTGTTCCAAAACCAAAATCAAACCCTGAAAAGTGTAGGGTTAGCTAGCTAGCTACTGAAGATATAGCCTACTGAATGTATACACATGCTGCTTTTGCTTTTTAATGATTCTAACAGCTGTGTGTCATTGCATTGTGCTCAGATGAATGTTGTTTGACTTTCCCCAGAGATCCCTACCCGTCTGGTGGCAGAGGTCCGGGTGCTGGCAGTGGCACGAGGGCAAAGCCAAACACTGTTCATCTGCACACACTGCGATGCCACACAGCTGGTTCAGTATCGGCAAAGTTTCCCTTTATATTCATTGTCTTGTGTGGCGATCAGCAGTGATGTGGTGGTTCACTTTTACACTGTGATCTGTAGCCTATAGTTCGGCTTTAGCTTCTAACTATCTTTGTCTTTTTAACCTGTTGTTGCTGCTGAGTCAGTTTGACATCCTGGATATATCCTTCAAACACAGACTGTAGACCCCTCTGTCTGCTTCTCTCTGGAATCACTCTTTCATTTTCCAATAACATGATAATATTTCTTCAGGGAGTGCAGTTAGTTACAGTGTGGGCATCACAACAAGTGTACACAATGACATGGACTACAGAAGCATTAGCTTTCTCCTGCAGAAAGAATGAATGCTCCAGCTATTATGGTTTTTATATAGATTGATTTGAAAAGGATCAAGCAAACAATAATCTTCTATGGCCATCCAAGGGTAGTCCGTTTTTAAAGGGTTACAATTCTATGTGTTCAACCTTCACCGAAGTAAAATTTAGGTGAAGGTTACTAGATGAGGATTTGATATTGTGTCAAGAAAAAGAAAGAAAATGCAAAGAAAGGAAGTGCTCGATTAAAGAGGAAGTTAAAACATACTGTATCTTGGATCTCTCGACTTAGAAAAAGAAACTGCATGTGGTTTGCATCTCACACCAAAGCAATCAGGCGTTTCTCATGTGAGCTGTGTGCACTGTGGCTGCATGTGTCATTTATTTGTGTTGACACGGCCATTATGAGCACTTCTACCTTTCTGCGGGCTTTTATCTCCTGCAGATGATTTATATTCAAGTCGTGTTTTACTGCGTGTCACATCGCCACTGATTGTGCTGTACAGTGTGAGAGAGGAACGGGAGCAAAGGGGGAGCTTGTGTTTTTGTGTGACACAGATATAGAAGTGTCAGAGCATATGTGTGTGTGTGTGTGACAGAGGAGGCAGATCTAACAGCATGTGTACACAAGAGACAGCCAATAGTGTGTGTGTGTGTGTGTGTGTGTGTGTGTGTGTGTGTGTGTGTCAGCCCTCAGTGTGGGGTTTTTTTTTTTTATCACATCTCAACTTCCTCTTGTGCCATCAGTGCAGCTCTGAAAAACTCAATATGCCAGTCCTTCATGCTCACAGTCATCAAATGAAAGCTTTTGCACTTGTTAAATAGAACTAAGATCAGCTCTGACAAACTGAGCTCTGTGTCAACAATATGGCTGCAACAGTACACAAAATCCAATTTGAGCCCAGTTTCGGGGTCACGACGCTTTTTATGTTTCCTGTGCAGTAAGGAAAACAGCATTCCTTTTAATTTGAAAAAAATCTGACATCTGCAGAAGCTCAGAAACTAATCTGAAACAAAGTACTACGCTGTACTGATCAAACTGAACTACAAACCTATACGCAGACAGAGGGAGACAATAACAACTGTGGTTAAAGATGTGCAGATCATAGCTCCTGTGGTTTTCATTCTGGCTTGGCTTCAGTGAAGAAGCTGTTTGAATTTCACCTCAGTCTGTTGTAGCCACATTTGGGTCACATCGACACTCACGCTGTAGCAAACAGCTAACCATGTTTCATGTAGCTCCACTGTGATACAGCCTAGGCTCACCAGAGTAGCAATGGTTTACCTCACAACCCACACCTATCATACTGTCAAAAATTTCTGGGAGGAATTTGTCGGTGAAGATTCTCAGTCATCCAGGTCATGGTAATCCTAAGTGCTATATCGTAGGCAACTGGACTTGCTTGCGTTTCTTGAAGACGTTTCGCCTCTCATCCAAGAAGCTTCTTCAGTTCTAAATGACTGGTACGAAGGTGCAGGCTTTAAACCCTGTGTGAGAGAGGGTGGCTTACAACACCACTTATCCCACCTACAATGCAGTCTTGGGTTCCCCCTCCTAGAACACTCACATGGTGGCCAGGTGGGTCAACGACTCACATTGTGACCTTACCGACTCCGAAACTAAGAGCTCACGTGACCCCTACGACTCTGCAAGGGTTCCCACCCACACAGGGTTTATAGCCTGCAACTTCGCACCAGTCATTTAGAACTGAAGAAGCTTCTTGGATGAGAGGTGAAATGTCTTCAAGAACCGCAAGTCCAGTTGCCTACGATATAGCACTTACGATTTCTGGGAGGAATGCACACTATCGTCTATATCAATGGTGCCGGCAGCCGTAATCCTGTTTGCACTGATTTTTTGCAATGATTTATCACCCTATCTTGAAAATAACATTGTCTTTGGGTTCTTTTTTACTGATGAATGTGCCTCAGATGCATTTTGAGGCTGTGTCCACTCACTATGATGCAAGTGCATTTGGATGCAGATGATTGGTGCACATGTCAGAGCTCAGTGTGTGATAAACATTTCTGGCGCTCAATTGTGATGCAAGCAATACTGTGCTACTTATCTTGTGTATTAGCATGCAAAAGTAGTCAGAAATGAGCAAATGGAAACAACTGAGCATGTTCCAGCATGCATGCAGAGAGCAGCAGTACGAGCACAGAGTCTGCTAAAGTAACTGCTGCTAGCATTAACATTACAACGACCGAGGCTAGCAGCCAGCTACATGTCCAGGATCCACCCGCTTCACAAGGCGATGAGCACCGGGAGGAATCTATTGCTGCAGCTACCTTCATGGGTGACTGCTGTGCAAGCTCAGAATACTTCGATGTTTAGTCTCAGGAGCAAATATATGTCATCAGTGAAGTGTTTGATGCAACAGGGAGACGCAGAATGAACTTCAAATAGGTAGGAATACTACTTAATTTTTTTGGGCTTTGTGTTATATGTTGTTGCTGTATATTTTCATGATGTTGTTGCTGTGTGACACGGCCAAATGAGGTAATCTGTTGTCTGCTAAATGCCTGTACATGTCTCTGGGCTTTATTCAGCGTATTTATTGTTTTGCTGGCTGTTGTTGTCGGGTCTGTTGGCTTGTCTTTAAAATGTTCGTGGCAGGCTAATCGGAGTTTTGTGGTGGTGACAGTAATGTTAATCTCTTGCTCACTCGCTGAGCAGACTGCGTATGTTCATGGCTGGGAACCTACATGTTAAGGTACACTACAAGTGAGCGTGAGTTTGGTTACAGTAATCAAGTAGTCCACTTACAGTGTTAATTTTGGGGTCCTTTTATTCATATCATTATTTGGAAAAAAAATTAAACTGTTCTAATTCTAATTATTTACTGTAAAACGACACTTTGCCTCATCGTAACCTGTCTCTACACTGAAATCATGATAGGAAAAAGAAAGTCATTTCTTATTCAATGAAAGACGTTGTCTCCCAGAGGACATGCAGCAGAGAAACTTGTTCCTCAGGCTTCCTTGTGTCATCTACTCCCACAACGAGACACATCCATGGCTGCCAGTGATGGAGACGAGGGCTACAACTGACGACTGTTTTCATTGCCGAATAAGCTCTTATTTTCTTGCTTAATCGATTACTTGATTGCTCTATAAATTGTCAAAAAATTGTGGGAAAAAATGTCAATCTGTGTTTTCCAAAGCCCAAGATGACATCATGAAATTTCAAGTTTTGTTCATTACCAAAAAATACTCTGTTTACTGTCATAGAGGTGTAAAGAAACCAGAAAATGGTCATATTCAAGAAGCTGAAATCAGAGAATTTTGACTTGTTTTTCTTTAAAAAATGACTCAAACCACTGAAAAATAATTCAATAGTTGAAAACAAATCATTTAATAGTTGCAACTCTAATGGAGACAGACAATGACTGTACATAGGGAAAGCACCTGTGATTAAAGCCGCCTGATCGTCAAGTGGATTGATAACGCTCAGTCACATAATGCCCCCGTAAACAAAACAGCTGTACTGTATTTTGAGACAGTCAATAAAAAGTCGTGATTAGGTAAGCTGTGTGTTTCATTATGTCACATGCATGTGGTAAACATGCAAATATCTGCATTAAAATAATAAACACGGGCGGCACGGTGGTGTGGTGGTTAGCACTCTCGCCTCACAGCAAGAGGGTTGCCAGCGTGGGTTCTCTCCGGGCACTCCGGCTTCCTCCCACAGTCCAAAGACATGCAGATTTGGGGACTAGGTTAATTGGAGACTCTAAATTGTCCGTAGGTGTGAATGTGAGCGTGAATGGTTGTTTGTCTCTATGTGTCAGCCCTGCGATAGTCTGGCGACCTGTCCAGGGTGTACCCTGCCTCTCGCCCGATGTAGCTGGGATAGGCTCCAGCCCCCCCGCGACCCTCAAGAGGATGAAGCGGTTAGAAGATGAATGAATGAATGAAATAATAAACACAAAGAAAAAAAAAATCATTTGCTTATCGTAACACAGACGTGATCACTGTGAGACGTTTCCTCTATCACTACTACTACGATTGCAGGCACCTCTGGGAGGCTATAATGAGGCAAAGGTGTGCTAATGTCTGCATGCGACCATGCTCACAGTGACAACGCTAACACGCTGATGTTGAGAAGGTGTAATGTTTTGTTCCCCATATTAGTTCACTGGTTTAGCATGTTGACATTTGCTAATTAGCACTACAAAAAATGAAGGACCGAGGCTGTGACATAAGCTTTGCTACGCTGAGTCATGACAGCTGCCGGTGCTACTGGGGGTAAAACCAAGGGATCAGCAAAGTCAAGTAATTTTCTGGGAATCATGACTATCAGTAAAACATTCCTTGAGATATTTTTTGTCTGGAACAAAGCTGTGGATTGACCAACGCTGCCAGCATTGCCAAAAAAAAATAACAGGATTTGAATCTCACATAATTTCTCTACAACCAATTTCAAAACTCCTTCCGTGTTCTTAAAAACAGAAAATAAAAAGTACGCTTTACCCAAGCTGACACGAAAACTTGCACACCTATATGTGACCTATACTGGGGCTGCAATCTGTCATCGCATCACAAGACTCATCATCTGTCTTTGTTGGCTCGCAGGTAGAAATTTATTTTATGGCTTGTATACCTAAAGGTGAACTGCTGCCCACAATCAGTGTGCTGCCTCTTATCAAACTGCTGTTTAAGTGCTAGCTACTGCAATTTCCCCACGTGGTCATGAGAGTGTTTAGGCCTGTTTAGGATGTTAATTCTACTCCAGAAGAGACTTGATGATCACGTCAAACTATGAAGGGAAAAAAGTGGATATATCAGTATCGGTTATCAGTCAAATGAGTTGTAACTTATCAGCATAAAATCCAATATCGTGCATCCCTAGAATACACAAAAGAATTTCCAATATGGCTGCAACAAAAGGCACAATGACTGGACTCCATCGTGTGTTTAAAAATGTGTCAGATGTATGTCGAGACAAGCAGAAGGCTAATGTGGACAAACAGTGTTAATATGCAGCGCTTATTAGAGAACAAGATTGCTGTTGATTCAAGTACAGTGCTTCTCATTATGTATGTGTGTGTGTGTGTATGTGTCAGTGTGCACATTGGCTCGCCATTCTGTCTCCAAGATAGTGCTGCTGTTGGAACACAAAGAAGCCCATTCATCTCTGCAGCCACCTCCTGTCTCTAGACTAGTGCTGTATCACAGCTCCTGATGGGGTGGGAGCATGTGTGTGTGCGCATCTATGAGTCACACACACTCACTCACATAATCCCCAATAAAGCCATCTTTGAATTGTCATTACACTGATGTAATACCATCATGAGCGAGTGTGACGACAGGATGCCGTGTCAGCCTGTGAATTATAATAACTGCTGAACTTTATCATGTAATGCCAGCGCACCCTGACGCGCTGTTCATCATGTTGCATGTTGAGCTCCCAGAGGGTGACCTGATGGCCCTTACAGCTTATCAGTGATACATAAATACCCATTTTAATATATTAAAAACACAATATAGATATGAAAACAGTAGAAGCTACAGTGCTAGAGCTGTAATCCCCTGGGACAGCATGATATATGGTTACATTACTTACATTATATGAGTGTAATACAACATGTTACTGTAAGTTAACAAGCAGAGCCAGGCTGCTCACACGATAGACTCGCATGAGGAAAAGGTTTAAGTCAATACACTGCTTGACACTTGACTGACAAGCCTGAGCAAACAAGACAAAAGGCTGCACCCCAAACGTCAACATATCCATTTAAAGATTGAGCTGTTATCATCAGTAAATGTCCAAAACTAAGACGACTCTACCCTCAGAGGTCAGGCACAGTATGTTCCCAAACATCTTCAGATGATTTATAGCAACAATAGGAAACAATAAAGTACTTCTCTTCCACTGCAGCAGTTTTTTTATATGCCGAGTTTATCTTGGAAGCCCACTCAAATAGATTTGCTCCCACCCACTCAGATTTTTTAGTATTATTGTGTTTATTTCGGTCTTTCAAAACTGGGTGTGAAAAAAGGCAGAGGAAAATACAGGCTGACTGAGATTTATGCAGCAGTGGTGCATTCATGTGCAATCACACTGGGAGAAAAACAGACTTCTAATCAGGGTTGGGTTGTGAATGCAATGCATCATGCTGGGGATGGCGATTATGGGCAGTCCGTGGGTTTGGTTCAGACTAAAATATCTTAACAACTAACATTCATGATCCCCAGAGGATGAACCCTAATAACTTTGTTGATCCCCTGGTGTAGCTTCTGCAGTGGCGCTGTGCTGGAGGGCGAAGCTTTTGATTTACTTGTCCATCTACGTCCCAACCCTCACCTGTGGGTAGTGACCGAAAGAATGAGGTTGTGGATTTGACAGGAATACATTCCTGTCTGTGTCTGTGACCCCCGTTCAACCCACAACCAGCGGGATTCACCTTTCGTTTCTGCTGCTGGTTGAAATCTGTACTCACACAGCATGCTGAATGGTTTATTTTGCTTGCACAAAACTATTTTTAGTCGCAAATGCAAGTGCAGTGACGGATGGAGTAAAATATCACCACACTGCCGACATTTTACTCCATCCGTCACCGCTCACTGTTTGATTGTGTTATCAAAACACGCTGCTATTATTCGGCCTTGCTTTTCACTTATTCCACCGAATACCGAATGTGTGGTGTTTTTTTGCAATATTCGGTTACCAAATATATTCGGTTACCGAATATTCAGTGCATCCCTAATTTAAAAAAAAAGAAAAAGAAAATGATGATGTAATTTTCACTGGGGTCTGTACAGAACAAGCATGCTTCATTAAATCTGGAATATGATTTGAAGGCTGGGGCATCTCTTTAGCATTACAATGCTTAATTTATAATTGTATGTTATGACACATTTTACTTTTGTCAAAAAAGTTCTGTGATTTGGATATTGCACTTGGTCATATTGTGGTTTCCATAATATTTCAATTCATCATAGAGCCCAACTTTGGAGTACTTAAGGGGAGATTTCTATTTTCATGTTAATAGTAAGTCGTGTATTATTTCTAAAATAATTATACTACAATAAGTTCAATAAAAAAATGTAATGTGAATTCGATAAACCCTATTTTCTATTTAAAATTCCTGTTTTACATACAATCCTTAATTACTGTAAATTGTCAACTGCCGCGACAAAGGCAATAATATCTGCATTTACATTTGTTCATGTTTCTATATTGTGTTTTTTAAAAGTTGTAAGGGTGAGGCTTCATTTTAAGGATCTGTGATCATATAAATGTCCTAAAAACTTTCAAGATTCTTCATTAAAAGAAATGTGTAATTAGGTAGAAATTATGGAAGAAAACTAGAGACAGTGTGCAGCTGGTACATTTCCAGCTAGGTAATTAAATAAGGTGAAAGTATAACTTAAATTATTTTTTACAGGCAAACATACAATTCAACATATATCGTGAGTAAAGTCTCCAATACTAAATGATTTATGAATATTTTATAAATATTTAATTGGATTTATGTGAAGCTATTCTTTTATATTTTTCTGATAATTTCCTGAAAACTTCTTGGGAAAAAAAGTTAAAAAATTGGGAGACCTAAAATAAAGTGTTACAATCTCAACAGGACAGATCCTCTGGCAGAATGACAGTAACACTTGCGGTATTTTTCATGTATCACTTTCCCGTGACAGACCTGTTATTGTTTGTGTCTCCGATTTGTGTAACAGCAATGAACCAGTGAGAGATATTATCCAACCTTCACAAACAGAAAGTGTCAACTGATATGTGCTACTTGACACAATCAGCATTTTATTTCATGCCATAAACACTCGTTAGGGAAGTTGAGACATCCATACAATGGTCACAGGCAGCAAAGTCTTTGTTCAAGCATACACAATATGACCTGTACATATTGTTTGAGCAGTCACTAATCTAAAAGAGTATCTTAGGTTACTGACAGCGTGTAAGACTGACCCCTTACCTCACACAGGTATTAAATATGAGCTGGCTCATGTGTGTGGTGTGTGACCTAGATGCTACAGAAACACACAAAGTCCCAAACCCACCTGATCTCTCACATGACCTTTCTTTACAATCCGACCTCCTGCCAGATAATAGTCAAGGCTCAATCACACCTATTCAGCTCTCCAGGTATCTACGATAGAGATACAGTGGCAGTGGGAGCGGTGTCTGCTTACACTACCTTTACCGAACAATGACCCACCGGTGGAGTGAAAGGTCGAGCAGAAACCCTCTGTGTTCAGTATTTTACTATAAGGCAGAGGAGGGCGGGGAGGTGGCTGCTCTTATATGGGCCTCATTGTCATGCCAATACACATGAAGACTTCAAATCCTAGCTGAGCGAGACGAGATATTCACCGACTGATAATCAAAGGTTACCCAACCATAGAATCAGGTCCAAATGTGTCCATATTCCTGGGATATATTTGGAATATGATCAAATCAAATCCTTAGGTTATGCAATCTGTTCCTGGCTTTCAGCTTATTGGAAAATGTTGAGCATGTGCATCTAATTTTAGTTTCACCTAAATTTCAGTCAATAAATCTTATGCCAAAGAATACAAGTAGAGTTCTGCATATTTTACAGAGTTGAACTTTCCTTTTCTCCTTTTTCTGCATGTCCAAAGACAACAAGTTAAAATGGTGTAAGAAGTGTTTATGCACTTATGTGGAGTTAATGGCAAAGTTGTTCTGCAAGAGTCAGAGTTTTCATTGGCAGACGAACCAACAAATGTTAGAAAATGTAGGGATCCTTTTAAAAAATATATTGTGTTTATGGATTTATGCCCATACTCATGTATTTGTGTCTTGGGTATAAAGTTTTAGCTTCCAAACCAACTCATGTTCATTGTGATATTGATTCCAAAACATTGTATTAATTAAACATTGTATTGTATTGATCTTCTCCAAACTTTGTCTGTTGCGGTTTTGACCTTGAAGGGACAGTGCACCCGTATATCAAAAATACACATTTTTCCTTGCACCTGTAGTGCTATTTATCAGTCTAGATTTGGTGTGAGTTGCCGAGTGTTGAAGACATCAGCTGAAGAGATGTCAGCCTTCTCTCCAATATGATGGAACTCGATGTCACTCAGCTCAAAGCGCCAAAAAAATACATTCGACAAACTCAACAGCAATGTCTCTTTCCAAAATTATCCAATCCATAGACCTTGCTGTTAACAGATTCATGTAGGAACTATTTTCTCTCTACCGAACTATATCCGGTATCACTGCGCAGAAGGGAGCGTGCATCGACTTCTAGCTCATCTAGCATCACTGAGCTAGCTAACGTTACAGCTCAGTCAAGGAGGACGAGTATGAGCCTGTTGTCCATGAGTAGATGCACGCTTCCATCTGCACGGTGATTTGGTTGGCACGTGTAGTTCTGCAGAGAGAAAGTAGTTCCTACATGAAACCTCTCACAACAAGGTCTGTGGATTATCTTGAGGAACCCAGGCATTAGGGCTGTGTGATATGACGATATACTGTATATCGTGTGACGAGAGAAAAATGTCTATAGTTTCATATTTTGCTCTATCGTTTATACGTTGTGATGCAAATTACACTTTTTACGGCAATATTTTTCATCATCTGGAGTCTGTCCATCTTTTGCACGGATCACATTGATAAATTACTCTTCTTGGCTTTTTAATTCACGAAGCTTTTACTGCACTTACAGTAACATAATGAGTTTATATAACTCCACCGCTGTCTGTCTCTGACAACTCCGTCAACTTTATGAGATTTTGGTCATATTGCCCAGCCCTACCAGGCATGATGTCTGGAAAAAGACATTGCTGTTGAGTTTTCAAATGTATTTTTTTGGGACTTTGAGCACCACAAGCTGAGCGGCATCTAGTTCCATTATATTGGAGAGAAGGCAGACACCTCTACGGCCGATTTCTCCAACAATTGGCAACTAACGCCAGAACAATCTGAATTGACAACAACACGACAGGTAGGACGAAGAATGTGTTTGTTTGTTTTAAACTGTCCCTTTAAAATGATCAGATCTGAAGCTGATTTGGTGCATGTTAAGTTTCACAAACTATATTAGAGTAGGGTTACTATCATTCAATAAGAAGACCATGAAATGTGGCTGAGAGATCTCAGGACAAAAAACAATGGCTAAATGGATGTTTTAATCAAGAGAAATGCTAACGCAGATTTGAGTATATTTCAATTTCCATTTTTACCAACCAGCAGGCCACCCAGCTGCTCCAACCAAAAATCTGTGTGTGCATGATTCATGTAGGAGCCATTTAACAAAAGGCACATGACAGCAGAGTAACTCACAACTAATAATATTCAACTATGTTGGTAACAAGATGATGCCATGAGGAGACATGATGAATATTCCCACATCTCACCACCCTCATTGAAATGCATCATCCATTCAATCCTTCTCTTTCCCTCTCCCACACACACACACACACACACACACACACACACACACACAGCTTCCCCATTCTTATGGCTTATAGTCTGAATCAAATCCAACCCTCAGGTGATTACAATAAATGGGAGGAGGGGGCGAGAATTAACAATTTCAGCAGCTCAGGTGATAATCTGAAATAATACAAATAAATAAAAAATTACAAAATCAATTCATGGTTTTGAGCAAACGTTTTACAGATCAAGTGCTCAATGAAATCCTAAACCTTAGAGGGATATTTAATTTTACTACGAATAACATACAGTCAGGAAAAAGCATCAGTCTTTCATTACTGCAGCGTTTCAGTTCTGACCCACATCGTTGAAACCAGGCAGCACTGATCATGATGTAAAGCATTTAATCACATTACTAATTCTACAAATTAAAAATCTTTAAGAGAGCAAGAATTAATAAAGTCTAAATCAATGTCAGTCTTCCAGTTCAATCCTGATCTCGAGCAGCCTAACAGATGACACTTGGCCCCTTCCCAGCGTGCCACACAGGAGAAGTGTTAAAGTGCCACCAAAGCTATCAGTCTCTCCGTACAGTGGAGACAGCCAAATGTGATACTGAAACCCAACTGTAACAAAAACACAAAACACATTTTTTTCATTTGGCTCAATGTCATCTGACTCATCCTGCGCAGAGCGCCCCTGACAACTCACACGGTCAGCTGTAAGAAAACCAAAGCCTCAGTACGTTTTAATCTTTACCGCTGGCGGCATGTACATCTGCTGATGAAAGAATTTAAGATTAACCTAGTATCCCACAGCAATAGCTCACTGGGAATAAGAGTATTAGTGTGTGGGAAAGAGTGGGAATCCCATCAACAGTGGGTTTCGGCTTAACTATGCCTACACCATGACTCCATCTTACTGGTACCGAGAGCAAATCTAAAACTCAGAGTAGTGCTGTAAATACAAACAGCAAAACTAGCTTAAGCTCTACTGTTTGAAAAATTAACTGATACATATGAGCTAGAGATTGAAATAAAATTCAAAAATAACAAAAATGAATTAAATCACATTTAAAAATGAAAGCAAAATAAATACATCTGGCTGCCCAAAGATGGTCTTTTAAATACTTACTCTTTCTCACCTCTGTTTCTCTTGGTGCATGCAAATTCTTCTTCTCCTGCTAGCTTGCAATGTTCCCCAATCACAGCGACATACCTAGCTCTCCACAAAATCCCCACACTGTGTACAATGCTGCTGAAATCTCAAAATTGCATCAGCAATCCAAAACACATGCGTACCACCTTTACACTGTGGGTGCGATAAATATAGTCGCAGCTGCTCGCAATGTTATGCAAGGTCACCGTTTTTTCTTTGTTGTTGACAGGTATGAAGAATGGTGGTGATAAAGGAGGTATTGAACTACCCATACAGTTGATGGTGGGTGCGTCTATGTACCCTCATGTCCAACTGTGAGGTGAGGTGAGGTAAAAATTGAACAATAATGACGAAGTCTGATAACAGAACTCCACCAACGCTTGGCTTTAAAAGGACAATCATGTAAGACTTAAGGCCCATTTATGCTCAACGTTACATACGGATATGGATACGGATACGGACGGAGCTATGGGCGGCAGTAGCTCAGTCAATAGGGACTTGGGTTGGGAACCGGAGGGTCGCCTGTTCGAGTCCCCGTCCGGACCAAATATGAAGCGTGGACTGGTGGCTGGACAGGTGCCAGTTCACCTCCTGGGCACTGCCGAGGTGCCCTTGAACAAGGCACCGAACCCCCCAACCCCTCGGGGCGCCTGACCAAAGGGTAGCCCCTTCACTCTGACATCTCTCCACTTTGTGCATGTATAGGTCCTGTTTGTGCATGTGTGTGTCTTTCAGACCTGTGTGTAATTGACAAGCAAGAGTGAAAACATTGAATTTCTCCTCAGGGGGATTAATAAAGTAAATAAACTTAAACTTCTGTCTGTGCTCCGCATTCATTTCGTCCGTATTTCTACACGTTTCCATAAAGCTTACGGATACGGGCCAAACGGGGCAGTACCACCGGAAACCATGGGGGCAGTGTTGCTGTCACTACCTGATACGTAGCTCTAGTGAGACAGGAAGAAGAAATAACAATGGCGGTTATCGAATGCCCCGGCGGACATCCTAAAGTACTGGAAATGACGCTCGTCATCAAATTCTCTCATCGGCAGTACTAGAGACTTTGTCTTTTATGCAAGAGGTACATTATCAATATCTCCTCCACAGTCACCATGTTTGTTTCTGAGTTTGTTGTTGTCATAAACTTTTGACTCTGGGCTGACCCCTGGTGGATATATTGGTTAACATCCATGCCAACGTAAAGGATGCATGGAAATATGTGGGCAGTGACGGTAACATCGTTTGAAACGGACGTATACATTTTCATATGTAAAGGGAGCATAAATGGGCCTTTAGTGGCATCTAGTGTTGAGGCAGCAGATTGCAACCAACTAAATACCCCTTCCCTTCCTTTCCAAGCATGTTGGGAAACTTATAGTGGTCTTCAGGTAACATAAACCTCGAAAGGTCCTCTCTCGGGCCAGTATTCAGTTTGTGTGTTGTGAGCTACTGTAGAAACATGGCGGTGCAACATGGTGGGCTATGTAGAAGGCGACCTGCTCTCTATGTGGATATAAACAGCTCATTCTAAGCTAACAAAAACACAGCTCTTTGTTTCAGGTGATTATACATGAATGAAAACATGTTTATGAAAATTATATTCCATTTCCGCCAATAGATCCAACTAAATCTCACACAGTGGTCCTTAAAAGGCCGACAGGAACTAGAATTACAGCCTTGCAGTTGTACACTTCCACCAACCAGTCAAGTTGCATTTTTACATCCATGTCTATCCAGACTCGGAAAGACTAGAAATTTGAAAATGTGGATACTCCGCACACCTCTCAAACCCCGGCAGTATAGAAGATCAAACAATCAGTACAGTTTCTAGGTGAGCACCCAAGATTAGGGTCACCAATTCATTATCCGACCAAATGTGCCGCCTTCTGTTACTGAGTTATGGCACTGAATAAGCAAAAGAAAGTGTTTTTGCAGAACATTATGATGTCACAGTAAAAGTTTATATAAAATGGCATCTCTTCATTTTATCTTATTAGATATTTGTGTGAAACTTTGCCATAATTAGTGCATGAATTCTTGAGTTATAGCCAAACAGATGTTTTGAGAGGTCACAATTGAATCAGTTCATCCAGGTGGATGTTTGTGCCAAATATGTCAAAATCCCTCAAGACATTCTTCAGGTATCGTGTTCGTGAGGACAACCCGAAAATGTCATGCCTCTGAACACAACTTTCGCCCGCAGAGAGGCATAAAAAAGGACATATTTCAAGAGCTACAACTAATGGTTCATCTGTATGGTATTTTTTATTACCTCATCACACTATAAGATATAAGATGGTACCCTGGTGTATTAAAGACACGGCCCTGATATACATCCCCAGTTCATGTCTAGCTGGGGACCACATCTCTCCTTCTCCCATCATTTCCTGTCAGCTCTCGACTGTACACTGTCCCATAAAAGTAAAAGATGTCCCCAAAATATGACAAAAAAACTCAATTAACAGTGAGAAAATGCCTGACACAATGTCCTGGAGCTAAAGGGGACATTTGAATTTAACCAACCAACAGTCCAGTCCCCCAAAAGTATTTAATTTACAGTAATATAAAAACAGAAAAATAAAAAATCCTCAGATTTGCGAGGCTGCTCCGAGCCAATGTTTGGTGTCTTTGCCAAACCAAACTATTGGATTTGCTGTCTGATCAATTATCTGATGAGACATCTGATTGTTTTGGCACCTGCATGATTCTGCCTTTTCTCCATATGCATTGTGTTAATGTTGAGCCTTCACAGAGCTTCATGCATGTGGTTTCAAGTCTTCATGTGTAAGTACGGCACTGGAATACAAAGCGCCACACTGCTATCAAGGCTTCCCTCCTGGCTGCAGCCTGCTGGCGGGTGGGCAGGAGTTTGGGGATGCACGGTGAATAAACAGTGTGATCAAGTGGGAGGAACTCCGCTGAGATTCAACAAGGAGGACAGACGGATGGACCACACACACACACACACACACACACACACACACACACACACACACACACACACACACACACACACACACGCACACACTTCATAGAACTGTACACTAAGATCCATCGGCAGTCTTCCTGGGGGGACCACAATGTAGCACGAAGTCTAAAAGAGGGGCTTTCCTGGGCAAACTGAGGTAAAGCACAGCTTTTCCAGTTTGTGCAGCCTCCTGAGGCAGTGTGTATATGTGTGTGTGTGTGTGTGTGTGTGTGTGTGTGTGTGTTCAGTAAGCACTGGGCCACTTTCCCAGATGAGATTCTCTGCTGCAGGATAATCCTGATGAAAATGTCTTTCCTCTCCCTCTCGCTCTCGTTCTCTCCATCCGTCCGTCCGCAGACAAACAGTTGGCCAGCCGCCCCCGCTCTTCCTCTCCCACCTTTGTTCACGTCTCACCTCCCTCGCACTACCAGTGACAGACTCCTCACTGACGTAAGTATCTCCCAACAGCCAAAAAGAACAGTAATGCGACGACTGTGCGTCATTATCTTTTTCATAAAACCTGCAGAATTGTCGAGCGGCGTTTGTTGTTGTTGGAAATGAATCATAAGCACGCCCCCGACCTTCTTCATCTGTCTGTAGCTTCTACCTTGGCCTCCACTAAACTTCCCGGATTCTTCTCGTCTTTTTTCTGCGTACCCTTCTTTCTCTAGCACTCAAGTGCATATTATGAAAGACTTAATGCTGATAAAATGACAAGAATCTCTCTCACAAACCCTCCCTCTGTCCAGCGCCGACGCCATGTGCTTGGGCTTTCTAGAAAGAGCTTTTGTTCTTTACACCTAGTTGGATTTGACAAGATAAAACCCGCGCGTCTTCATTTTCATGCTCAGCATCGTCTGCTATTTTGAGGCAGTTTTTCAGAGTCATTTCAGGATAGGCTGCAGGCTCCCAGGAGGCGATAAAACACAAGTGTGTCAAAAGTGGCTGGGTGCTGTGTGTAGACGACCTTCAATCCAATAACATCTACACATTTAAAAAACAACAAAAAGGGAAAATAACCTTCTTCAGTGGTGTCACACTTACTCCCCCCACCTACTATTTTCTAGTTTGGACTATAAATTCACTTAAAAGTGTCAGCAGATCTGGCTTGAACAGAACCGGCAAATAATTGTCAGTGTTTGCTCAAACCCACTTGAAGTATTAGATGTGCAGCATGAGGACAGATAGTGTTACCAAGGCTGTCATCACATCCAGTCAGCATTTACAGGTCAAAAGACATCCAAGTGTCAAGATGTACTAATGTGTGAGCTCAGCCTGCCTGGAATATACTGCATTAATATTTTTAGAAGTTTAGGGTGTTTTCAAAGTATCAGAATTTGAATATATTTCTTTATATTTTAGTAAATCTGTACCATGAAATGTTGCTTGTTTTGCTAGCAACTAGTAGCTCCTTTATGTACGGTTACGACGCAAGTGCAGAAAACAACTCGTATCACATATGATACTGAGGACATTTTTCAAATTTTGGATACTGTGAGGCAACATCTGAGCTTAAATATGCACAACTGTCCTTGATGGATATTGCAGAGACCGTTATCACTGGATAGAGTACGATCCAGTGATTAAAATGGTTAGCTATGTGTATGACATCTGTGTATTAATTTGTACGTTCCCAAAAGCACAAGAAGCATCTGACACACAAGTACATCTATTGTTTTAAACAGCAGAACACGCACCAAGATTCATATAGGGCACGATTTTGGAGCACCAAATGAGGACGCAGTGACCAAAATTCTTTTCCCCAGCCACAGTTGTTGTGCTGAGCTGCGTTGGCTACCTACCTGACTACCAGACATTGCAATAAATTCTACAGCAACATACCATTTATAAGCAACATAATCTTCTTTGTGGGCTCCATCCATGGTGATAAATGATCTGAAGTCTATCATCAATGGCATTTAAAATCATAAATGTTTTATTAGAAGTAGCATTTCCTTGATATGATAAGTCTGAAATTTGCAAGGTTTCCTTAATTAAATTTTCAATATATCTCAGCGTGAACTTTTCCCAAAATACTGCTGGTTCTGTAAATTCATATTCCTCAACAGCAAATGTATAGAAAATCAATAGGGGTATCTGTAATATACACTACAGAATCAGTATCTCAGTATCAGTAAATCACAGTATCTGTAATTTTGCCTAAATAGCGACCTTGTCCTAAAATATTGCTGGTTTTGCGGTGATGGCTTTTCAATCTGATACCTATACAGTTTTTAATTTTATACGTCTATAACAGTGAAACTTTAACATGAAACAACACATCAAATGAGGCACTTCAGTGACCACTGTTGGTGTGTTTGGGCCTTAAGGACTAAAAATGCTGTTTAAACACGTTAACAGTTGTATGTAAAGTTGCATCCAAAAAGCCAAATTTAGCCCATTTTCACCACAGATGTATTGACATCTTTTGACCTGAAAATGAGCAAAACAGCTGACCTAAGCCATATCACGGTATCAGGGTATAGCTGGGTATTTAGAAATCCAACAGTGTGATGTTCAACACTGTCAAAAATACCCACCTCTATTAAACTCATACGGAGATGCTGTATTGGGGATAAATTGTATGTAGTACACATCACGTAATTAGGGCGGTTTTGCTGAGATTTATTTTGCTTTTGTCGAGTTTTTAAGTTAAAAAGGCAATTAAGTTAGTCTTTCTCTGGTGAAAGCGAGAAACTTGAATTCAGAAGGTGTACAGAAGTATTTGTTTATTTGTTTAATGAGGAAAATAGGAGCAAGAATATTACTTTTATTGATATTTTGTGAGTTTATATTGTTTATTTATTAAACTGGAAAACTATATACCCCACTGAAATTTCAATAAGGTATGAATGTATAAAAAAAAAAACCAGATACCATCCAAGTCTACTTAAGGGGCGCTCGATAGTTCAACTTTCTCCTCTTAGACGTTTCATCCTGCATTACAAACTATCCTCCACAAAGACTAAGCACACAGTGAAACATCTACATTCATCTTTGACCAAGCACGACTTGTGCTTTATTTCCAACTGGCATGTGACACCTCCCCCCTACAAATTGTGAGGCAGTGGTACGCTCCAGCACTGTAACCTCAATAAACACACATGCCGGGTTGAGCACAGGTCAGGGCCACTTTCTTTCCCTGCTAGGGTCCCCTGAGGTCTCCATGGCGGGATATGACTGTAAGGTGACACTGAGGTGACCAAGAGGTGGGTGGGGGGAAGGAAAAAATAGAGAGTGGGTGAGAGAGAAAACAGGGCACGCACAGAAAGGGAGAGAGGGAGAGAGACGTCCTCAAGGGCAGACGACTTCTATTTTGGCCTGGTGGTAAACTTGGCTTGGCTGTCTGACAAGACGAGTACGACACAGTGGCGGTGTGTGTGTGTGTGTGTGTGTGTGTGTGTGTGTGTGTGTGCGTGGAGGGGGTAGAGGGGGGTCATGGAGGGAGAAACTGCCTTATTTAGAAAAAGGGGAGCACCCACCAAACAGCAAGAGGGAGAGAAAGGACAGTGTAAAGGAAGAGTAAGGTTGCGATGCTGGTGTTTCAACAGGCGGTCCTGTCCTTGACAAACAGCAGCAGCATGTGGAGTGCTCTTCATCCACCCCCACATAAAGCCCAGCCACACTCAGTTTGACCTGCAGGAACAGAAATCCATACTTCATCATCACAACTGCTGCCCCCTCAAGACCCTGCCTGAGAGACGCAGCGCTTGTGTATGTGTGCGAGAGCCCATCGAGAGGTTACTGAGTGGGAGTAACTGCGCTGTAAGTCCGTACTTTACGTAGACTACATCAGGGCCACTATCTCACAGTATACGACCGATGGCCGCTGCGTCAACATAGGATTTACTCAGGCATATTAACCAAAGTCCATCGTTTCTGTGCTTAACAGCTCACGTGATGATGCCTGTGGGCACCTGTGGGATTTTTTATGGGATCCGTGTTAAACTGTTTTCGTCTGAAATGGCTCGGATCGTAATCTTTACAGGCCGGCAGATTGCATGTAGGCAAGGTCACGGTCAAGACAGAGAATGCTAAATACTGCTGTAAAAGCACAAGCAAATAAAGAGTAAAGAGCATGCACTGTCACCAACCATCAGTGAGTACAGTGAACAACTCCGAACAGACACAAACAGCAGACACACCCAACGAATTAATCACTTCTTAATAATGACAGTCTCATTACTCAATCTCCTTAGCTTAATATAAGAAGTTATAATATTCTGATTATAACGGACTCATGCAAATTCAAGCTGCATGAAACGAAATGCAAATATTGAGCTTGATGGTTCGTTCTTCCTCGGCCTTGGAAATGGTAGTTTGACATGAAAAAGACAAGCAAAAGAAAAGTGACCTCAAGGTCCACTTAGTAAAGGCAGACTGATAAATGTGGCTGAAAGCTCAGATCAAAAGATAATGTGTTTTTTACTTTATTTACATGTTGTCTAAATACAGAGGTGAAAAGTAATTAATTACATTTACTCACGTTACTGTAATTGAGTAGTTTTTTTGTGTAATTTTTTTCAGTAGTTTTTGAAATCTGTAATTTTACTTTTACTGAAGTAAATCTTGACTGAAGTATTGTACTTCGCTACATTGGGGATTACATCCATTACTGAGTAAAGAAAACAAACAAACAAAAAAAAGTTTTCGACTAAATGGAAACCAGAAGGGTGAATCTTGGAAATCTCGCGTGGAATTGACCCAGAACAAGCGGCCAGTGCCGGCGAGTTACTGGACAGAGGGATGGAGGAGGATGGAAGTTCTTCGGCAGAAGCACAAGCAGATGCAACAGTTGAAATGAATGAAAAAAATGAACGAAACGAAAGAAAACCCCGGCCACATCTTGGACAGCTCTTTGCCTTCAAACATACGTGAGGAAGCTACTTCATTATTCAGTGCAAGCTGTGCCTGCCTTGGAAGACGGAACTCTTGGCCTTCAAAAATTCATCCTCAAATCTTCGTTATATTTGTAAAGTTTTTCTTTTAGTAAAAATAACCAGTTTTGGGATTGGATTTATGACCCCTGGACCATTTTTGCATTGCACAGGAGTGACCCCCATCAAGTTGTTTGAAGTAACTAAGTAACTTTTCCTTAAACAAACTACTTATTACTTTTACTTGAGTAGAATTCTAGATGGGCACCTTTACTTGTACTTAAGTAGAATTTCATCAAAGTAAAAGGTACTTTTACTTGAGTTGAATTTTTCAGTACATTTTCCACCTCTGTCTAAATATATTTAAACTGTTCAGAAAAGAAAAATCAAATAGGTGGAAGTTCAAGAAGAAACTTTTATGGCTCTACATCTAAAAATTGGACCTCTTTAAAGTATTTTAGAAATGATTCTGAAAAATAACCTTACGGTTGTATGCCTCCGCCAACCAGTCAAGTTGCAGTTTACGGCTGAATCCAAATGCTTGCGGACTGAGCCCTCACGAACTTCAATTATACGTAGTGTGACGTATTTACTGTCATCACATAAAGTCTGCAAGGGCAGAGACTGCAAGCAGCCCTTGAGACCATTTTGCTCGTTGCCGTGGAAACGTTCAACTATAGCTGCTGTCATATTCATAAGTTGATGAATAGTGCCTACTCATCTGTCCCTCCAGATAAGATATAAATCCCATGTATAGCCTTTTTTTTTTACTTTCTGGCCCACATAACTCAAGCAGCATTTTAATAGGCCTCACTATCAATAACTAATTTACACATTCATAAGATTTTTTTCGGCAGTTGAAAAACCTACAATGTCACGTCCGTATTGGGTTATTAAATCAGCAAAGTCTGCACCCCAAGTGGACTCTCTGGAAGTCTGCAAAAAATCTGTTTGAGGCCCCTTGTGGACTGGATGAATTGTGGATTTAGACAGCCCTAAGCACTCCCAGACTTCCCGGGGACACGCCCACAAAGTTTGCGAGTCTGCAAGTGCCATAAGGCCTGAGCATTTAGATACAGCCTTCATTCATGTCTGTCCAGACTCGTATGTAGCCATGACAGTAGGCAATGCTTCATATATGGATGTTGCTGCAGAGCTATAAATTCTAAACCATGGAAACATCACACACATCTTTAACACAGCAGCACAGTTTCAAGGCGGACACCCAAGATTTGTGCCTAAATGTCTCCTCTTTTGCTCCTAAGTTGTGGCATTAAACAATTTCCATAAGAGTGTGTTTTGCAGGATATTATGATGTCACAGTGAAGTTGACATTTGACCTTTTGGATATCAAATCACATCATTTTATTCTATTAGACATTTGTGTGGAATCTTGTCATAATAAGCTCCTAAATTCTTGAATTATGGCAAAAAACATGCTTTATGAGGTCACAGTAACCTTGACTACTGACCACCAAATTCTAATCCGTTAATCCTTGAGTCAAAGTGGACATTTGTGCCAAATTTGAGGAAATGTCCTCAAGGCGTTTTTGAGATATCACATTCAAACACATGGGGTGGAAACCTGACAACATAATGCCTCTGGCCTCAGCTGTCACCAGGACAGAGGCGTAAAAATCTAAGTTCAGTTGTTAGGCGAGACATTAATTTATGGTAATTTATTATTACAATAATAGAGGACAAAATATCAATCCACTGCCCAGCCCTAATGCAGCTGCAGAGGCTCAATGTCATCACACATCAAAATCTCTTTCATCATCTCAGCCTGCCTGTCTTTCAAAAGTGAAATTAATGACTGAAGTTTCCTACTTAAAGATCTGGTTTGTCTAAACAGACGCTGCTGCCAAATGACTGGAGGGGCTGTCACTATCTTTAACCGTTAAGACATGCTTCTGTTACAATATCTTTGTATTAAATCCCCTGCTCGAGAGCACACCTTGCCAAAAAAAACATTTTATGCTCATGCACCCAAAACAGCAGCTTCACAGTCAGCAAACGTGAGCTTTCAGAGTCAAAGTAGAACGCCACAGTGCTGCCTTTCATGTGCTGAGCTCCCGGATGATGTCTTTTTTTTTAAATCTCTGTATCTTGTCAGGTGACAGGAGGTTAGTGACGGGAGAAGACTTTGAGCTCTTCAATCATCGAGCCATCAAACGCCCTCCGACTGACTAATGAGGGCTCTGGAGGTTTTGAAGCAAAGGTTCAGGTCCTGTGTTGCATTTTTGGTCTTTCAACGCAACACAGGATCTGCAGTATGCGTGGGCAGAGGGGTGAATGCATCGTATGTGTACGATGAATGTGTGCACGAGGTATGTAATATAGGCAGAGAGAAAGAGAGATGGAGAATTTTACTGGAAGCCTGATAACTCAAGTGAAATCAGACAGCACAGACGTGTGCAGAGAGAGATGTCAAAAAAAGGATAGAGATGTACGCCTATGTGTCTGATTCTCTCTCCAGGAATAGTGTGAGCACAGCCAGGAGCCTAGCACTGTGTGTGTGTGTGTGTGTGTGTGTGTGTGTGTGTGTGTGTGTGTGAGTGTGTGTCTTCCTGTGTGTGTCTACAGATGCCAGATCAGAGGTGGAACACAGCTTAATTCCCCCCAGCAGCAGCGGCAGCAGGCTGTGCTCGGCCGTACGTAACCTGTTGGTGGGGTAAGCATGGCGCCGTTTGGACATCCTGGAGCCTGGGACAACCCCGCCTGAACCACAGGGAGATTACACGCACAGTGGTAATGATGCACACAGAGATTGGTTCTACTGTATGATCCAGGTCAGCGGAAAAACTACAGGCGATGAGATGCACAAAGAGCTAGAAGAAGAAATCTGGAGAGGAAACAGTCGTGTTGCTGCGCGTTTCTTTTTTTCTCTCCTTTCACTCTCCGCTGAGCTATGTCTTGTAATTACTTTGGCTCTCACCGGGGTTTTTGCCTCTGTGTCTCAGAGCTGAAAACATCCCTTTGTCCCACTGACTTCCAATGGAATAAAGAGCATATTAATGCCAAAGACCGCCCCCGGGCAGGAAATAACAGAGGCTGCTGGGACAAATATGGCCTCCAACATCATTGAGCTTCACTCAACCTTTGCTCTAATTTCTACACCCAGCACTTTTTACTGTAGAAACACAGGTAATCTAGAATTACAGTAACTGTGAGCCATCGTTCCTTAACGTTTACTTGAAGATTTTTCTGCACCTGCACCACTTCAAGCCTCCTCAACAGCTACAGCTTAAACAAGTGACTCAAGTGTTCAGCTACAGGTGCAGCTGAAGGCCATAAACTTTCAGTTTCAGGAGGTTTCAGGAAATCAGTTATATGCAAAATGTGGATCCTGAAAGCTGACTGGTCTCAGTTTCCATCTCAAAATTACACCTTCATAATTCCAAAGCCAAGTTTTTCTGATAAACGTTCCACTGAACCGGGAGTCCATTTCCCTGACAGCCAATTATTCCCAAAACAAAAGCCCATTTCTCCACAGTCCTGTTTCTCTGAAAATACAAACTCCCTGTAGTTAGAAAACCCAATCACCAGAATATTGTTTGCACTGTATGTTTCATTTGTAGCTTATTTTGTATCAAATGTGTTGAAACTTTACAACTCTGTGGTGGAGGTGTCGTTAGGATTATGCACAAAAACCCCTTGGTTATGGCTAGGAAAAGAACATGTATTGGCTTCAAACACCATCGATAAGTGGCACAAAAGCCACTAGATAAGCAGGGTGGCTCAAACATCGCTGGGAAATACCACAAATGATCAGTGAAAACACCCAGGCTCAGTAGTTCAAGCGCCACTGAGAAACACTGTGAAGTGTTGGTGAAAACACCCTGGTTTGGTGGCTAAAACACCACCAGGAAATGCCATGAAGGGTCCGTAAAAACACACAAGATTGGTAGCTCAAACGCCACTGAGAAACACCACAAATAGCTGGTAAAAACACCTGAGATCAGCAAATCAAACATTGCTGGGAAACACCACAAATGATCAGTGAAAACACCCAGGATGGGTAGCTCAAGTGCCACTGAGAAATCCTTTGAATGGTTGGTGAAAACACCCTTCTTTGGTGGCTCAAACACCACCGGAAAATGCCACACATTGGTTAAAACACCTGGGATTGGTAGCTCAAATGCAATAAAGGGCCAGTAAAAACACCCGAGATCGGTGGCGCCAGCACCACTGAGAAACACTGCGAATGATCGATTAAAAACACCTGGGTTCTGTGCGTCAAACATCAGTGAAAAATGCTGCAAAGGGTTGGTAAACACTCGCAATCGGTGGTTCAAACGCCACTGAGAAATGCTGCAAAGGTTGGTGAAAACACCCAGGATCAGTGGCTCAAAGGACACTTGGAAACAGAAAATAACTGCAGGGTGTGTGTACTTTCTGAGAAATGGGACTTCGGAGTAATGGCCATTTGTTTTGGGGATATCGGGCTGTTGAAGAAACAGGCTTTCGGTCCGATGGGACATTTTTCAGACTAATGAGGCTTCGGAATTTTGGGCGATTGGAACAATGGGATGACACCATACATATAGCCGTAATAAACCTGCAGTCACAGACAACACCCTCCTCCTCTCCTACATTTCACTGTCGTATCTGGTGCTGAGATCTTTACAGTAAATTTGGATACTGTTCCAGAAATTTCTCAAGCCAAAAATACTTTGCTTTGAATAAGAATTGCTCCTGATATGATTTTTAAGCACAAAAAAAGTCTAATTACCCCAAAAGTCTTCAAACTGAAAAGTCCTGACTCTATCAACATGCAAGTATTTTTAGTTTCAAAACTTTAACTGGTGAAACTGACATGATTCCTACTTCACTGGGGGTTTCAAATTTCAACATCACACTTTGCAAGTTGCATGTTGGCCCATCACCATGATGTCACAAGACTCTGCTCTTATGTGCACATATTAAACCAAGACTTAACTCTTTCCTCTCTGCACAAAGATCAGGCCACACAGTTCAGTTAAAACGCAGAGCTTTAAAAATCATTGTTTGTCTTCTTTATGTGTTTTTCCTCGATGTAATACTGTGCGAAATAATTTAATTAAGGTTGTAAAACATACCCAAATCATGTGTTTTAGGCATGGACGGTGAAATTTTGCATTTGGCTTATTCACATCTGCTCTGCCTAATTTCTGACAAACCAAGGTTTGTAACCAAAAGTCACTGCTACACAGTTTGCTTCCATAACTTCCATAAGAGGAACTACTTTGACTATGCAAAACTGCCTTCGCTTTTTTTTTTTTTTTTTTTTTGCTGTCTTTCACTGGTGTTCACACACTGCAGGATATCAGATGTCTGCATCCATCTGCTTATAACAACAAGCCTGGTTTGTGGTCATTTCCTGCAGACTTACATTCTCACTTCTTACACAATGCAATACGTTTGCCTTGGAAAGAGGCTGACACATGGTTTGGATTCTAAAGACCACTGTTGTCACCTCCATGAACCAAAATAATAACAACAAAATCTATGCATCTACAAATTAAAAGCTTCGAAGATTCTTGATCTGAATGCAGCCGTGCTGTGATTACAAGACGTTTAGCTGTGAGTCAGAGCTAACATCTGATTTCCTAGAAATTGACAAAGACTGTCTTTTAGAGAGAAAGCCAACAAAACAGGATGCTGTGGAAGAGGAAGAGGCTGCTGATCTCTGTGTACCCAGATCGCCTAACTGACAGCCTCTCCGTGCGCCAGCAAAGCCATTTGTTTCAGCCTTGCAACTTGAGTCACAGGCAGCGAAAAGAGGGAGCGACATAATGAAAGTGCTGTGTGAGAGGAAGCAAGGAACAGAGAATGGAGGAGTTGTGATACGGTTCTGATAAAACAAATACAAAGGTGTAGAGCTGCTGTTTGTTAATGAGATAAGAGGTATGGCACTGCCTTTTTCCACATGAGCTCTTATTGTCATTAGATGAGTTGATAATAGTGCTGGTGCATAAAGTATCTGCAGACGCACTGTCTTTGAAAAGGTGAGACAAAGACAGGAAAATAAAATATTTGAGCTAAATGATTAAAGTTTGAATACAAGCTACAGCGTACCACATGTCATTGCCCTGTCTGATGATGAAAAGCTTCCTTTTGTCCAACTTGGGTAAGACAGAAACACCGCAGGGACAGAAGCTACATTTGTCACAGGGCAACTAACAGCCTTAAAGGACAAGTTCAGTATTCTGGGAAAAACAGTGGTTCACTTCCTCTTATATCAGTACAGTAAACACTGAGACTGTGGTGTACGAACAGACAATGGCATGGCCAAAGCTACAGGAAGTTATGGGTCCAGGCCAAGAAATAGTTCAGCACATAACATCTGTTCAGCGGCTAATTGCTGTTTTTACTCTCCATTTTTTTGTTCTGGTTAACAAAGCAAAATTAGGGCTGAGAGATGAGATATGAGATTAGGTATATTCATTATTTTTTGTTGTGACCGCTTATCCTGTCGGGTGTGTTGGAGCCTATCCCAGCTGACATTGAGCAAGAGGCAGGGCGCAACCTGAACAGGTCGCCAGACAATCACAGGGCTGACACATAGAGACAGACATTCACATTCACACCTAGGGTCAATTTAGAGTCACCAGTTAACCAAACCTGCATGTCTCTGGATAGTGGGAGGAAGCCGGAGTACCCGGAGAAAACCTACGCTGGAGTTTGAACCAGGAAACCTTTTGCTGTGAGGCGGCAATGCTAACCACTGCACCACCATGCTGCTAGATATGATAGATATAGTCCTAGATTTTTGATATCATAATACTGGAAGAGTTGTCTTTACTGGTTTTAAAAGGTGGCATTACAGAAAAATGATCCAAACTGTTGGAGCTGTTCTACTATTCGCCTTTACCCACTTAGTCATTACATCCACACTACTGCAAAACTGACAATATGGTCGCAATATCAATATCGAGGTGTTAGGTCAAAAATATTTTGATAATTGATTTTTCCATACTGTTTAGCCTGAGGTGAACTATGATGTGAAAATCTGTGAGCTTTAGAGGTGCCAGTAGGTGCAATTAATTGCCTTTGGACAGACCCAACCAAATGGTGTCCACCTTGTTTACAGTGTTTTAGCTAAGCTAAGCGCCTGCTTATTCCAGCCTTATCTGTACTATACAGACATCACGGTGGTATCAAACTCTCTGCAGGAAAGCAAATAAGCATGCCTCCCAAGATTAAGGGGCCGATCACAGCTACAGGTGGCCCTAGAAAGGCAGACGCTTCAAAGACGCTTGAAATGCCTGACACGCCCTTTCAATGAGCGCTCCTCATGAGGAGCACCTGTAGAGCAGGGTTGTGTGCGCAACCGGGCGATCAAAACATTGAAAATGACCCAAGATGGAGGAGGGCACTTGCCGTTGCTCTGCTGGTGGTGCTACTGGCTCCTGACGCCCAAAAGTTGAGATTAATTCAACTTTCAGCGTCTACAAACGCGCATCTAAAAAAAAAAAAAAACGCGAGTCTAAAAAGACGCCAGAAAGACGTTCATCGTCAAAAGTGCTTGAAAACCAGTCAGACGCGCCATATCATAGGGAATCAATTGTTTTACTGGCATCTCATTTCTAGCGCTCCCTGCAGGTGTGATCACCCCCTAACTTTTCCTTTACAGGTACAGTGTGTAAGAGTTAGGGGGATTTAGTGCCATCTAGCGATGAGGATTGCAGACTGCAACTAGCTGAAACTTAATTTAAAATTGCTTCTGTTTTCATTGTTTTAGAAGTTTTTACCATGAGCTGAGTTATCCATAGCGATCCCTATCTCTCCAAAATAAATGGACTAGGTGATTTAAACAAGTGACAATACTGAATAAAGCAGTTTCATGTTACAAATCAGTGTTTCTCCTATGCTGTTTGGCACGTCGCAGATGGGCCTCTAGCCTAGCACCTGCTAATGTGTGCTCACCTAATTTCTGATCCAGAGTTTCGGGAGGTTTTTACCTTGAGCCAAATTATCTGCAGAGGTCTCCTCTCCAAAACAAACAGACCTGGTGATCTAAACCAGAAAAAACAGGGTTTCTCCAACGCTGTTTGGCATGTCAGAGACAGACTGCTAGCCCCAGCACCTGCTAATCTGTGCTCACCTTTTTTCTCTGATAACTTAAGATCAAGACGTTCAGCAGGTTTTTTTTTTTTTTTTACCAGTAACTGAATTATCTGCAGAGGTCTGTTCCTCTCCAAAACAAACGGACCCAATGTTTTAAACCGGTAAAAATACTGAATAAAGCAGTTTCACGTAAAAAAAAAAAATAATTATTTTTTTCAATGCTCTTGTCATGGAGGAACTGCTAACTATGGTGGGCAATGTGAAAATGCGAATGGCAATATGGCGACTTCCATAGACAAGGGCCCGCTCCCTATGTAGGTATAAATGGCTCATTCTAAGGTAACCAAAACACAAAGAAAACATACTTACGATATTATATTCCATTTCTGCAAATATATCCCCCTAAATCCTACACACTAGACCTTTAAATTCCATATCTAAGGAAGAGAAAATGGACTTATACATATGATTTTCTTTCAGTCATTCTTCATGGTTGTTTTCTTCCATAACCAGTTTGTATTATACTCCGCATCGCTTCTTGTTTTTGTCTCCTTTAACCACTATTTTTCTGCTCAATATGCTTTTGCAACCGAGATATATTTACTTGTCACATCAATAAGGAAAACTGAAAGTGAAACTGAGAGTGTGTGTGTGAGAGAGAGGGGGGGAGAAATCACAGGAGAGTGTTCTTAATCAAATCTGACAAAAGAAGTGAGCTTCAGCTGTGGGGCTCAGGTGGATCTCTGGAGTCCACACACTCTTTCAGACACGTGACTGAATAACCCCCCCCCTCCCCCCCAGCTCCCCTGTTTTCTCTATTTTAATTCTTCAGTACATCCATCTATCCATCCGTCCATTCTCCATCTTTACATTTCACTCCTCTTATCTCTGAACCTAGCAGCAATGCCTCGGCTCTGATGCACACACACACACATGCACACAACATACATGTTCAGGCGTGGCTACTGTGTTCAGTCCCCAGCTGTGGCATCTAAAACCTTTAAGATCCCTTGGAAACATTTTCTGTCTCCTCTCCTCCTGCTCTTTCTGCAACCCCACACCTACCCTACCCTACACACACACACACACACACACACACACACACACACACACACACACACACACACACACACACACACACCAGCTCACTGCCCTGTCTCTCAGCATCAGCATCACTGTGAAGTGAAAAGGCCAGCATCCCCATGAGATGTGGTCTTTGTTGATGTTGTTGTTTTGAAATGTGGGGATCTTGCATGTTGGTTGGGGCATCGTCGACCATTTGAAAGCCACAGTGAGATAACCACAGAGAGCCAGAGCCGTCGCAGTAGTTGCAGGCCGCTGCCTCTGCTTATGCTGCTACAAACACAGTGAAGTATACACTTCCTGCTTTCGCCCAGCTCGGATTATTCTCCTCTCTGCTCTCCTTACTGCCTGGCAGGCACAGATGCAGGTCCGATTTTCTGTCCAGACAAAACCATGTTGCCATTTCATCAAATCGCTGCTTCTGGGTTCAACTGGACCAAATGAAGAGTGGTGTATCTTCTGTACAAAGCAGACATCTCTCTTGGAGCAACCTCAGATACTCGATTAATTACCTCTACCCGACATGCATCTTTAAAAACCTGAGGAGGCACACTGAGCATGCTCATCAGCGATGCCCTGTTTCACACGTTCACAGCTGGGAGCTGCCAGGTACAGCTCCAGCCTGCTACTGTTGCACCACTGAGCCGCTCTAATGCCGTTATTGCTGATTAATTGCCTTGCTCAAGGGCAGCATGTCAAGGGAAAGAAGAAGAGATTCATATTTACACCACACAGCCAGATTTCTCCCGTGTTTCTCCACAGCCACAATCTCACCTGCTCCTCTACAACCGCCAGGCAACTCCCTCATTCATTAGTGCTAAATTTGCACTTAACTGCCTATCAGGGCTCAGCTTACTCAAGCCTTCATATACTCAAACCCATCTGAGACCCTGGATCAATACCTGACCTCTGAGCGGCAACCAGGGAGAGGGGGGCCCGCTCTCATGGGAAATTAGAAATGGATTCAGCAGGCGATGGTGCTTGGTTTTTGGTTTGGACCAGATGGGAGATGAAAATGTTTTTTGTCAGCGAGGCTTGCAGTCGCTGCATACAGAAGACGACCACCCGGGGCAGGGTGATTCACATGCGGCGAGGTGGCATGGAGCAGGGCTTTTCTGTGGGCTGGAAGATGTAGCAGCGGCCATCCGCTCAGGTGTTTGGGGAGGGGAATGGGGACGTGTGATGGTGTGAAAATTAAGAACTAGCCCGTAGAAAATGGCTCAATTAGTGGACACTAAACAAACCTTATAATACCATGGACTCAGTGAACGACAGGCAGCCAAACCCTAAATCCTGGCAGTGTTAGTGCAACATCAATCCACTGAGGCAGTAAGAACTTAAAGGATTTGAAGTCTAAATAGTTTTAAATGTTATAAGCTTGGCCTCAAGTCCTGTGCCATGAGGTCACAGACTCATTATGAGACAATGGGCCCGTGGGCACAGAAATGTTAACGTCCCAAAAACAATCGCACACATAGAGAAAACTCAAAGTGAAAGTGGTGGGAAAGTGGTTTTGTTTTTGCATCTCTTTGTAGCCGTTTGGTGTCTCTTTCAGTGACATTTCACCCCCTGACCCCTTGAGTCCATGGGCCTGCGCCCAGTAGGCCCGTTCCTTAACCCATCCATGATCCTGGTACCCTATTATTACATTCAATCTCACATACCCAGGACCCCCAAAACATCACAGCACAGTATAATACGAGATGGCATCAGCTACACTCTACCTCCAGTCTCACCAGTAGTAAAAGGCCATCTGGTTCCACCCATGTATTTCCTAATTTCACCAGAAGCCACTTCATCAACCTCACACACACACACACACACACACACACACACACACAAATACACCCCATCCTCTACATTGCAGTCTTAAACTGTACATGCAATGGCCAGGGTCTTCACGTCACAAGCCTTCCTGCTCCCCCCAACCCATCCCGGCCCAACCTCCATATCCCGGAGTAAAAAAAAAACAAAAAACACACACACACACACACACACACACACACACACACACACACACGCAAAGCAGAGCATCTCCTCTTACCCATCTGTGCCTGTGTCGGATGTCTTTCAGAGATTCATGGTGGATGCGAGCCCTGCTGGTCTGAGTCTAGTCTGGTAGTCTTGCAGCAGAAACCGCTATGCCATCGCATTGGTGATGCTGGAGTCTCGGTGGTAGCCGGCGGCCGGGGTCTCTCTCTGTCTCAGTGTGTGTGTGTGTGTGTGTGCTTCAGCCGGGTTACTCTATGGTCATCTCGTAGTGTTTACCCCCTCCTTTGGTTTTATCCACCGAATCGCCTGCGCCGATGATCGTCCCGTGCACCACCTCCAGTGGATCCTGTCGGCGGTGGTGATGGCACAGCCTCCTCTCTTGCTTCTGGTGTTTATCCTCTGACAGACCGAGCAGAGGTTTTGTCCAGAGAGGATTAAAATAAAGAGAAAACAGAAAACACCGCTCCGCTCCGGTGCGCAAAGGGATGAGCCGAACGGCGCAGACAAGGATGGAGATGGAGAGATGAGGAGGGTTGGCGGTGGGGGGTGATCGCCGCTCTCTGCCGTCCTATTCGCCGTTTTCTGTCGTGTTTACGACCCGCTGTCGCCTCCTCCCACCGTCTTCTCTATCTCCCCCTCACCGTGATGCGTCTCCCTCTCTTCCGTCCTCCGTGCTGCGCTCTGCACTCGCTGTGACGCTTTTTCCGCTCTTAAGAAAATAGGACCCCCCCCCTCTTTCACTTCTTCATCATCTAACCCCCCCTTCTACCTTTTGATCAGACAGGCAAGAAGGAGGTGGAGACGAGTGTGTGTGTGGGGGCAAGTGAAAGAAAACGAAGGCAGTGGAAGGAGGAGTCCCGCGAGAAGAGAGCTCCTCCCCATTATGCTGCTTATCAGTGGAGGACGAGGGGGGCGCCCATCATGTAGGGAGATATAAGGGAGGAAATATGAGCGGGGGGGGGGGTGTTGGTGGTGGTGAACTTGCACAGAGGCTTGAGCAGAGACGACTGCTATTATTATTACTGCTACTTCTGCTGTGGTACTGTGAGGTGTCCTGCACCCTAAATATATCCAACCCCATACAAGTTCTGCAAAAACTAAAACAACATGACTTTAAGTCAGTGACCACAGCAGAGCCCCCGTGAGGCTGTAATGCACATTGCATGTCAGAAAAAAATGCATGGATAAAATATGCAAAGACTATTTAAAGACATACCACAGTGGGTCAAAGAATGTAAAGTTTTGCCTGAGGGTGGCGCCAGAGAAACGCCCATATTGTGACATAGAGGAATAAATAGACATTTTGGCAAATGCGCAAACTGTTTTCTAGGAGACCCTGAGGCCCCTAAAGGTGACATGATTTGACCTTTTGCGCACAAGATAATTATCTTGTAGGAACAAACTGTCTTGTGCCCACGAAATAATAAATTGTACATTCAAGGAAAAAAACTTGTTCCCACAAGACAATTAACTTGTTCCTTCAAGATAGTCATGTTGAAGACACAAGATAGAAGTTGTTCCCACACGATAATTAACTTGTTGGCACAAGATAAAGAAGTTGTTCCCACAAGATCATTTACATGTCTGGACGAGATATTAGTTTGTTCTCACAAGATAATTCACTTGTGTAGACAAGACAATAACGTGTTCCCACAAGATAATTATCTTGTACACACAAAATAAATAAGTTGCTCCAACAAAATATTAACTTGTTCCTATAAGATGATTATATTGTATGTGCAATATAAATGTTATTCCCACAAGATAAATAGGTTGTTCCCACAAGATGATCATCTTGTTCCCACAAGATACTTATCTTGTACACACAAAATAATAAGTTGTTCCCTCGACATAATAATTTGTTCCAATAAGATAATAACCTGTTCCTATAAGATGATTATCTTGTACGTGCAACATAAATAAGTTGTTCCCACAAGATAATTATCTTGTACACATAAGATAAGTTGTTCCCACAAGATCTTGTGCACACAAGATAAATAAGTTGTTCCCACAAGATGATTATTTTGTGCACACAAGATGAATAACTTGTTCCCACAAGATTATTAACTTGTGTGGACAAGATAATAAGTTGTTCCCACAAGATGATTCTCTTGTTAGCACAAGATTAGTTGTTCCGACAATAATAATGGCTTGTTCCCATAAGATCTTATGTTGCACACAAGAAAAAGTATTTGTTCCCACAAGATAATTATCTTGCAAACACAAAATAATAAGTTGTTCCAACAAGATAATAATTTGTTCCTATAAGATGATTATCTTGTATGTGCAATATAAATAAGTTGTTCCCACAAGAATTTTTTCCCCATCAAAGCGAGGGTCCTAAGGACAGAGGGATGTCGTATGCTGTAAAGCCCTGTGATATTGGGCTTTATAAATAAAACTGATTGATTGATTGATAATTATCTTGTACACATAAGATAAATAAGTTGTTCCCACAAGATGATTATTTTGTGCGCACAAGGTAAATAACTTGTTCCCACAAGATTAAATTGTGTGGACAAGATAATAATTTGTTCCCACAAGATGATTTTCTTGTACACACAAGATAAGTAAGTTGTTCCCACAAGACGATTCTCACAAGATTAGTTGTTGCCACAGTAATAATTACTTGTTCCCACAAGATGTTATCTTGTACATACAAAAAAAATATTTGTTCCTACAAGACATAACTTGTTCCTACAAGATAATCATCTTGTACACACAAGATAATAAGTTGTTCCCACAGGACGATTCTCACAAGATTAGTTGTTGCCACAGTAATAATTACTCGTTCCCATAGGATGTTATCTTGTACATACAAAAAAAAAATTTGTTCCTACAAGACATAACTTGTTCCTACAAGATAATGATCTTGTACACACAAGATAATAAGTTGGTCCCACAGGATAATGACCTAATAATTATCTACAAATTATCTTGTGTGCACAAGATCATTTGTTCCCACAAGATATAAGTTGTGTGCACAAGATATTAACTTTTGTACACAAGATAAAAAAATGTCATCTTTTGGGACTGTGGGGCTCTGTAGTATTCACTGTGCAGGTAGGAGAAGTCTTCGGAGTCCTGGTTTGAATTAAAAGTATTTGATTCCTGTCAGAAAGGGCTTTCTGAGAGAAAGCCTACCAGGAAAAACTCCACTGTGCATTTACTTCCTGTCTGTCTGTCTGTCTTAAAATGGAGCCAGAATCGAGTTAGCTTAGTTGAATTGGTTTATGTGATTAAAACATTTTATCTCACTTGTTTATTTTATACAAAAAAAACAAGGCTGAACCACAAATTGCTCTTAAGTGGTAATTAGTGAACTAGTGGCTGCCACCTGTTTCCTGTCACTATGCTAAGGTGTGATACCTGGCTGATCATGACCTCAACACACCTTTAAACATATTGACTGAGTGCATTTATAACCGTAACGGACATCAATTTTCTCATTTAACTCTCTGTAATATGGGATGAGTGGCACAGAGTCCCACATTTACAACTTGTGATTCATGTCATACCGCAACTCGTGGTTGTTTGACTGCAGATCAGGTCATGACAGGCTGAAAATATTGTGCATGGTCAGTATGACACTGTTTCCTGGATAAACCTGAACATGCTAAATGTAGCACGATAAAAACCTGGATACTGGGGCAACCATATCCAATTTACTAACCACTGAGTGCAATGTGTGCATGTCCTGCCTAAACTTAAAGGTTGAGTGTGTAGCATTCAGTAGCATCTAGCAGTTTGCCAGTTCTTGGCTACATGGCTGACTCAGTGATAACAGGACGACCGACTGTCGTGTCCGTGTCACAGCCGTGCCGCGCCATCGGATATAGCAGCTTGCAGTGGAAGAGGACCCGTGCAACTGCAGATATAAACTGCTCATTCTAAGGTAACAAAAACACAATGATTCTTAGTTTCAGGTGATTAGAAACATATTTCTGAATTCTACACACTGGACCTTTAAGTTAGCCAGTAAAACAAACAATATGGTCAATGTCATGGTGAAATGAAAATAAAAGTCTGAGAGTGGCAATGTGGTGAATACATTGTTTCATTGCGCTCACCTTCCATTACAGATGATTAAAGAGAGAAGCTAAATGCAGCACAGTGTTAAGTACAGAGTCCAGACCAAAACCAAACTGAGTTTATCCTAATTGTTGGTTGAACTCAGTCCATCCAGAAATGACAGACTTGCTGGATGTGAAGAATAAAGACCTGCCTGCACCACTACGGAGAAAAAGTAAACTTGCGTTATGTCATCATGCATGAAGGGATATGCACAACCAGGTTTCTCTATGTACAATGTAAATGTTACATCCTGAATATACTGAAGTACAACTGTGCATGATGTAAACATAGTAAAGTAGAAAAGCGCAATACAAATGCAGCCCTCTTACATTTACTCATCATAGGACTTGATTTACCTTTTTTCAGTTTATGTTTTGTCACCATCATGATACACAATTCAACAGCATATACAGACTGGCTTAGTTCTGTTGAACGAGGAGGACTGTTATACAAGCAGGGGCCCAGCTGAACATTACTGATAACACAACTCCTGAGCACAAATACATACCAGACACAGAAAGCAAAAACATGCACTTGTCCCCATCACGCCATCGTCTTACTACCAGGGTTCAAGAAAACTGATAGATGCCAGATGTGCGCGTCAATTTTCTTACCAAATTAAATGATAACACATGCAATAATAAGAGGTGTAACCAAAACCAAAAACTTAAAAGGTCAGGCGACTGCAATCCTTAGAGCTGTACTGACTCTAGGTCATTGGTTTAATCAATTAACCAATACAACACTCAGTGAAAACATATTTGTGTGGGCTGAAAATCAAGACGTTATTTTACATTTTAATCCGACATGACTGCGTCAACTCAACTGTTCTGTCGGTGGTGGAAGTACTCAAATATTAAGTATGCTTATCACAGTAAAAGTCCTGCATGAAGAAAAGCACTGGCGCAAAATACCTATGCTCATGATGAGACTATTTCCTTTCAGTCATAGTCACTGATGCATCACCCTGTAATCAGTACTTTATTGTTCAATTTGTCAAACAACTCATTACCCTGGTATGCACTCCGGGACATTACAAGCCAAGGTGTGACAGTTACTACACATCAAGCACATGCAACCATACATTCTGCAAGAATAAACTGTGTTTCTAACTGCATTTACTGTCAATGGATTTTAGAAATGTTCCATTACCCCCCATTGGTTACTTTATACTCTTGAGTTTCTTTTAAAATCAAGCATGAGATCTCAAACCACCAACACACCTTTTACCCTCAGGTCATTTGAATGAAGTAACACATGTAATACACTCTGGAATGAGCTGTATGTGTATCGACAAGCATGGATGGACACTCACACCAGCCACACCCTGTGAATCTGTGCACGAGTGCTTTATGTTGCATGTGGTTTTCTTTCCAGTAACCTGTCAACTTATGGCAAGGCTGATGGAACCAGGGCAACTGATTTCCATATGATTTGAATGCATGTGGTGCTACATGTGCATGTTTAAATGAGGGCAAAGTATTGCACCTTTATGCTTTGACAAACAAACGTGTCCAAAAACTGTTAAGTACTGTTGACTGTCTGGACAAATTCATAATCTTGCCAATTGATTGATGAGATGATCCTGATTTGAAGCAGCTACAAGGTGTTTATTCTGAGAGGCCCTTGTGGACAAAAGCGTTATTGTTTCCATGAACACCATTTCCTTGTGTCATAAAGATCTTGATCTGGCCTGCGGGTGCATTTGTTTATTTTGGAAGCGAGTGAAACACTGACTCATCTTATGTTTGATACTGCTTTTCTTGTTTCAACAGCTGTTTGCAGGATGCATAGCTACATAAGATTAATAACCGCAATATAACAATAGTGAAACAAATTGGAGTACACTTTGTTTTAGCCACCAACATAAATTTATATATTGAAGTAAAACCACGTCTTGCAATGTATGTAATTAAAATAGACATATTAATTGGGTTGGGTATCGGTACTCAATACCTTTACGGTATCTTTTAACATAACAGAATACCAAGTAGTACCGAAACTTCACCGGTCAAAAAATACCTGCATTTGATCCTTTATGTACCCAGATCTAGAGAAAATTAGTTTGTTAGGTTTTGCTGGCAGCACAAGTGTTATTTGATTTAATGTTGCATGTGATTGGACGATGATCGCAGCAGCTACAACCCATACAGTCTGTGATGTGGTGAAGTTGAGTGCGGTATTTGACGGAAGTGCTAGTTCAGCGTGCAGAGATGCCACCCAAATACACATTCTCAATCCGACCTCGTCACATTTCAACACTTGGTCATGGAATTTCCACGTTGACATTTGACGTGCAAGGTACCCTGGGTGCGTTTGTTGTTGCAGTCTGCGACGCCATGTCAACTTCAACCTGTTTGGCTTTACATTCATAAGGAGAAGTGAACACTGCCCCTCCAGGTGAAAGTCTGAGGTTGTGGGACACATCCACCACCTGTCCCACTCGCCCTACTCTGACTTTTACCCCATTAACTTACAGCGTTGTCCTGCCACATTTTCAGCCCCAGTGCCACCGGGCGCCATTACACATTAATGGCTACCAACCTTGTATCATGCAAACGTGAAAGGACACCTTTTTTATCGGTGTCTGATGCCGGAAGTCACTGTCCAAGCGCAAGGATTCAACAACTTCAGAATGAGACTGGGCTGAAAACATGGCTTTACTATACCCCTGTGACTTCTGGTGGCATTTTACACAACCTAGTGCTTCTGTTCACATGACGGGTTTCAAATGAAGTAGAATAAAAAGGATCAAATGACATACTCTATTGTTATCAGTATCATGTTAAAGGTACTGGTATCTTGATCAATGATACCCACCCCTACGTATGACAAACCGACCAAGGTTGACTCATGTTTTTAGTCTCTTCTAGCTTTTTTTTGCTGTTGTTGTTCTTCAGTCAATTCTTTTCTTTTTCTCTTTACTGATCATGCCCCAATATCAGACAGAAGAATAAAATTCTCTAAAGAAAAATCTCCTCCTGCTTCCTTTTAACTGCCTAATGTATGACTAATTGTCAAACTGTGCCTGGGAAAATGTAAACATAGGGTGTTCCTGGGAATTTTACCTGGGGACAGGCATCAAGAACACTACACAGCGATAGCTAATCTTCTTACTGATGGTCTCCTTTGCTTATGTAATTCATATATAGACACTGGTATTAAATTAAGACTGTTTCATAACCATTTAAGAGCTCCTTGTGACTACTTTAAATCATAATTTTGAATTGTATTTTAGTTGAGTTCTTGTACGGAACTTTGGCTTTTTTATGACATGTATGACATGTTAGTGTTGGTACTGAAACTCTGGCACCATATCGGCACAATTTGACACAAACTGAATGACAGCAGTAACACAGGGCTGGGCAATATACAGTCAAGTTTAACTTGGACTGAAGTGGTTTAAAAGTCTTAAATGTGCTCAAGAAACAAGCAATTATGTCAACTTTCCTTGAGTACATCACGAGTGACTCCCATTGTGATCACAATAACTTTATGAACATGTGGCCTTTTCAAGCACCAAGAAACACAACACGTGTACTCAGCCATTGCACGAATGTGTTCAGTTTTCGCTAACAGCCGCGTCTCTGAGCTGGATCATTTTAGGAGGCCTCGGAGACACAGATGCACACAGGTCTGGGAAGTCTTCCAGCTTTTGACAGTTTGTGGAGACAAACTTGTGTTTGCTAATGTTTTCCAGTGTAATGTTTGTTTTAATTTGTGCAGCATCGATGCTATAGCTGTAATAGCTACCGCTCATTTGTTTCACAATGTGGCTCTGTTGCACTGAATAAGCCCTCTACAAATAAACCTGACCTTTTTCATATTCAGCAATGCTTATCATCTTTCAATGGAATAATAGGTGATGAGCCATGAGGGGACTGGCCTGTTGACTTTGTGCGGCGCACCATTCTGTTGTCCTGTTGTAAAATTCTTTGCTGACAATATAAGCTCTAAAGCAAGTTATTACATGATTGTGATTTTGCGGTGCATATTGCTCTCATTTGTTGTGACTAGCTGTTTCAGGCTCACTATCAGGTTACAGTTGGGTCATTTTTCTCAGACTCAGGCCTGGGGGGGAGCTGTTCACTCATGTGAACAAGAACTCAGATGCTCATTATTTGGCAGCAGTGATACAGTTCAGACTTACAATGGCCTATGACCTACTTACTTTTTAACAAGTGTCTGTGTTCATGCAGCAAGTCGGTGAAGTTGGCAACGCCTCAGCTTGTTAGTTCTACTGTAAATACAGCTGGATGTGAAGGCCGCCGGTAGTACTGCAACCCTCATATCAGCCTGAAATCTTCAACCTTACAGCCTCCATTTGTTCTCTCTCTCTCTCTCTCTCTCTCTCTCTCTCTCTCTCTGAGCAGTCAGCAGTTGTTGGAAGCAAGCTCACAGACCCTTCTGCCTTTTTATCAAATATTGATATCAGCCTGTCAGCACATCCAATGTGACAAAGGTTTTCATCCCTGACAACAGGGGACTGTTTTATAGAGCGCAGTTATGAAGTGTGAGAGAGTAATACCTGGAGACCCATCAAATCTGGAACATGCTTTGAAGTGAAAACCCTTCTGACTGGAGGTTTTACTCTGGATTTTTTTTCTGGGAATGTAAAGGGTTTTAGCACCAGTGAGGTGTTTGAGATTGTACAATTTAAAACATCCACAGAGTTGGTATTTTACACACGGATTCCAGTGTTTTCTACATGCTACTTAAATTTGGCCACTTTTAGACCACAAGGACTAAATAAATAGGGGCGTCGCAGTGGGGGGAAAAGTGGGACTGATTACCCAGGGCCCCTTTGGAAGGGGGACCCTCAAAAAGGCCTGCAAAGAAAGTAATTAGTGCCATAACTTCTTAAAAATTGGCTGAATAACCTGGTTAAAAGAAAACTTTTTATTGAGAAAAACTAGTGGAAGCTCTCTGAAGCTCCTCTCACCAAAATGGTTTCGTCCACTGGTGCACTACGATTCATTTCTAAACGCAGCTCCAACTGAGTGAGTGACTTCTTATGCTGCTGGAGCATCAATGTGCACTGTCATGTCTTTTCATCAAGAAAGGAAAATCAGGGTTCCAAAAAAGAAAAGAAAGAAATACGATATGTGGATCAAGAGAAGACGGGCCCACAGAGACTGCTTATGCATCGGTGCCTTTATGATGCCTTACTTTGAGGAAAAGAAACATTTGATTTGACCCTTTCTTTCATCTAACTGAACACTGGAGCTGTCTTGAATACCACTTTAGGACCTTTGACGCTTCAGTGATAATAACCCCCAAAATTTGCAGCTTTGACGGGACACAACAGGACCTTTTGGGGCTGACTTTAGTTGGACTTTACGCCGCTGCATGTGTGTGTGACAGACAGACAGATAAAGAGAAGAAAGTGAATGTGGAAGGTGGACTATTGCAAGCCATGTTTCTACAAGTTATTTTTACCTTTGAATGCTGCAGATGATGCTATTCGACTTCCAGGTCAAAGCCTGGGGTGGAGACTGGAGCATGGGCAAAGCGTAGGAATTTTACCCCCAGGTGCATTATCTGGATGTCTTAGTCCGACTTTGAGAAAGTCAGTTTAGTGCGATTTCAGTCAGCATGTTAAGATGTATTTAAAAGTCCGGTTCCAGGCCAACTAACACAAAATCGATTTTCCCTGCTGTCATGTAAATGTACTGACAGAGACAGACAACCATTCACACTCACATTCACATCTATGGGCAATTTAGAGTCACCAGTTAACTTAAACTGGGTGTCTTTAGACTGTGGGAGGAAGCTGGAAAACCTGGAGAAAACACGCCTACACCCGAAGAACCATGCAAACTCCTCCAAACTTTGGAGGTTTAATATCAATCATGCTCTATCAATAGTGACCACAACAGTTTTCAGTTATAAGGCTCTAAAAATGTCACTGAATGACATATCAATCCATTTCCAACAAATACTGAAACAATAAAAGGGTCTCAGTGAAATACTGTATGTGCAGTGTAACTTGTTTTGTGTTAACTGTCATATGACCAGAGCTATTTACGTCCTGGTTGCACCACAAGAAGAGGACGGCTGCATCAAAACTCCCAAACAAAAGTACGGAAAGTGGTGGTTTCCAACTGGTCCAGCCACATTGTCAAGACTTCTCCGTAGTCATTAGTTAAAAGTCCACACAGTTGAATACGTTCAGCGTCATACTTGTGTTTGGCCATGGCGTCGAGTTAGTTTGCTGTCTTGGCCAAATAGCTGTTTGTGAGTCACTTGCTCTTTATGAGGTGGACAGCACTCCAAATAAAAGCTCCATGCCAAAATTCACTGTACTTCAAAACAAAGTGTGTTTTTAACAAACTTAATATATTTGCGAGTCACGGCCCATTCAGATTTGACCTTTGACCCACTTTTGGACTGCAACCCACCAGTTGGGAACCACTGATGTATGTTAACATCAAGATAGGACAGAGATTTTTTGGTACGAATCATCTTTACAATGTGTAGTATTGATGCGTGCATTTGCATTACCCAAGTTTGTTTAGTGGGGTCACAGAATTAGTTAACAAGTTGACAGCAACAATAGCGACCGGCCGGATAACACAGCACACATAGTTCCTGGTCATACCTAACTTTCTACTCTTTTTTTTCTTTTAGGGTCATTGTGAGTGCAGTTGTGATATGTTGGATCTAGATGACGGCTCAGACAAAGCATGCAACATTACAGTTGTCCCTCAAACTAAAAAAGATGCTGTCTTCAGTGATTGTGATAGCGATGGGTCAGATATAGACAATCAGGGGGAGACAGGCCATTTGCCAGCCAGGCTGTTGAATTCATATGCTGAAATTATGCAAACAGAGCATGACAGGAACATTATCAGTAATGATGACTCCCCCCCACCACCCCTTCTTGCCCATCTTCCACTCCCACTCCCACACACCTATCCACTGTTGATAATAAAGAGCCAAGGGCCTCTACCCACCAGAGGGTCCACCCAGAAGAGCCAAGGGCTTCTACAAACCAGACAGGTCAGCCAGAACAGGAAATGGCCTAAAACTGCCAGAGGGTCCAATCAGAAAAGCCAAGGGCCTGTACAAAACAGATGGGCCAGCCAGACCGGCTAAGGACCTCTAACTATTTTTAAAGTCTGCTGGGAGTCAACAATAAAGACCGAGTGTTTAAACAATCACAGTGGCCTGTTGTTGCTGTGATTCTAAAACACATTGTTTACCGCCCAAATGCTGCAGACATATCCAACAAACCTGCCCCGACCCAGTGCTAACATTACATTAAAGTAACAATTACAAGTGTTGAAATACACTAATGGCTGCTTTTGGGCCTTTGCTCTGAGTATTCAGATTGGTGTTGTATAAGTGTTTCTGATGTGTGAAGTAGTCACTCTCAGATGTGAAAGAGCATTCTAGTGGCAATGTTGGGGACTGCTAGTGACAGAGTTTTAAATGTGTTAATAACTGGACGGGGATATAGAAGAATTTAGATCACTTTTCACCTACTTTTCCATGGAAATTTTTAACAGTAATGATTATTTCAAACTAATGACAGATGATTTGGATATTTTCCTCTGAGAAAAAATTGGGATTAAATAGGTTAGTGTCCCTTTGTGTAATTTTTTTCAGCTGTATCCCTGCTCGAACAGGTTCTGATCATCTCACAGCCTGAAAACAGGACCAACACCCCTGGCAGGAGTAAAAACTGACAGGAGCAACTGAACATTTGAAACCTTAATGTTACTAAAAAAGGTCAAATTTAAAACGATTATTGAAGACTGGCACAGAAATGCTAACTCCTGTCTCTATGTATGAAACCCTTACTGCTCAGAAAGCCCCACAAAATGGAAAGTCCTGCCAATTTTAAACATGAATCTCATTTTCCTAGATGCACATACACACACGGAACTCCAAACACAGAATGTTAAATATTCAGCCAAAGCGCCGTCTCAGATGACACTGGAGATATGAGGGTTATGGAGGACTTTGATCCAAGTCCAGACAAACTGAACCGTTACTGTTGGCTACAGATTTCACCTCCACGACCAACGAGCTTCCCTCAGATAAAATTCCAGAGTGACAAAACAGGAATTGGGAGTTGGAGATGAACCATCTGACTGAACTCAAGGCAAGGTTAGAGAGACATGGAGGTATGTGTCGAGAATGGGCACATTATCTACGGTTTATGTTCTCTGAGACAAAAGGCAAAGAGAGCCAATATGTGGCCATATGCTGTGTGTGTAGTATAAACAAAACAATGTGGGCTGGACAAAAGGGTTGACCCAACAAAAATGAATCATAGTCAAAGGCTTTAGGACCTAAAAGGCATAGTTTACCACTTTGGGAAATACACTTATCTGCTTTCTTCCAAAGGGTTAGATTAATAATGCCACCCTCATGTCTTATACAGCCAGAGCCAGCAGCCGGTTAGCTTAGGTTAGGATTAAACTCCGGGGGCACCATCTTGTGAGGATCACGCAGCGATACCTGTGTCTGCCATCAATCAAGATTAATCAACAGTATTTCTAACATAGGCTACGTTCACATTCCAGGGCTTAATGCTTTCTTCTAATTATTACAACCGAGCTGATCATTCTGCCCCGACTGTTCACATTATGTTTGAAATAACACATCTGACATCCGCGTCAAAGGATCTCTGCCCTGAAACGCCTCACATGCAGTGAGTGACGTCTCAGACATGGGCATTGGAACCACACAAAATGCCACAAACAAATGAATTATGTAGCTTTGCAAGTGTCCATCTCTCGAATGACTTGCGGCGGAGGTTGGATGACAAGTTGCCATATGTTTAGGATGAAAAGAAACACAAAAGCCATAGCTATAGTTATTGCTAGTTCTGTGGAGGTAGAGGGTGTGACTGGGAGAGGAGTCAGGAGTGTTGGAGCCACAATGTGGAGGGTTTTACGAAGGAACAGTTCCTCCAAAACTTCGAGGATGTCCAGGACTACATCTTTAGATGCTTCACAACAAGGCTGTCACACCAGGACTCAAATGTAGCTGAGCTGTCCCGGTCAGAAAGCATATGGCAGGTGGACTCTATTGGCTGGTGACTGGAGCAGCCTCTTTAACAGTGTAGGGTGAGTAATCCGTGCCTGCATAGTGAAGTCTGACATGCTAAAACCATTAATATATGGGACGGTGGCAGCACAGTGTTCTTTGAACCTAGGGTGAGGGGTTCAAACTCTGGGGTGGGGGAGGGCCTTCTGTGCAGAGTTTGCATGTTCTCCCCATGTCAGTGTAGGTTTTCTCCGGGTACTCCAGCTTCCTCCCACAGTCCAAAGACATGCAGGTTAATTGGTGACTCTAAATTGTCCGTAGGTGTGAATGTGAGTGTGAATGATTGTCTGCCTCTACGTGTCAGCCCTGTGATAGTCTGGCGACCTGTCCAGGGTGAACCCTGCCTCTCGCCCAATGTCAGCTGGGATAGGCTCCAGCACACCTCCAACCGCTAACAGGACAAGCAGTTACGGAAAATGAATGAATGAACTAGTCCATACCCATTGGTAGCTTTGTCACCTTCTACCTATGCCAATCCTCAACGCCTATGTGCAGTTTCACATAGACTGACCACGTCACTGAGTAGAAAAACGTGGGACAGACAGAATGACTGACTGACAGAATGACACACTGACAGTTTCCGTGATTATGTACAGCATACCATACCATGACTTAGTCATACCAAAAATTAGAAAAAACAACATTGGTCCACAGGGGGAGCCACAGTGATTGGTCGCATTTTAGCCATTTTTAAGCATTTTTCTGTTTTTATTGCCAGTTGCCAATTAGAGTTAAATTTCTCCAGTCACCTTGAGGCGTCCTGATCTACATATCTACCAAGTTTAGTAAAAATCCATATGGCGGTTAGGCCTAGATAAGAAATGAGCTCTCTAGCGCCCCCATTTTGTTTGATGGGGTCAATAATGGAGGGGTCCCCTCAGATTATGTGTGGTCATATGCCTACAAAGTTGCGTGGTGATGGGTGAAACCCTTGAGATGTTATATACCTTTATGTGATGAGCCACGCCCTCCGCAATATTCATTGCCTTATAGAAGCTCAGTTTGAGTAAGTTTAGATATTGATATTGGTCCCTAGATTATGTTCACTGAGTTTCATGCAGATCGCTCAAACTTCTTAGGAAGAGATCGATTTGAAGTGTTTTTCAAAAAATTCAAATGGCGGAAAATCTATATAACCAGAATTTATGGGTTCTTGAGGCAAATTTGTTTCTCATAAGGAGAGGCATCTCTGTGCAAAGTTTCATGTCTCTACGACATATGGGGCATGAGATATGCCCATTCAAATTTTGCCATTTCAATCGGTTGCTATAGAGTGTGCCAGGGCTGACGTCAAAACCTGGAAGTTTAGCATCGCGCTGGTTCCCGGAAGAGAAAGTGAATGTGATTTTTGCATTGCGTTTTGGATTATGTCAGAAAATAAGCTCTGTGGCTAACACAAGTTTATGATACTTACAGGTTTTGTTCAGCGAGATAATCTTCACATATGAACACCTTTCATACCGCATTTGAAGCTTAAATGCGATCGGCAGAATTAAAAAGCTAACGTTAGGCTTTAACGGACAACATGACTACTCCACGGTCGCATGACTCTTGACGTCACCACCACTAAGCTTTCAACTGATTTTGGCCGCATTATTTTAAAAACATTGTATAATGGGGAAATCGGACTGTTTAAGCTAAATAAGAAGCTGTAATGGGGGACTGCCAGCACTCTCACCTGTTCGGGGGTGATGACGTTTAATGTCCCTGACGGAGTTTGTAGCCGTATTGAGCAACTTGTTAGCAACCGCCTTTTTTATGACACGTAAAAGCTTCAACATTCACAAGCAGGGTATTTACTGACGTGTTTTACGTCGTAGAACAAAACCTGAAACTTGCTTAAGCTTTTGTTAACCACAGACCTTATTTGAGGCATTTTACCAAAATCCCATTCAAAAAACGTACTGACTTTTAGACGAGAGAACCGGAAGTGCTAAAAGCGCTAACGGAGTTCCGGGTTTACTGGCACACTCTATAGCGCCCCCCTTTGGCCAACTGATGTAATATTGCTTCATTTGCATCCTCCCATGACGCTCTACCACTGTACCAAATTTCACATGGATTGACCAAGTCAGTGAGGAGAAAAACATGGAACAGAGACACTGACACACACAGACAGAGGTTTCATTATTATATAGTAAGATAAGATAAGATATATGGGAAAAACACACATATGAATCCTGATATGACTGTTCTGATGATGGTCATACTGCCAGTGATCAGATATTTATCAGATTTAGGATCACATATGAAAGTGCCTGAGATCTGATTGGGAAAAAAAAATCTAATTTCTGTGACCACGCCTCTGCAAAAAAAAAAAAAAATCGGATTTGGGCCACATTTACTTGTAACATGAACACAGCCATAGATCCATGTGAACTGGCAGCACAAGGCTGGATTACAGACCCCGACATACCTTGATACTGTAAATGATCTCCATTTTGGACTGAGTGGATAGACTTTGAGAATAAAAGTGACAGAGCGCTCATGAGATGGTGCCCCCAACCCACACAGTGTGACATCTTCACACTCTCTATAGCACCTGAAGACTCCAGACGAAAAAAATATAGTGCTACACGCAATACCCCCACAGCACTGCAACTAACTGCTGACTGGCTCCAGCTTAATATCAAAAAGACAAACAGAAAAGTGATGTCAATCTTCTCATCTAACTCTCACCAATACAGCTAAAAAGTTTATTTCCCAAAATGTTTAATGATTCGTTTAAGAAAATGCCAAAATATTGGCAAGTAAGACATTTTCTATAGAATCCCCTGAAACAGTTTCCTTTACCAGCACACTTTGCGGTATACCCAAAGGTCAAAGATTGCTGATATACACTTATAACTTCCTGTTGCTGTTTTTGCAAGACGTAACCATAGAATATCAGAAAATCTAAAAGTACTTGTCATGAAATGAAAAATAAAGCAGCATGTGAACACATATATGGACAGAGAGATAAAATAACTAACTTGTTTGACATTTTCCTGCTTTTGGACACATTTTCTCACCACTGCCTTTAGAAACTAGTCCCAAATCTCCTTACAGTTCCACACACACACACACACACACACACACACACACACACACACACACACACACACACACACACACACACACACACACACAGGCTGCATCAGCTTCAGCAGTAGTGTGTCCTCTCACAGACAACACGTCAGACGTTATTACATTCGTAGCAAAAAAATTACAGACATTTGACAGAAGTAAGATCACAGGATTTCTCCTTCACTACCAGAATAGTGGCAGACATGCTGTCAAGCCTGCATCTGTTTACACACAAATGCACGCACAGCTCTCCTCCTCACCCACACTCACTTAGGGAGCATAAATGACAAAGTCTTACCTGTCAAATTTTCCTCTGCCTGTGCTCTCCTCTGCACTCAGTAACACAGCCACAGTGAACGGTCCAGCTCCAGGTAAACCACTCCCCTGCCTGTTGTGTCCTGCACTCCTGCTTCCAGGTGACACTAACAAGCTCTGCCATCAAAGGTGAGAAGAATCAGGTGAGCGTGGGCTGAACAAACACGGCAATCCACACTCTCCTGAGTGATAAAACACAGCAGATTGGCCACCTCATTGGTTGTGAGTATGAACACACCCACAGATTGGCAGGTCCACCCTATAGCTGGTAACTTTTTAACTTCTATCCAGAGAATAATAATAATAAAAGTGGTCAGAATATCGTCAGTGGCGGTACATGTCTTGTTCCTTTTTTTCTCATGCTTCTGCTTGTAAACGTTTCTGCTGACCCTGCACACAGAGAACATGATCAGAAATGCATTCAGTTTCTTGCACAACATTTAATACTGCTTGGCCTCACATCGACTAAACCTGAAAGCTTCAGGTTACAGTACGCTTGGGTAATCGACCATTTAGGCGTCGTGTTGCCAAAATCAAATTGAGTCAGGACCTGAAGGCACAGGTTGCTACTTTGAGATACTCTGTGATGCATGTGGAAATCTAGCTCCACATTGCCATCTGATGGACTGACTGGAACAAACAGCACAACAGACCAGGGCCAGTGGCAGTAACTGTGGGTTCACTATGGAGGTGTGATGGTGATTAAAACCTAAAGTCTACTGGAGTAAAAAGAAAAACATGCTCATGTTGAAAGGTGCAGCACCCTCATCATCCTGATTTTCTCCCTTAGTCTCATTTGAGGGAAAAGCAAAGATGCATGGTCACACATGTCTCTCAGAGCATGTAACACCAGTAAAAGACATCTAATTTTAAGTCTGTAGGTAACTGATGTGGAAAGTAACAAAGTACTTTCACTCAAGTACTTTGCTTAAAGGGACAGTTCACCCCCAAATCAAAAATACATATTGCTCTGCTTACATGCAGTGCTACTCATCAGTCTAGATTGTGTTGGTGTGAGCTGCTGAATGCTGGAGATTTGCCTTCTCTTGAATGTAATGGAAATAGATGACACTCGGTTTATGGTGCTTAAAACAATGACTCTTTCCAAACATCATGACCCGGTTGAACCTCAAGATAATCCACAGACCTTGTTGTGAGCAGTTTCCTGCCAACGGTATCATCACACAGAAGGTAGCATGCATCTATTCATGAACGCACACACACACACACACACACACACACACACACACAGAGACAGTTTGTTCATTTCGGCTGTGAATCTCCTCTGCAGTTTGGGAGTGCTGAGAGGGCTGCTGGGTCTACCACACGGCTGGGTCAAGGTGGAGAGCTGCCTGGTCAAGCAGAGCTACTAGAAGCGTCGTGCAACGCCGGACCTGACCAGCCGCATAACAGTGACCAGATACAGATACACCGACCTTGTTGTAAGAATATCGGCTTCGCCATACACAAGGACAGCACACCCAGCCACAGACATTTATTCCCTCTCTCAACTGAACTGGCTTCCAGACCCATTTTATCTATTTTCTCCCCTAACTTGGGCCCCCATTTTTAACTTTTTTTAATCTATTGAATTGTAATAAAATTACTTGCAAATTTCAGCTTGTTGTGTTTTGCCCATTTCTTCACTGGTTGGTTAAGCCGAAATGGGGTGTTCTACACTTGCACTCATGACAGCTTGAGATGTAAACTCAGATGGATATAAGGTGCTTAGAGCACCACAACCCCAGTGCCATCTAGTTCTATTATATTTGATAGACAGCAGGCATCTCTCTGATATCTCCAACACTCGGAAACTTACACTAAAACAATCTAGACTGATAAAAAGCTCTTCAGGGAAGAGGGAAAAAATGGGTTTTGGATTTTGAGGTGAAGTGTCCCTTAAGTACCTGAACTTTACATCACTTCCTATTCTCTTTTATACTTTTATACTGTAACAGATGAAACTATCCACCAGTAGACAAAGCTCTTGGAAGTCGTTTTAACCAGCTATAATATACAGTGACACATGCAGACATACATCAGTAAGAGTAAACTGAAGAGCCACGCTGCTGCATAATAAGTACTTTCACATTTGATGTTTTAAAGTACATCTCCCCGCCAATGCTTTTGTTTATCTGCTCAAGTTAAATGAATGCAGTTGTAGTGAAGTTAGTTTACCTGAGGCATTGCTACTTTTTTACCTGCCTGTCCTGTAACTCTGAGCAGCCAGAACTAGTTCAGTCACTAAACTATCTGGCATTTCATCTGGAACAAGGAAAAAGACTTGTTTTTTCTCCCACCCTGATGGAAACTTGATAAGCTTATTTTCTTACAATGTGAACTGATAATGTTGCCGCAGTATTTATGGTGAAAACATCGCGTCACTGTTTACATTTCCTGTTTCTTTCTTCTTCTTTTTTTTCCAACATCCACATTCATCGAGCTCACACTGAGGTGCATCTCGCTGTGTGTGTGTTCTCAAAGAAGGAAACAATTATTAAGCACAAACACTAAATTCTCAAGACGACTTGTAGATGGTGAAATACAGTGTGCAAACTTTTATTAACTTCAGTCCTGTTTTGTGGGAAATTGAAGCTGTCTGAGCTAAAGTTGTAAGATAGGCAGCTGATTTGGGTTTGCAAATAACTGGCTGTAATCTACACTATGAGGAGATTTCCCTACGAGTAAATGTAAATGTGGCCAATGTGCATGTTTGCTTTCTTTGTGAGAGTTAGATTAGAAGATTGATATCACTCTGTACACTTAACATGAAGCTACAGTGGAATGGTAACTTTAGCTTAGCATAAGCAGTGGTGCAATGTAACAAAATATAAAATCCTTTGAGTTGTGACGACCTATTTTCTTTCCAAGTGTAATGTAGGCTCCATTTTTGAAGGTGGTGTACACGTTAAGAAGAAGCCACTGTATTCTCCAGCATCCATGTAAATATGATTTGTTTGCTGATTTCTGCTCAGCCCGGATGCACCAAGTCTCATCTATCATTATAAGATTGGAGACCGGAGTCGCACAGCAGAGAAGGCGAGTAATGATTCAAGGAGATAAAGATTTGTGACAGGTAACTGTGTGGTGACTGCTCCACTGCAGCGTGTCAGCCCTGGATAGTCAAAGGTTTTCTTTAAATCCTTTCAGCTGTGAAGAAGACCTCGTTTTCTTCAAGTGTAATGTCGGCTCCATTTTTACGGTGGTGTAGCCTACATGTAAACAGGAAATAAACCTCATAATTCTTTTTATTTACAGCCTTTACTTTTACTTTCAATACTTTAGCATGTTTAATATGATAAAATTACTTTTGATACTTAAGTACAGTAAATATCAGATGCTTTAAGACTTTTACTCAAGTAATATTATGATAGGTGACTTTAACTTAGTAAAAAAAAAGGGAAAGGAAAAAGGCAATGAGCAACTTAGTAATAAATGTTCCCCAAACTGCAATAAAATAGAATAAAATAAATAAATAAATAAAATAAAATAAAAAATAAATACAATAATTAGATTTAGGAAATATCTTTTTAAAAGCTAAGGAAAAAGGCAATGAGCAACTTGGTGATAAATGTTCCCCAACCTGCAATAAAATAAAATAAATTTAGAAAATATCTTTTAAAAAGCTAAGGAAAAAAGAAAATGCTCGAGATAAACTATATTTACATTTCATTACATATTGAAAATTATGTTACAGAATTATTATAATTTTTAAGATTTTTTTCCTTGTTTGTTTTGACTTTTGACTCCTTTATTTATTTATTTATTTTACATATAATTTTTTGCAATTTTTTTGGGGTCATTTCTTCTTTTGTTGCTCATTGCCTTCTTGCCATGTATCTTACAGAACCCAATCTGATTAGCTCAGGTTTCAAAGGGTTAATTAGTGAGCTGTGTTGTGTTTTCATGCTAAGCTAACTGTATCCTGGGTTTATGCTACGGTTGTATTGTTTTCACATTATGCGTAGCTTTGGACATAAATGACCAAACATAAATATAACTCTCGACAGTCCATTTGGTCGCTGTTTTCTCACTAACTAAATCTGAACTGGAGTTAGGTGGCAAATCTCAAAAACTCAGAACATAATTCAGAGAAAGATGCTTGGAATAATTTTTAATTATTCACCAATACATTTTACTTATTTCCTTCCTCCATTTCATCTTTGTCCCACGTGTTTGATTGCATCCATGTATAATCAGCAGCTATATCAATATCTGAATTGTTTACCTCCTAACATCAGCACCAGCCCCAGATATCCAGCATCAGTCGGGCTCTAATAACATGCCTGACACGTTTCTCTGTGTCACTTTGCATAATGTTTGCCTGTTTTCAGACTGAGGCTTGTTATTCATGGAAAAAAAAGGTGTTAAATGTCTCAGTCCTGGAACAGCGCCCGGGATCGTCATCATCACATCCAAGGCCGCGCTGCTTACATCGAGCTCCCTCTGAGACCATCCATCACTACAACACATGAGGTCATGTTGTACAGTATACAGTATGTTTCGAGAATACACTCAACGAGGCACTACTGTAAATCTCCCACAAGGCAGATTAATATCATACAGCATGATGATCTAACACATCACGCCCAGAGAAAATACAGAACAGCTACATTCATCATTCCCATCAGTCAGCAGGCTCACATTTTATGACCGTGAATAGATTTCCTTGAGGGGATACTTGACTGGTTTTCAAACAGCTTTGTGTCATAACAATGTGGACAGTATGTGTAAAAGAACGTGCCTTCATCTATCAGAGGCTGAATCTAGCTGCTCATCTCTCAGCTACGATTTTTTTTTCTAGGGCAGTGGTTCTCGAATGGTGTGCCATGATGCCAATCCAGGTGTGCCATGGGATTTGTGATAAGCAATATTCAACTGGGCCTGTACAAAAAGTTATGAATGAATTTTCAGTATGTTGTGTGCACCTATTTCCTAATACAGAGACAGACTCTGGCTAAAAAATGTCATTTAATTTAAAAAACCTTCACAGTAGAACCTATTTGTCGCTGTTCGCATGTGGGAATTATAAGTGTGTGACACATCGAGGGTCCTGTTTGCCAGCCATGGTGCTTCTCCAAGTCAAGGATGCTTCCTTGGTAGGAGGAGTCCTTCCAAGGAAGCATTCTATAGAGGTAAGGCAAGACTCCTTCCTAGCCTCCAGTGAACACATTGGAACAGGCTAACGAGCGTCCCCAGGTGTGCGTCATTAACCCTCAGCAGACCGAGGAGGCTTCAGGGTACTAGGATCATTTTAGCACTCTAAATATATGCAGTATTTTCAAAGTCACATGACTTTTAGGGAGAATATATTTCCGGATTATACTTAAATAAACAAAGAGGTAGGCTAAATGAAACTTTTGTGGCACTTGACTCTATCACTGCTGTAAATAAAAACTGTCATGTTTTATCTTAATCACAGTATTTTAAAAATCTCATTATTTGGCAGTGGACACATTGGAAAGTGTAAATTCTGAGGTTTCTTTTAACATTTTTTTTTTTTACGATTGTATGACAGAAACTCTTGAAGATATTAATCCAAATAAATGACATATTTATCTAAATCCTGCCGAGCTCCTCTGGCACAGGATTCATTGAAGAGGCCTGCCTTCACTTTCAGCAAATTGTGCACAAAGAATTGTGGGTAGCCTACTTTATACCTGCTAAGGATACACACATGCATCCTTGAAAATTCTCGGAATGCAGGACTCTGTCCTTGGTAGAATTTAAAGGATCCTTGGCATTAAAACAGTCCTTAGGTGGGATTTGACAACATAGCATCCTTGCAATTCAGCCCTTTAAGGATTCTTCCTTGACTTTGAGAAACACCCCCAGTCTGAGGGACGATAACATCTAAAAGGAGAACACTGTGAGTGGGACACTGGATCATTTTATTGTGTGGAGCAAATTCCAACAAAGCACCACCGACGACAACCTACCACAGAAAGAAACGAAAGAAACAAATTGTCTGTAGACAGTATCAAGAAAGCTACCTGTCTTATTTTTCTTACTTTTATTGTCTTATGTTGTGAGTGATAACACACATTACAGAAGCTACTGTGCAGATATAAAGACAGGTTTGCCTTTAGATTTTGGCTTGCACTTTGTGCCTTGGGAACAAAAGGTTTGAACTCTAGGATTGCTCTAGGGTTGTTACTCGGACTGCAGATTGTACTTATGCATTTTCGAACACCTACCATCACAGACACAAAGGGTATAGCAGCAGATCGTGAGAGAGACCCACCCCTCTCTCTCAAACGCACACCAAACTCAGATCACATGGTGAAACTAGGCAGTGCTGATCTAAGGTGTCTCAAATCACATACTTCCGTTAGTACACTTCCATGTAGTATACTATGTGCACTATGTACTCATTGGCCTAGTCCGGGAATTTCAACAGGGTAGTGTTGTCTCAAACCAAACACAGCCGTTGTGTAATCACCGGAAATGACGACTGCAAATTAGCTAGTTAGCAAACTAGCATTAGCATTTGCGTTATTGTTTGCGGTACCAAATCATTACAGACTGCTAAATTAACCCAATAAACATACTGCTGGCTTATACCCGACAACAGTATAGTGGTGCTTAGTGCAAAAACGCATTTGTACAATGCAGCAACATTCACGGTTGCACAGTCCTCGGCCGCCATTTCCAGTTTGAAAAGTCGCACCTCCCCTTCCGCTACGTAGCCAAGATGGCGACCACTGAGGGCGAGAAGTGTCCATAGTTCCACACTCAACTTCTTGACTGTTTTGAGTGCTTCTCAGTGTGAACGCACTTATGCACTCAAAATATGAAGTGTAAGTACAGAAGTACGCGATTTGAGACACAGCACAAGATTCTGTTACTGTGATGCCAATTTCTCACCTAAAATGTCTTCAGAGATATATTTTGGTGCACTATTTGGCTGTGATACGAGAACTTGTTAAACAAGAAGCGGGCGCCATGTTGCTTCCTGTATTGTGTAAGCAGAGACTAAAAAAAATTTGATCAAACAGTATAACTAGGCACTGCTGATAAAATATGAATTAGATTCTTTTACTGTGTTGCCTATGTCTCACCTCTCGCATTTTCATTATCATATATTCACTTCCTGTTTAACTGTAATTTAAGATTGTTTGTTACCAGCCGTCTGCCATATTGTTTCTTGTGGAAAAATTCCCAAACTCGCGTTACGTCACCAAAGATACTGGATTAATACAAAATGGCCCACCTACAATATAATCCCATTGTATGAAATGGTATACATTTCTGGTCTCCTAAGTAGGCATTGTCCCCCGTACCCCAATCAAAGACGATGGAGAACCGCCAATCAAAGACGAGTATCCCCAACCTCGCTTACGTCACGTGTGTAAACTTACTGGCCGTAAGCTAAATAAATAAACGGTCCGTGAAAAAAATGTTTGTTCCAGCGGATGTCTTAGTTACAACATGATTGAGCTAACTGGAGTAGTTTCATGTCGTATCCGACAACGGGAGGCTTTTAACAGATCACGTCCTGATGTTAGCTTTGCTGCTAGTGTTAGCTGTCCCTGTCAGCTGCAGCCACTGATGCTTTCTAGACATTGTGATTTCCCAAAACTGAATAAATACCACACATAGCAACACAAAACTGCTTTGCTAGCTCAATCATGTTATAACTAAGATATCCGCTGGAAAAAAAATATTTTTTCAATCCAGTATCTTTGGTGAAACTGCACTGATTTCAGCACCAGAGAGGAGCTATCTGTTGCCAGATCTCGCGAGAGTGTGTTGTTGAGACAGAGACAGGTCTTGAACAAAGTCAATTTTCTCCTGATTTGTCCGTGTGAAATTTGCCATTTTGGTGTTGGAATGTTCTGAAGATATGTGGCTTGTGATAAATGGGTCCAATATCTGCTTCCATGACTATGGGGCAAAAGAATCGGCCATAATCTGTAATCACGTTCATTTCTCCCACTGAAGACAATGGACTCAAGACCTGCCGTTAGTCTCCTAAAGGGGCGTGGTGGTCGTGAACCCCACGTGACACTGATACAGGAAACTGACTCGCAGTGGACCATCTTGGTTTATCCACCGTCTTTGATGTCACCCACCAGTGGGAGTGTTTATTGGTCTGGTGAAGTGCAGTGCGTTATGGTGGTTGTAGGTTTTCTATTTCTTGAACAAAAGCCACAGCCCTTTTTTACTGTGTTCTCTGGTCATACAGCACCAATTTTAAGTATGTGTCTTCCTCCTGTATACACAGCCTAGTTTTCTGAAAAGAACAACTTCCCAGCAGTGAAATACGGCTTAAAGGACAGGGATGAACAGAGAGTACAAATACAATGCAGTGATGGCGGCAGCCAGCTCTGTTCAACCTCCACCACTCACCTAAGTCTTTTTTTTTTAATTTTTTTTTTTAGGAGCAATAAAGTTAATTGAACCCACTTTTCAAGAATGAGGTCATGGCCTTAACAGGAGGAAAACACCAATTACCACTAAAATGAGCAATTAGGAACATGCCCTTTGTCGGCTTTGATACTAAACAACTCTGTGTTGCACTGCAGCTCCAACTGGTGATTTGAGGTTTTAATGTGAATTTATTTTTCCTTCCATTCATTTCTTTTTGTGTGTGTTTCTAATCAGTTCCCTGATTAGGCCAATTAGAGTTTCATAACAGTGTGAAGTTAATTTAGGGGATTAGATTAACTCCTGGCCTCCAAGAGGAGGAGGCGATGGAAATAAATCTGGACGGTGGCTGGTTGTACGGTTCAGCGACAGGGAAACAGGGAGATTCCATTCCTCCTTCCTAAAAGTAATTCTGGAGTTTGGGAGAAGCAGAAATTAAAGTTTCATCACAAAATACACATTGAAATGCAATAGTAGGAGACTAATAGAGGAGGGCTATTTAGGGTTCAATAAATGAAATTAGAAAGACCAAAACTTTTATTTCAAAGCACAGGCAGCACATGGGATAGAACAACCATAAAGTGATGACTCTGCTGGGCTTTGATGGATGGTTTCATTTGCTCCAACAATCACTCAGCGCCTCCTGTCGACCCTCCCCGCTCCTAACCGTCACATGATGGTTGATTATATTTTTTACTTCACTGCATTATGAACACAGTCTGCCGGCGCTCAAGTCTCCACACTCCCCATCCATCAATGTCATGCTGCTGAGGTGTCAGAGAGGTCCTCTTCCAATCCGCTTCCTTGTCATGTTGACAGAGCAGACTTCGCTTCATAGTAAAGGAGTGGAACATAGTAGCTATGGTCCACTCTGGCTCTCAGAACTGCACATCTCGCACTGTCCTCATACTGTAGCTTGTTTTGCTTTATGTAGTACTGAATCATTTCTGATCTCTGAAAACCTCCAGGTTCAGCTTTTTGTTTTCAGATTTGTTTTTTTTGTTCAGTGACGATCTATCATGCCATTTAAAAAAGCTATTTTGTCATATTTTTCTTGCCATCAAAATCATATGCTGAGGCCTTGACATTGTGCATTTTAAAAAGTGCACATATAGCATGATCCTTCTTGCCTTCATGCTTGGAAGAGTCACTTTTTGCACAAGGTCCCAATGACCACAAACTCTTAATTTCTAGGGTCTCCCCACTCTTTTAGATTTTTATTAAAAAATACCATATTTGATGCTGTTATTTTTATTGCTGTGGTCATTTAGTGCATTCACATTCTGTAAGTGCTTCTCTATATACTAGTTTTGGTTTCCAGCTTTTGAAAATAACCCACGCCTGCACAGGAAATTATGCATGTTGAAGTAGGCGAGATGGTGGCTTGTTGCTGCTCCTGACTAACACACTGTACCGCTACTGGTAAGTAAGAAACATTTGCTAATTTTCCATCCAAAAAAACCCCTATTGCTTAGTTATCTTCTATAAAAATCTCTAATGTGCTTCCACTTTTAAACATTCTCATTTGTTTCGAAGTGTAGCTGTGCAGAGAGGGTCCTCTTCTGCGCTGCCTGTCCACAGACACAAATAGTCATTTAGAATTAAACGCTGGGGTGTGTATTATTTAAAGACATCCTGTGTGACTACATGTCACCACAGGTGTTGTCATACCGACCAAATGAGAGCCTCAAGGGGCCAGATGTATAAGCGATGCATACACACAAAAACCATGCATACGCCTTTTGCTACACATTATAAAAAAAAGAAGTATGCGGTGAGAACGTGTGCACCTCATGCATTCTTCAGACCAGGCGTATATGTGGTTTTAGCTCAGATAGCTGCTGCTGATTAGGGTATACATAAAAATAAGGTGAGAGATGTAACATTATAATAAAACATTACTTTCAGGTTGTTTTTATCCTGATCGTATTATTTTTGCAGGCTCCATGAATGCATCACTGACCATCCTTCTGACGTTTAACAATCATAATGATTGAGATTTAACAAGGATAAAGGTTTGCAAAAATGTGATGAATTATTGGTTTGGACACTACAAATATCCACAGCGATGCATCAGGAGAGCTGCTCTGGCACCATTGGGGAACCTTGCCGATGGTGGAAGAGTGAGCCCAAGCATCGATATACAAATTGATGTTTAAGGGCGTTTACACATCCATTTTTCGGTGAACTGTGAGAGTGGAGATGAGGCTTGTGCATGTGAGCCCAGCTGCACAATGACAGAGATTTATAAAACAGAATCAGATGTACGTGTGGCTTATAACTTTAACGAAAAGAATACGTATGCATACTTCTGTATTTGTTTGTACACAGTTTTAGTTGTGAGTCTGCACACTGTTTTATGCATCTGGTCCCTGGTCTTGTTTGGAGAAGGAGACAGTCAAGTGTTAATATGAAGAGAAGCCCAGAGAGCCCACTGAGTCATTTGGAGATATACTTTCATTACAAATTAAAAAGTACTTTCAAACGTATCCATTCATTTTAGGGCCTTAGTCATAATTATCAACTCCATAAACTCTCAAGTCGATGAGATCCCTGTTTGCAGATACATGTTTTTACATCTGACAACAATGGCTACAGTCTGGATTACATATATTCACACTCATGCCCAGCATCTGAAACAGAAGCACAAACATCATTTTGTGGTGTGTAGTGACACCAGTGTCTCACTGTCTCAGGGTTTTTCTTTGCCCATTGGTTTCACCCGATGTCTGACAGTAAGACCTGGTGACCTCAGTCCTTTGTCCATGCGTCCCCATGCACCTTTAGGTCACTTAGTTTCAGTTATGATACATTAAAAGCATTTCATTGGTCGACCAAACTACCTCTTAAAATCTGTGTCCCTTTGCAATCCATGTGCCTCCTTGCTGTCAGAAAGCCGAGTATGTCCCTTTCCAACTGGCACCGAGCACCCTCATCGTCCCCTCACTGGGGTCCCAGTCCTCCTTGGGTGCTCTGGCCGTCACTGTGGTCACTTCCCCACAGGCGGTAAAACTGACTGAAGTCCACGTACGGCGGTACCCTGCCCGTCTCGTCGGGCTGAGCCGCCTGGCTGCCTCGCTGGCGGAACAGGCTGCCATCTCCCGAGCTGGAGCTGGAGCTCTGCGTCTGGGTGTTGGTGGACTGGAGGGTGGCCGTGGGGCTCTGACTGCTGGGGAGAGTGGAGGAGTAGAAGAGGGAGGAGGAGAAAGGTGGTTGGTTGGGGAGGGTGGAGGAAGAGGAGGAGACGGGTATAAGGGTGGGAATAGAGGGGAAAGATGTGGGGGCGTCAGAAAAGAGGAAGGAGTCCATGTCGTGGGTGGAGAGGCAAAGGAGAGAGGTGGAGAGAGGGAGAGGGCGGGGGGGTGGAGGAGTGGTGGAAAGAGAGAAGAGGGAGGTGGAGAGGGGGAGAGGAGGAAGAGGAGAGAGGGGGAAAAGAGGGGAAAAAGGGAGTTCAATTATGGGCTGCAGGATGTCGACGGAGGTCTGGCAGGTGGCGGGGTGAAACGTGCTAAAGAGGCGGAAAAAGGAGAGGCAAGGACAGAGTGTAGGACGCAGGATGGATATTGGCAAGTCGAGGCCCATGTGGAAGAGAAACACAGATGTGAGTCAGACGGTGAGTGACAGAGTCAAAGTCGTTAAGGAAGAGGAGACAGGGAAGCAATCCTTGTGGACGAGCGAGCAAAGGGCGAAAAAGGACGCGGGAAGTGAAGCACATGCAGCATGAGCATGAGTGCTACTCATGTTTATTCATACTACATTACAAGCAGGTACCCTCCCTACCTCCAGGCACACTAACGCATGCTAATTGAAGCTGTCAGTGATTCATGCTTTGTTACAAATTAAACATATAATTAACTTGGCAGAAGAACATCACATACCACATGTTAAGTGTTCAATCTTAGCCTGTTAACCTTCCAGTGCTGTAAAATCCTGTGAGCATTACAAACTGTCGGCATCTGACAAGCCTTTAAACTTATTAATCTGATATGCCAACTGGACTTCCTGGATCATATTTAATAGTTTTCACATTTATTTGTGGTGGCCCATGATTTTCTATTTTTTGGGGCTGGACCCTTCAATAGGAGCTCTACTGGAACATATACACTGTTCTGATACTAACTGCACTGCACTCTCTGAGCACAGAAGGAGCAGCAGAACCCCAGGTGCAGTCAAAGAGAAACTTAATTGTTCATTGCCCTGGGTCTAGAAGTTTTCATTCACTCGCCTCTGCAGCAGCTGCTCCTCTCATCCATCAATGATCTGCTCAGGGATAATCGGATCGACTGATCATTATCCACCTTGTGACTCAAACTTCACAAGTGAAGCTCCCAGCCAGTAACAGCTTGCAGGTGAGGGAAAGAATTTATAAACAGACAGCAAGCAGAGAGTAGCAGCATGCACCCAAGTGGACACTATGAAAATCATGCAGACACAGCGCAAAAAAACAAAACAAAACAAACAAAAACGTAAAAATAAGCATGGCAAAATGCCAAGCAGAAAAAGCTTAATACAACACTAAAGTGAATCTGGGATTGGCTTTGCCTTACACTTTCACTGATGAGGAGCGACACAGAGTTGGCCTGTTTTCTGTACGACGAGTAGGTGCTGGTGGTTAGCTTAGGCCATGTTTACACGAAAATGATCCGCTGAAAACGGAATCATTTCTCACTTTCGTTTTTAAAAAAAAATCCGCGTTCAGACGACAACACTTTGATAACAATTCCTGTGCACACGGATCCGCAAAAATGACCAAAAACGCTGCAATATACCCGCCAGGCCAGTAGCTGTGACTTTGCAATGAAACAACACACGCCTGCACACATGTGCTTCCTTCTACAGAGCAGTGATGTATAAACAAACAAAATGGCAACCGCACAAACATTTGTCTGGACAGACGACGAGGTGGAGCTACTACAGTAAATCTACACTTTGCTGGAGAAGCATTAATAAATTCAACAGGCTGAGCAGCACAAACAGAGCTCGGGAGTCCGTCATTGTTGTTGTGATGGTCGACTTTCTCGCACATGCCTAGTGACTGGAAGTGTAATGCGCATGTATGAAAAGTCTCCGTTTTCAGAGGAACTGCATATTGCAAGTTTACATGACAACAGAGACGGTGCTGTCCAAAAAACTGCACTCTGGAACCTGTTTTCAAAACACAACTAAAGTTTACTGTTTGCAGTTGAAATCGTTGTCGTATAAATGTGACCTTAGTTAGCTTGCTGAAGTATTGGTATTTTTAGAGTTTTGGGGCTTTTGGCCTTTATTTGATAGGACAGAGCGAATCGGCGCCCCGCGGTGTCTCTATTGTAACAAATGTAATGTTCCTAGAGTGGTAGCTTGCACAAGCAGTAAAGGAAGGAGGAATCAAGTCTGAACGTTGTGTTTACAGTGACCCACAATTCTTGCATGGTATACCTTTAAACATCACTCTCCTCTGCACTGATTTAACACAGGGTGCTGTTTTCATTCTGAGTCCCTGCTAAGTCTCTTGAACACATGACAGTGTGTTCTGTTATACTTGTGAGCACAGCCAGCTGTGATGTAGCTTAGTACTACGCTGTCATGCCACATACCTGTATTACAGACTGAGGAAAAAGGATGTGTTCAGCAGCAGTTGGCAGCACAAGCAGCACTGGAGGCCATTAACACAATTTAAGCAGCAATCTGTAAAACTATTAATTTGTTGGAAAAGCAATAACGTGTTCCAGTAATTTGTTTCTGTACAACACTGTCTAAAATCACAGTGGAAATGGCTCCCAAGAGCAATACTGATTTGATTACACTCATATGCTCACATTACAGTGTGGTGTGTACTGTACTGTAGCGTGTGTTTATGCTCATGTGAAAGTTCAATATTAAAATACTTTTACAGCTGTACTTGATCAGTCTTCTGTTTCTGGTCTGTGAAAGGGACCCTGGCATGATACACGGAGCTCACAGCGGCGGAACAACGGGGAAGTGAAAACCATGCTTACACATAAATAAGCATGGCAGCGAAGGGACACAGGGGAGTGAAAATCAAGCTTACCTAAAATAAATATAGCACGGGAAGGATGAGGGAGGTATCTAAAACACAGCCAAAATAAACCTAACAGTCGGGAGGGGATAGAAGAGTCAGGATAAAGCTCACCGACAGCAATGCGACAAAGGGAAAATCAAGTTTATCAAGTAAAAACACTGAAGCAAAAGCAGTGAGATAAAAAGCAAAAAAACGAGCTTATTCAGACCGAATATTGGAGTAGGAGACAAGCCGGGGTGAAAACCAAGCTTACCCAGAGCAAGCAGGGACAACACACAAACCAAGCTTACCCTGGTGTGGGGGTACCTTCCTCCAGGGTGGAGGCAGTGTTGGTTCCATTGGTGAGGGTACTTTGTGAGGGCATGACCAGTGAGAGGGTGACACTGGTTTTACTGGTGCTCTGGCTGTTGGAGTAGGGCACTGACACGGGGTAGATACGTCCACCTGACAGAAGGACATTCACATAAAAGGTTTAAAAATCACTTTAAATTCTGTGGCCCTGTTGATGTCAGACCTATTTGGAAAGATCAATGAAACAAAAGGTTGAAGGCTCAATAATGTTTTTTTAATATACTTTTCACAAGTACTATTATCAAGAAAAACACTAGTGTGTAGTCTCAGCATAATGGGCGTCTTGGGAACCTGGAATAAATTGGATTGTTTCTGCCCAGACTTTGTTTTTTTGGCTCTGTATGATATTCTTAGCTAGACCTCTCAAAATCTTTTATTTCTCTTTCTCAGGACTGGCTGCTCAGACGAGGATAAACCTAATACTATTTTAAGATCTCCTTTGAAGTGTCGCATTCCCCTGGTATAGGACTAGACTTTTCTTCTTCTTTATTAAGGCAACCAACCCTAGAAGTTTATATTATTCAAAGTCAGCATAGAGTTGAGTTGATATCCAGTTTTGCTGGTCCAGTCAGATGTGAGAGCTTCAACCAGTTTGATGTTATTCAAACTGGCTGAACTGGCATTTGTTATTATTAAGTTTAAGTTAAGTTTAAGTTTATTTACTTTATTAATCCCCTGAGGGGAAATTCAATGTTTTCACTCTTGCTTGTCAATTACACACAGGTCCGAAAGAAAAAATGCCCAAAGTGGAGAGATGTCAGAGTGAGGGGGCTGCCTGTGGTCAGGTGCCCCGAGCGGTTGGGGGGTTCGGTGCCTTGCTCAAGGGCACCTCGGCAGTGCCCAGGAGGTGAACTGGCACCTCTCCAGCCACCAGTCCACACTCCATATTTGGTCCGGACGGGGACTCGAACAGGCGACCCTCCACTTCCCAACCCAAGTCCCTATGGACTGAGCTACTGCCGCCCCCGTTACACGTTCAAGCAAAATAAGCAACCTGTGATGACATACGATGGAGCTATTTCAACTCAGACAGCATTAGTAACAAGCAATATGACAACGTGACTAATATAATATGTTTAAACTGACCAACAGAGCCACTAGTGTCTGACAGATCATATGTAAGAGTGTTTTCACATATAATCCTCTTTAAACAAACCAAACTCAGTCCTCTTAAAGTGCACCAAAAAATGGACCCACGGAAAAGGGACTCAGTTCTTTTTCTGGTCGAGTTCAGCTCTGATGAAGCCTCAGTCCTCTTTCTGTTCACACTACAGTCTATATATGATATATGTAGGGCTGTACTCAAATATTCGGATATTCGTTTCTATGGGTAGGTATTCATTATCAAAAATTTGGTATTCGATATTCGTTTTTTTTATTTACTTTTTTTTTAATCATATTTGTTTGGTGCTAAATGTAGTCTTTTTGTTGTTGGTAAATGTAGGTTATCAATAAAAATCAAAACTTTTAAATTGCATTGTTAAAAATGTGAAAATATAGTATCGCCTACCAACTGAGCTTGTGCGCACGGCACGCTTGAGCCCATCCGTCTGAGGCTGTGGATCAATGCCAAGTTTTACCATGTTATCACTATTCCCTCTAACTCGTAGCTGTTTTTTCATTATCTTTTGAATGTAATATGAATTATGGAACCGTTTTTGTCAACGTTTGTTTCCCCCGTTTTGTACAATAAATTATTAAAGTTTCAACAAATTTCTTTTGGAGTGCGTGACACAAGTGTGTTTTGAAAATGACAGCGGACTGTCACCTGCTCAACGCATCAGGACCTTCGGATGCCATGACAGTAATAGCCAATAATGTCAAAATATCATTTACAGACCGATTTAACAGACGATCACTGCTGCCTGACCTGCAGGTCCATTTGCGGGTCCCGCGGGTTCCGGGTCAACCTGCGCATCACTACTCAGCTCAGTCTATAAGGCTGTACACAACAGTAAGGCTATAGACATTATATTCTATTCAGGCCGGGAGAACCAACAGCGCATCGGCTCTACAGTGCACGGCACTGCTGATTAACCATTTTATTGCAGCACAGAGTGTCTGCCAGCAACCAATTACTTGCCGACAACTTGTTTCAACGGTTCTGATTTAATCAGAAGACAAATTAAACAGGATGACTAGCCAATGTGAAAATCAAAAGAAAGCACAGAATAATGTACTGAAGGAGACTGTTGTGCCATCGCATTTTTTTGTGGTTTGAGAGCAAATATCCGGTCGCCGCTTTGCAAAACTCCGCAATACAATTAGGTCAGAAAAAACCCAGGAGTCCGCGCACGCGAATGTTAAAAAATGGTATTCGGGACAGCCCTAGATACATTTTGACATAGTTTTGTTTTTACTTGAACCAAACTCAGACCACCTTCTGTTCACTTCAGATGAGTCAGACTTCTCTAGAAGTGTTGGCATTTATTTAGATCACCTTTCAGAAGAGGTGGGAGGGGGTAAGAGTGGCACACGCTATATTTGTTTACTTGAAGGTTCATGTGTTTTTTGAGGGGTGAAGGGAAACATGGTAGAGTTAGTCCCTCAAGAAAACTTTGCTAAAAGAGAAAGAAATGGCCTGTTTATTTACAGATATAGATCCCAGGGTACCTTTTTTGTATTCGGGAGCTGGTTTTTTTTGGATTTTTTTTTTAACCAATTTGTCATATTGTCAAGATATCTTAATTGCAAAAATGCCCTGAAATACCGTGGTATTATTTTAGGGCCACATCGCCCACCCCTACTGTGCGACACATGCTAGTTTTCTGTTGGAACACTGTGTCACTATGTTCAGCTCAGGAGCAGCTGCTGAGTTGAGACACCCAGTAAAATTTGCTACACTAGTCTGGTCTGGTGTTTAGCATAGTATCAAATGGGTTTGAAAACCGTAATGTAATTCTAAAATCTGTCAAGCAGTGGTTACCACTGAGGAGTTGGGACCGTCCAAAGGTGTCAAAAGAGTCGCAATATCATCAACAAGTTCGGAAAAAATGATGTTTGTTTGGACATTTAGCTCTACGACTTCTTTGTGAAATACTGAATAGTTTTACTTCTTCAGGCCTGATTTGAATTTAAATATTTTTATCTGAAAGTGCGACCAGCTCAAAAAAACTGTAACCTTAGATGAGGGGTTGTGAGTTCACTTTATTTCAAAGAGAAAAAGTTGGGAAGAACTGATATATGATTGTTTAATGTTCTGTAGGAACCTGAATAATATATATTCAAAATGCTTCAAAATTCTGAAGTTTTTAATGATGAACACTTGCGTTGGTGTAGCGAGTATAGAGGTCTGCTCCCTAGGCAGTTTCAATAAAACATGAACCAATCCCTGAATGCCCTTTCCTACCCTGTGTGGGTGTGAGCACTCCGTCAGCCAGCGGATAGTTGAGCGTGCGTATAAGCAGGGTCATGTCCTCGTGCCGAGAACAGTAAGTTGCCCTCTGACGGCCGGACACGTAGACGTCGTGGTGCAGCCGTTTGACGCGCTCCACCACCGACTGAGCCACTGCCTCCAGACTGGTCTGCTGGGCCAGCTCTGCTGCTACCATGGCAACAATTTCCTGCGGTGGACAGCAGAGGAGACAGGGAGTCAGAGAAAGAAAGATTAATGATAAAGTTTAAGAGCTAAAGAAGATTAGGAGGATGAAAAAAAGAGGCAATACAATAAGTGAGAGACAGAAAACAGCAATGGACGTTAAGACCAAAAGTGGTCATGAAAACAAGAGTCAGGAAGGGACAAGGAATAGTAACAGAAGGATGACATCAAATGAAAAGGAGAAAATAGTAGGTTTGAGTGGAAGGAGGTGATAGAAGGCATATGAGGGAAGGAACAAGATAAGGTAAAGAAAGCAGATTTGGAATAAAGAAAGACATTAAACTTAAACACAGAGACTGAAAAAATAAAACACCAGAAAAACAAGTGGAGAGAAGGTGGCTGAGGTGGGAAGAAATCTTTAAAATGAATCGTCTAACCTGATTGGCTTGTTCAGGGCCGTGGGCGGACTCAAGGGCATTGATAAGACCTTCTGACATCAGCAACAAGAAGCCTGTCACGTTGTCCAAAGAGTGGCTGCCATGAATCTCTGGCTCTGCGATGATTGGCCTTGTCTTGGCCGCACTGATGTAGTAGGAGGACAGGAGAAGATAGATACAAGGGTAGATAAATTAATTCAAAGAAGTGATGAAGAAGAAAGCAAGCAGAGACAGAGACTAAGTAAGAGAGAAGTGGAGGGAGAGAAGAGGAGGAAGGAATGGAGACGAAAAGAGAGACATACCTAAGTGCACCTGACCTAAATACAATAAACCTGGCTAATCTCATAAATCCGAAAAAATCGCTTATACTTTGTCCACATCAAATTTCCTGCACTCTCTTTGATGGCAGTAAGGAGGAAATTCTATGAAGATTCTATTGTGTTTTTTATTGAGGACCATAATTGGAATGACTCGTAGATATCTGAGCCTGATTCGCTTGGCCTGGACAGCAGACAGGAACAGGAAATGAGAAGTGTGAGAGAGGGGCCCCCGGATCGTGGAATTTCAAGAGGCTCAGAGAGGCTGGAGGAGAGTCAGATCTGATAACACAGACCATAATATGGAGACAGAGCCTCCACTGTCCAGGTACTGTTGAGTACACACACAGACACACACACACACACACACACACAACCTGCAGAACTGATTGTACGTAAGTGTGTTTATTTAGCTGCCCTAGTTTCGGTTGAAACACAGTAATAAAGGAAAAGTTTTGGAAAGTATCCTTATTTGCTCTCTTGTTGAGAGGAGAGTAAGAAGATCAGCACCAATCTCCTGCCTGTATGCAAAATACGAAGCTAATAGCTAGTCAAGCAAATAGCTTAGCGTGACTTAAGATTTATTTTTTTCTACTGGCAGAAATGTAATTTAATATAATAAGAAAAATAGGAACTGTAGTGTTTTTGTTACCTTAGAATGAGCCATTTATAGCTACTTAGGGAGCGGGTCCTCATCCATGGAGTCTGCCATATTTCTACAGTAGCCCGCAATGGACAAACAAAACACTGGCTCTAGATAGAGCCATTCGAGTCTTCGCAATTTTGCTTTGGCTACAGTAGTCAGTGACCCCTCTGCGACATGAGCATTGACAAAAACGCTGCTTTATACCAGTTTAAATCATCTGGGTCTGTTTGTTTTGTAGAGGAGGAGATCTCTGCAGATAATCCGGCTACTGGTAAAAACCTCCTGAACGTCTGGATCTTAACTTCTAAGAGAAAAAAGGTGAGCACACATTAGCAGGTGCTGGGCTAACGTGACATGCCAAACAGCGCCGGAGTAACACCGATTTGCAATGTCAAACTGCTTTAATCTGTGTTTTAGCGAATTTAATCACCTGTTTCATTTATTTTGGAGAGGAAGAGACCTTTGCAGATAATTTGGCTCATGGTAAAAACCCTCCTGAACATCTGGCATAAGAAACAAGGCAAGCACACATTAAGTAATTAGAGAAAATAGGTGAGCACACATAGCAAGCAATGGATGTGCTGTTTAGTGATGTGAAACTGCTTTATTTATTGTTTTTACTGTTTTTAATCATCTGGGGTCTCATTTATAAAACAGTGTGCCGGATCCATACTAAAAATGTTCGTACGGACATAAGCCAAAAATGGCATGTGCCAAAAAATACTTAACAATTTCTACAGTCAGGCTTCCAACCCGCCATCTGGGTCACCAATTTCCCGTCTCCAAATTGTTCGGAAGCGTGGGTCAAAGTTTCTCCTGTCGCGTCTGGTTTTATAGATCACAACTTTTGCGTGGGAAGTGGCATACGTCTCTTTCAGGCCTTGTTTTGTGCGTACACAATGTTTATAAATGAGACTCCTGGTCCATTTGTTTTGGAGAGGAAGAGGCCTCTGCAGATAATCTGGATCCTGAACAATTAACACTGAGGGAATTCTAATTGGGTGAAGTTTTAGCTGGTTGCAATCTGCTAGCAGCCACTAAACCTCCTTGAATCTTACACACTGTTCCTTTAAAAGACTGGAAACAGGGGGAAAGCATCTGGCCTGACTTGATCGAAAGTTGCCTACAGGCATTTCTACATTTTACTTACTAAGACTTTATATCCTGTTTGTTTGATCTGTACATGAACAGAAATCCAGAAGGCCAAAACACATTCAGTGACTTCCTGGATTCACTGTGCAAAGCCAAGAAGTTGTTCCAGCACATAACCCCCCATAAAACAACATCTTGTTTTTAGATTTCTAGAAACTTGGCTGTCTGAATAAAAATAACTTTGTGAAGACTCTGAATTTTACATATAAAATATAAAAGACCATACCATAAATGTGACAGAACAAGCAAAAAAAGACATTAAAGAAGAGTGTGGCAGCTTGGCCTCCCCAGGCATGTACAGTATGTGCTTATGATGTAGTCTGAGTATTCTGACTTCACCTGAGAAGGTCGATTTCATTGTAGTTGAACTTAACCCGGTAGTCTCCGAGCCTCCTGGTGCTGCTCTGACCAGCAATCTGCCCTGCCTGCCTTACACGAGCCGAATCTACACCTGTATTAAAAAGGAAGAGGACAGGAGACACATTAAAAACAGGGGGAGTTGGAAAATGAGGACAGAGGAGATGAGTTTGAGGATATGATGATAGATGGCGGGTATGGGGGAGAGGAGCAAAAGATTTAGTATGAGGAAGGAGAGTTTAAAGCAATAACACAAGGGCAATAAGTAGAAGCAGGAAATGGGGTGGGAGGAGAGGAGGGGTGTGTGTGTTTGGGGGTGGATGAAAATATGAGGGGAGAGGTCACCTTCAGCTGGGTTAATGGAATGACTGCCATTTCATTTAAATCATTCAGAGAAGGGCCTGAACAACAGAATAATCACGTGACTCTCAACTGGAGACGGGAGGAGCGGGAGAACAAAGGGAGACAGAGAGCTCTGCCTCCTCTTCTAATGATGTGGTGTGAAGCACCAGGAAACAATGCAGCTAATTCTCCATTATATTCATTACGGGTGCCAGGCTGCACCTAATGCTTCCTCCACAAAGCTAATCACAGCGTATGTATTTCCTGCTACATACACAACCTACATTACTGGACCATTAGCTTGGCTGTCCACTATAGATAGACGTCTCTATGTGTGTCTCTGTGGCAGCTAGTTTACACTAATAGCTGACTCACTGTCAGCCTGTATGTCCTGCATGGAATGCAAGGAATGTTATATAATGTAGGTATGTCTGCTATGCTACTGTGCAAATCTGATTTGTACCAAGATACATGTCTGAGTATTCATCAGACCTCAGTACTAAAGGCAAAACAAAATCCAAAAAGCTTTTCCTCCAAACTAAACTGTTAATTCTGACAATTTTTTAAAATCTTTGTCAGGATTACTTCCTGTCTTGTCCCTGGAAAAAAACAGCAGCAAAGTGAGCAGAGTATGAGAGGAAGGAGGCAGCAGTGCTAATCATATTGGTGAAATGGGATGTCACTGACCAGATAATGTGGAATATTCATCTTGGTGTGTGTTGGTGCATGGTTAGCTCAAAATGAAAAATGCCCAGGATAGCTAAGTATTACATATTTATTCCCCAAACTGAGTGCTTAATAAAACTTAAGTGAAATCTGTGTTCTAATTAAATGAAGCTGCATTAAACCAGAAAAAATAAAACCAAACGAATGGTTAATAGTGCAGAAAGATCTGAAGCTAAGCAAAAAATAAATTACTAAACTATTATGGAGAATATATCTCAACTGGATAAGTGCACCAAACTGACTCTGGACAGTCTGACTGTCTGTCTGTCTGTCTGTCTCACCCAGTGCAGCCAGCCTCTGCAGCTCATCTTCATTGTCAGTGCTGTGTGGTCGGCCAATCTGTAGGACCTGGTTCTGGCCGTCGCTGCTGGACTTGCACAGCAGTGCCCGGTTGGTACCTGGAATCCAGGACAAACACGTAAGGATTAACAAGACGAGAATGGGGACTGGTAAAATAAGTCCATGGTTTAAAATAATCATTTCGTCTTTAAAGGTAAATCAACATCGACACAAGGTTAAATAGATTCGAGACAAAAAGAATCCAATTCATTCACTAGAGCTGCAAGGTAAGACAGCAGCCAGCACAAAGAGAAAATACGAAGCTGGAATGAAGTGTTTTAAATCTGAATGAGTTACCAGTTTTTGTTGACACTCTCAGAGAGGATCTCTTTCAACTCTATTGCCATTTCTCTCATGAGGATGAGACATTTCACCTTGTAATTTCTCCACACAATAATCTTGCAGGGACAAAGATGCAGTGACGTTGCTCTGCTGTGACTCACAGGCCCAAACCTCCGTCAGTGAATCAGCACAAATATTGCACTACTTTTACAAGCTCAATATCAATCACTGAATGATGAAGCCAGTTGCTGACAAAAGCTGACCGGAGATACATCAGTGATTAACTCACTTTTATATTAAAGTTTCTGAACGCTGAGCAGGAGCCTGATGAAGACCACCCCCACCTCCACCCAAAAAAAGTTCGGTAAATGCCCAGTGTAGTGTGTGCTGCTCGTCTAATGTGCAGACAAGGCCAACCAATTAGCCACATTATACTGAAATTGCAGACAGGGGCCCCATGTGCCTCTCTCTGTCCTCTCTGTGGGGCCCTGGGCTTCAGCCCCTGTCACCCCATGTGTTAATGAGCCAGTGCTGACATGGTGCACCGCATTTGTGGTGTTCCAAACAGATCCGATTGGTCACAAAATACTCTATATACCCTCTTCGTAGGCTTGGTGATAATCCTCATGTTCATATGTGCAAAGCTGCATTACATATGTGCAACACACAGCCAGCCATGCCTGTTGTACCTCCATACACCCTTGTCTGCCACCCACACACTCCCACTCCCAGCATATCAAATTATGGGTCATACGACCTTAACTGTCAAATATATTTCACATCAGCACACAGCTGGAAGAGCTTTTTAGAGAACACTTACTCTTATGTTTAAACCTCGCTAGGATTCATGTTGTGTCAACTCTGAACTCTTGACCCTCACACAACAGGCCATTGGGGAGACAGTCCCCCTTTCTACTTGCTACTAATTACTACACCCCCGCCACCCCACCCCATGTTCTGCTCTGTGCCATGTCCTTGAGGACAAAAGAAAATGAAATCCCAGACAGAGAGAAAGAGAGAGGGTGAGGGGCTCTTTTCCTTTGGCTGCTACAGAATCGAGGATGTTAGCAAAAAAACAGAAACATCTAAAACACTGCATTTAAAGGATTTACACTCACCAGACTTACTTTCAATTAGTGCGAACTTAAACTAATATTCATACCCTTGATGAATGTGCCCAGATACATGAAACAAACCACACAGACAGCAGCTGGAGTCTGGCACTTTAACTTTGATGATTCTTGAAGAGGAAGACTTCTAAGGGATAACGCTCCTCAGGGTTGGTGTGTGTATGTGTGTGTGAGTGGGGGTGTTTCTCACACTCTCCAGAATTTCATTACGGTAATGGATCGAAAATGACTGCTGTAGAAACATATCTTTCTATATCTTACTATATAATGACGAAAACTCTGTCTGTGTGTGTGTGTTCCACGTTTTTCTCCTCACTGACTTGGTCAATCCATGTGAAATTTGGCACAGTGGTAGAGGGTCATGGGAGGATGTGAATGAAGCAATATTACATCAATTGGCCAAAGGGGGGCGCTATAGCAACCGATTGAAATTGCAAACTTTGAATGGGCATATCTCATGCCCCGTATATCATAGAGACATGAAACTTTGCACAGAGATGCCTCTCCTCATGAGGAACACATTTGCCTCAAGAACCCATAACTTCCTGTTATACAGATTTTCCGCCATTTTGAATTTTTTTAAAAACACTTCAAATTGATCTCTTCCTAGGAAGTTTGAGCGATCTGCATGAAACTGGGTGAACATAATCTAGGGACCAATATCTAAAGTTCCCTCTTGGCAAAAGTTGGAAAACTTACTAAAAATGAGCTTCAATAAGGCAATGACTTTAACTATCTGCCTTTCAGCATGCTACCTCAACTACTAATGTACAGTTTTAGCCCACTAACTATCCCACTACTGGCAATGGTACTACTGAACTTTCTATAAAGCAATCATACTATCAAATTCACAAAAACTCTGCAATCTGCAATTTCCTATGACCAGTATCGCAAACACACACCATGTGAAACTGTACATGGGCAACTGTGCACTCAATGGGTATGGACTAGTCACTGACAAATGCTTCTTTTCTGTTTCTGTAGCTCAAGATGTTTGGTGAGAATCTCCACACACTAACACACATTTACACACACACACACACACACACACACACACACACACACACACACACACACACACAAGCTTTAATGTGACTCCCTCTGCAGCTGTTGCCTACAGGAGCCTAATTTGGGATTCAAAATCAATGGCCGGCACTGTGGTTATGTTCTGAATACAGATTCAGTCAGTATGATTCCAACATCTGTTTGACAGCCACAGAAAACAGAATGTGTGGCATCAACTTCTTGTCCTCTGTAGAAATAAACCTTTTTGGCACAGTATGTAAAGCACATGCTTGCTGGCGGAGCATTTCATTTCATCTATGGCAGACCTTTTTAAAGCCATGACAAATCACCATTTATTTTGTAAATACTATCAAAATAATCTAGATTGTTGTGCCATATAATCTTGCAAACCTTCTCGTGGTTGATTAGATCTGTGTGTGTGCATCTGTGTGAGTAGGAGTGCATGGCCACAGAAATATTTAGTTAAATGTTTGTATTACTGGACTAAAATGAACAAATAAGGTTAAAAACCATAACTGGATGACTCATGCAGAACAGAATAAGAAATAATCAAGAGGAATACCTGCCCAACCCAAACCCAGACTGAACTCGCTCTGCCGTAGCTAATGCTGTGCATCCAGTATTAGCTTACATGCTACTAAAAATAGAACTAGTGTCCTCTTGGTGGAGAAGCAAAAGATAAAAGAGATGGGAGACTTTATAAATGCCATATGCATCACACTTTGTCTCACTGCAGGATTATTCTGTGCTGTTTGATATTACTGTTTCGTAACTCTGATGTTTGAGTTGTATTTAATGAATGAATGAATAAAAAGAAGAAATGGAGAGACAGAAACAAAGACTAAAACCTCCAGAACACCTTTATCTGTAGGTGTAAAGTGTTTAATGTAACTGCAGTGGAAAAAAAAGAGCAAATATTTTAATTTCTCTACTCCACTCATGCTCTCAACTGGTTCTGACCCTTGTACGACCCACGAGCTGTGGCCGCCACAGTGTGACATCGCCCACAGTCAGCCCTGCAAGCTCGACCTCTAAATTTCCCTAAACTTTGGAAAGTACTACTCCCACAGCGGGGACTTTTTTCTTCTTCATGTGGAACCACCTGAACTAAATTTGTCCCTGCTGCCTCCAGTTGAAATTAAAGTTTAGTTCCTGAGTTCCTCAAAAGGCTCTTGGTCCCTCGGGAAAGTTCCTGCGGTGGAAATGGCTTTATGAATTCATAAACTTTCAAGTCCCTATCTGCTTTCTGTGAATACCACCCAGCCAATCCAAAAAAGTGGTCTCTGACTGGGATTTTCAAAGAGAGACAAGCCCTAAACCAAAAACCTGTGTAAGCCTGACATCTACTGGTGTAAAGCTCATTCTTAAGAGGCCATTTATTGGCTGGTCTTTGGCATTAACCATATTTTCCAGCACTACAACAAAGATGAAAAATAAGGTAAAAGTAAATCAAAATATTTCTCTCAAGTTTTTGATAATGACTGATTTTGAACAGAACCAGAGATGGAGCTGTCAAAGTTAAATGACTCTAGCCTGTGTAAACATGTGTGTCCATACCAACACTGGCGATGTAGAGCTTGTTGTTGAGGATCAGTGCCACCACAGCCGTCGCTCCTCCTGACACCTCCTGCTCCAGCTCCTTCAGACGCTCCTGCACCTTCTGACTCTGAGGAGAAAGCTGGTGGAATGACACATTCTGACCAGCCAAGAGGAGACAAGGAAGAAAGAGAAAGATTGAAGGAAATGGGAGTAGTGAAAAAGTCAAGAAAATGTATTGAGCGGGAGGAGTAGGCAGAGAGGAGGGGAGGAAGGCAGGAATATAAAAAAGAGGAAAAATATCAGTTTGAGTGGGCAGATTGACGGAGAAAAAGAGAGAATGAGACAAGTGATAAAAAATGGAGTTGAGTAATAAAAGACCATAAACATCATCTTACAAAAAACGCCTACAACCAGCAGCAGTATCACAACTGACTATTCCACTATGTGCAGCAGAGACTGAATGAAGAGGAGATATGTCATGACGAGAGAAAAAAATGGAGGGAGGGGGAGGGGAAGGAGTGGAGGCAGGGGAGCAGGGAGAGCTGGATCCAGAGAAGGAAAACTGAGACCTGCTTATCTAATGAAACAGGCTGATGAGACCAATTAGAACATAACAAGCTCATTTTCCAATGGCTGAGCATTAGCTCACACTAATGTCCAAATCTGCGGTTGCTATGGAAACGTACGGAGCACCCCTCTGCTCAATTTTCAGCCAAATCTGTCCATATGCTTTGCAAAGAGTGTGAATGTGTGTGAAGGTGTGTGTGTACCTCATTGTGTGGTAGGAGGTAGTTGGACAGGTGAGCCTTCTCAGCCAGAGCATCATCTATTGTCTCAAAGTAGCTCTTCTCCACCACATCAAAGGCCTGTGACGACAAGAACACACGACAGGATGCTGGTTAATATCCAGGTCGGTTCGCACAGTAAATCAATGCCAAGTACATGCTCTAAATATCGTGCATAACTAATAAGATACAGCGTGTACAAGGGTATCTGCACATTTAATAAGTACTAATTTTATGATCTTTAAGAGCTTTTTAACACCTCTACAAGGAAAAAGAAATTGACAAACTACACCACAGTATACACTGTTACTGAAATTTACTGACTTTGAATGACTGAAATATTCAGTGCACATTTATTAACGCAAATAAAATATGCGTGGCAGTAGACCCAGTCCAATGGAAAACAATGCCCCATAATTCCTTGTATGAAAACTGCCTTGGCAATAATCCTAATAATTATTAATAGATTATAATGATGTGTTCAGGCTTGTACAATTGTAGCAGCGTTTATGAAAAGGGAAAAAAGCAGTTTGAACAAAATCGCTGTTTTGGAGTGCTGGAAGAGGTATTTAGGTCCTAAAATACTCTACTACAAGTAGAAGTCCTGAATTCAAAACCATGCCTATGTAAAAGTGTTTAAGTATTATCATCAAAATGTGCTCAAAGTATAATAACAATAATAACAGTAATGAGAAGAAGAAGAAGAAGAAGAAGAAGACACTTTAACACCTCTATGGAAAAGAAATTGACAAACTACACACAGTATACACTGTTACTGAAATTTACTGACTTTCTATGACATGACACTGTCATGAACTTGTCATAAACATTATGTAAATGTCATAAACCTTTATGACTGCTGTCATTTAGAGTCATTCGGTTTTTGTCATGACACGTTGACATTGTTTGGGTTGTCTTGATTATGACAAGTTGACATTAGTCAAAGTGACATTACCAGAAGTTGTCTTTGTCATGACAAGTTGACATTAAATTTGTTTGGGATGTCCTTATAAGGACAACTTGACGTTAACATAAAGACATCTTCTGGTAATGTCATCCTGGTTAATGTCAAGTTGTCATTATAAGGACATCTCAAACAAATTTAATGTCAACTTGTCATGACAAAGACAACTTCTGGCAATGTCACTTTGATTAGTGTCAACTTGTCATCATCAAGACAACCCAAACAATGTCAACGTGTCATTACAAAAACTGAATGACACTTAATGACAGCAGTCATAAAGGTTTATGACATGTATATAATGTTCATGACAGGTTCATTACCGTGTCATGTCATAGTTATGACAGTGTCATGTCACTCTTATTTAGAAACCTTCAAGTAATGTGTGACCAAACAGAGTTACATAGTTCAGTACAATAAAACTTAACACATTTAAAACACGACTAAAGATAAAATAAGGAAGGCCAAAACTAAAATCAAGATAATTGGAAATTAACAATAGTAATCAAATAAGATAGCAATAAAACAGACAAACAGTTAAGATAAAATCAGGATATGCTTTCCGATAGAAGTACGTTTTTAGGAGAGTCTTAAGCGAAGCCAGTGACTCAGACAGTCTTATATCCTCTGGCAGGTCACTCCAGAGCCTTGGGGCCCTGGTGGCAAAAGCTCTGTCCCTTTGTTCCTCAGTCTGGACTCTGGGACAAGCAGGAAACCTCTGCCCGAGGATCTCAAACTACGCAGAGGTTCATGAGCCATTTCGTTTTCATATATCAAGTCACTTCCTTATGTTGTTTGTGCTTTATTAAAATAGATGCAGCTTATTGTTTGACATTTTCTTTAAATTTCCAATGACTGCTCCATCAATACTGGAGTGATAGTGTCTTGAATCTTAACGGTGGGTCTACCTTCTTGACACAGATTTACTTTGACGTAAGTGAGTGTGTCAGTGTGAGAAGATTAATCAATTCCGCACCCTAGAGAATAAAAGTTTATTTCTCACTCTTCCTAGAAAATAAATACACCATGTGACTTGCTTTACAATCAGCAAGATGTGACACTTGTAATATAAAAATTCGCAGACCTGTGTGAGGATCCGGCGAATGTCGCTGTCTGTGTGACTGGAGTTGAGCTGTCCTAGCAGCAGTTCAGCCGTCAGACACTGCGAGGCAAAACTGGCCACTCTGCTGCCATCGTAACCGTTAAAAACCCCGTACAGGAAGCAGCCATCCTCGCCTCTGATTGATGAAGGAAAAACGAAGACAAACATGTGACTTCTTTACTTCAATGAGGGAAGACAGTGAGAATGTGAAAAAACAAAATGTCCTTCATCCAAAACTTGAAGGATTTAGAGTGTGTTTTGTGTAAATTGTAAGGTTAGGAGGTGTGGGTTGTCTAATGATAATGATAATGGCAAAGTGACATGCCATGTTTGAGAAAAACTAATCAGATAACATTCGAAATGGAAAACAACTACATAATTTCTACATCTTATATTTAGCTTAGCTTAAATGTTGAATTGTGGACTTTTCAAACAGCACAGAGACATACTGTATGTATATTTAATGTGGCACAATTCTGTAGTTTGAGCGTTAACTACTGTAAAGCATGGCTGCCTCAATAAACTCTTCCTCATGTTGTATTTGCAGCAACATGACTCAGCATGTCGGTCATCAAACATCAAATACTAGGATGTGCTGTATATGTAACACAGTTTGAATAAAAGTGATTTATTTACACAACTGGGTAATCAATGCCGTGCTGTCCAAAGGGAAACCTGTTAAAGCAGGTAAACGCAACTCTGATTGTGCTTGCTGTGCACTGTCATGGCTAAAAGGTCAGTAATCTGAAATCAGAGGTGTAACCACACGCAACGTGATTTTTCTTTTAGATATGAGTTTTTAGATATATGTTTTTTTAGCGGCTGAGGTGAAAAACGTGACTGGCCCGATCTAGAGCCACTGACTAGTTGTACAATCATGGCTAACTCCATAAATGAGGATCAGCTCCCTATGTAAATATAAAGAGCTCAGTCTTAGCTAACAGAACAATTTTTATTTTCGGGTGACAGATTACACACTACAGAAAACATATTGTTATTAACATGTAAACATGTTATATTCCAATTCTGCCAATATATCCCCTAAATATACACACTGTTCCTTTAAATACAATTTAGAGACTTAAGCCCTGTGTTGGCAAGAGTCTACCCTGCTGAAGTGTCCTCGAGCAAGACACGCAATCCCTACCAGCTTCAGGGAATTCTTTCAAAAGTTGGCTCCAACAAAATCTTAATGCCATCAGCTGGTTCAACAGCAGTTAGTTTGATAGTGTTTCATGTAACAGGTGTTAATTCATTGTATGACAAAATGATGAACACTCCAAAAATGGAGTCAACGTGGCATCTGAGATGCAAATACTGAGCATGAAAGACAATGTTGTTGCCTCGTCAGCAGTTATCACTCCAGGCATGTTATTATTCATTTTTGTCTCTGCTTTATTCTTTTGTGTTTCCAGAGTTTCTCACCTGAACCCGAGGTGTCCGTCCTCGTTGGGGTGGCTCTGAGTTCCTTTACCATCAGGGCCGTACACACAGTTGGTAGCTGTGCCGACCCCACACATCTGACACAGCGGCAGGTCATCTGTCCAGCTCTGATGCTGTCACGGGGAAAAAAGGAATGAGCGAAAAATTTACAAAAAAGTCCTGTCTTTATACGTCTATAGAAGAGAAGCCTTCAGTGCAGTGAGCACACATAGACACAGCCTTCACTAAAAGCTTTAAGAAACCTCATGTTGTAGGTTTGTAGTGTAAGTTTGCACATATTATCTAAGGAGTATGACACATCTTCAGTGTCTTTTCTGATCATGACTACCGGGCAGCCTGTAGCTTCCACACAAAATTGGTTACAAGTGTAGGTCATTATGACCCCTTGTTCTAGCTGACCGTGACACAGAGAAACATCCACTGTGTTCACATGACATTGCAAATCCTGATGCAGAAATAATTTCTCTACTAGAGTACATGAATGTTTCTGCCACAGACTATATGTTGCAGGTTAACTAATAATTTGAAACTGAATGTCTTTAGAAATACTTTGCCAAAACTATTAGGCAGAAATTAATTTCTTTCTGTGGAAAATTCCACTTATCTCTCTTTAAACCTCTGAGTTATTCTACAAGGTGTTGCCAAATACTATTTGACGAGCAGATTAATGGGAGAATCGAAGTCAGTAACTGTTTTCATAGAATAAAGAAATACTGCAGACTGTATTGATCTTCGGGCAATAAAATCTACAAAGCCATGTTCACCTACATAATGATCTTGTAAAAGTGAAAACATTTCCATGGGTATGAGCTATCTTTAGTGGGTAGGTGCTCTTTCCTTTCCTGTATCCATGCACTGTGATGTGCACTACTTTAGGTGCATTTCACTCTGCATTAACACCATTCTCCTGTACACTTATTGCTGTCTGTCTTTATTGTAAAACACATGAAGTGTGAATTTCATGGAAAGCCTTGTTTAATAAACTTACCTTTGCCTGGCATGCCTGAAAGGATTGCCATGCTGTATGCTATTGTTTATAACAGGTAGGCTTCAAACTGGCAAGTGTCCCTCGGCAGTAACATGTATCCCTCTGTACTTACTAGTAATTAACAAAATGACAATTCTGATTTCGACTTAACTTCTTCATGTTTACACCAGAGACCGACATCGTCTTCATGAAACTACACACCCCACACTGGTGAAAATTAATATGCGGTTACAACTCGAACTCGTTAGGGGTGTTAATAAGGACCTGACAGACAGCATAATCTACTTAAATAATCACCAGCATCAACGTTTCTCAGAAACCCTGTAAGCCAAACATACTGAAGTGACCATTGCTACAGACTAACTAGCTAGCCGACTCAGAGTCTCAGCTAAGTTAGGTGTGAGGAAAAAAACAGAGCAATGCAAAGTCAGTACCACACACATAATTATCTCCTCCTGTTATTAGCAATATCAACTGCCCCTGTTTATTAGAAGTCACTAAATCGCATTACGTTGAGATTAAAGTTTGGTAACTTAGCTAGCTAACTGTTAGCAAACAACTTCAAACAGCCCAGCTAAATTAGCTAGCTAGCATCACTGAATGAAACGAAACAACACTGAGCGGGACAAAACAAACAAAGGCGACCACCTGTGGGGATAAACGAGACCTACACAACCTTCAATGGCAGTGCAACAGTAACATAACAGGTTAGTGAGAGTGATAAAAAGCTGAGTTTTCACTTACGCTCTGCATTAAATTCCGACGCTGCGCCGCCATGTTGGACGGTACTCGTTGCGTTCACGGATTCATTGCAAGGTTCGTAATTTTGATTTTCCCTTTGAAACACGTCTGTCATTGTTAGTGGAATTCATCGATAATGAAATTTAAAAATATATGAAACAAAACCTACCGTGGCTGCTATGAAAATGTATCTCCACTGATGTGAATACCATAAAACACAACATGTGAATCAGCATTTAACTACTGTTTTCTATTTTACGCAATAAAAGAAAAAAACAAACAAAACAAAATCAGTGACTTATTTTTTTTTTAGATCAGGTGTTGAAATGATTTCATGCTGTCGCGTAGATGTCTTCTCTACTGCGACTGTATAAAATAGTTCCCTCCTGACTTGTGGTGTTTTATACTCAGCTAAGATTTACCAGTCTTTGATAGTCTTCTAAATTTCCGACAGCATTTCAAGGCGGCATCAATTTTTTTTTCTGGTAAATAAATATTTTTCTTTATTGCGGTGCGTTTTCTTTATGGTTGCTACTTAAAACGTTTAAACGTAGGCTATGTCCCTTTATTTCGGTAATTTATAAAAAGGATAAAGATTAAAAATATATATATAGAATAAAAAACGGACAAACACCACTTCCTGTTTGTGGCTACGTTGCATTTATTTGGCAATATCGCCACCGTGTGGGTTTACTGTGAACTACAATAATAAATTGCTCCATGCTGCAGACGGCTGGTGGGCCTTTTGACCATCACTACGACATAATGATCTATCTGATACATGAATTTCATTCATGGCTACAGGGAAGCGCTCATGGAAGTTTTACTTTTTGTTTTTGACTTTGCACTGTCTATACTCTGGTATAACAATGATAAATGTATCTTTTTAAATATCAGCTGGATTGTGGGAACAAGCGCATATTTGGATGATAATCTCTTGCACTCCTCTGTTTGGGTCAACAGGGAGGAAAGGGAAATGAATTACAAGAGTTTCAGTATGGTTTATCATTCTCCAACCAAAAGCTACAGGTAAAGGTCTTGCCAGTAGAGGGAGACATGTTGCACAGTCTGTGTCTCACTGCAGCTGCTCAGTAGGGTGAAGTCAGGTAATTTGCAGCCTTAGGTAAAATGGGACAAAAAAGTTTTACATCTCCTGCTCTTTAAATATAAGCAGCCAATCAGTGGTCCCAGAACTTGCAAGGCAGGCCATGTTGTGGCGTGTTGATTTTTGCTTTTTAGTTATAAGAGTACTGCAGGGAAAACAGTAATGGAACAACAAGGTCTGAAGGTCCAAAGTTTCTAAATTATTTGACTTGGAAACATATTTTCTTGTAGAAATATATCAGTGAAGTAACAAAGTGACACTCAAGAAAGTCTTCAGATTTTAATGTGGTTTCACACTTCACACTATCAAAACCAGACTGAAACAAACTTGAAATGATCTTTAGTGTACTTGTTACTTTGTTTGCAAAAACATTGATAAGAGTTTCCTGAACAATCAAGACAAAGTGCTGTAGTTTGAATTAATAGTTGATGTAGAAAATGTGTGTGAAAGTAAATTTCTGGGTGTGATACTGAATCACGAAATCAGCTGGAAACATGGAATAAGTCACATTCAATCAAAGCTGGCAAGGAGCAGTGCAGTTATGGAAAAATCAAGACACATACTGGACCATAAATCACTATACACCATCGACCAATTTCTCCTTAAAGGAAAATTAAGGGGGGCATAAAACAGACTAAATAGACCACACAGAACATATTTCTGACATTTTTTTCAAAATACCACCCCTCACTGTCAGAGATCTGTAATGTTACATATATGTCACACTGGGCGTTAAGAACCTGGATAATTTATCCATCAAGGAAAATTATGGGGGACATAAAATAGACTAAATAGACCATATAGAACACATTTCTGACATTTTTCTCAAAATAACACTCATTAGTGTCAAAGATCTGTCAATGGGTGTTAATGGTAAATTCATTCCTCTTTTGAAAATAAATCAGCCTTAGTCTTTTTCGGTTTGATAACAAAGATTTGTCTTTTTATTTGCGTTTCCACAATATCATAACTTTACCTCTTAGGTTTAACAACAAAATCTTTAACAACAAAATTTTGATTTATTTCACAATACAAAAATTTGCAAATTGAATTAAAAAAAAGACTGCCTCATCATATTGGAGGTCTTCTCAACAAGCCATTGTAGCTGTAAAAAAAACTGAGCTACAGTCTTTTTCTGGTCATGTTTTTCTGTTTGGTAACAAAGATTCTAACTTTACCTCTTAGGTTTAACAACAACATTTTCTTTTCATATTTGTTTTACAACACACAAATGAATACATTTGCAAAAATTTGCAAATTGAACAAAAATAAAAACTACCTCATAATGGAGGTCTTTATATGATACTGTAGCTGTAGAAAACTGAGCAACAGACTTGTAAACTTGTAAACACAAAAAAAGTGTAGTAACAAAAACTTTTGTATTCTCAGAACCATGTTTTAACCACTGTTATCAACATGTGTGGCAGTTAAGCCTAGGCCAAATGGAAAGATCTGAAACAATTTCTTTCCTCAGTGAAGCAAACACGCACGTCGCATTTCTCACAAAGGGTGGTGGTTGCATTGATTTTGCAGAATTTGCAACGGCCACGTTTGTCACATTTCACAGGCCAGTGTGCAACCTGGTCCACGCGAACATCATCTGGAACTCCAACACGAACTCTCTTGGGAGGTGGTGGTGGTGGTGGAGATGTGGCACTGAGTGATGGGCGGCCCCTTTGTGAATGCAGGAGAATGAGGCTAGTTGCAACCTCTGCCTGGAAGCTCCTTTGTTTCAGTGGCTTGTGGACACCAAGTAGTTTACAGTCACGGCGGTAGATCAGCCATGCGTTAACAAGGCCTAGCATTATGGTTTGCCAGAATAGGTAGAGGTACCACCTCCGTGACCTCATGTGGTACTTGTACCTTGCAATGCATGCATCTAGGAGGTCTACCCTCCCATGAATGTGTTGTACTCCTTCACAATGTATGGCCTGTTGACTTCCACAAATGCTTTGTCTGATTTGCTCCAGCGTTGAGCTTTGTCTTGAGGTTCAATGGCACAGTAGGATGAGATCAGGGTAACAGATTTGTTGTCATACCACTTGACAATGGCCATGCGTTCTTCTTTCTCCACCCTGACATCAACAGATCCTCTGCCTCTTTTGGCAAGACTTTTCTCATCTTCAAGCTGACAACCAGCCAAGCGATTGCGGAGTGTTCCTACAAAGTAGATCTGACGCTGAAGAAGCGTGAGCACCAGTGGTGCTGAAGAAAACAAGTTGTCTGCAAATACTTTGTAGTTTTGGTTTGATGGGAGAGTTTCACACAGCTTGACCACAATGTCACCTCCCATGCCAAGTGAGGTTTTTTTCCCAGTGCCACCTTCGTAGACTGCAAAATCACAGAGGATTCCAGAGGAAGTGCAGCGGCCCCAAATTTTCAATCCCCAAGGGTGGGGCTTGCCCTTGACATATTGCCTTATTGGGCTGTGAGTCCCTCTGAAAGAGACCATTTGCTCATCAATAGAGTTGTGCTCCTCTGGGGGGATCTCCAGGCATTGTTTGCGAAACATCTCAAGCCACGGACGGATCTTCCAGCACTTATCCTCTTCTTGCCTGTTTGACTGATCAGTGTTATCAGTGAAGTGCAGAGATGCCAGCAGGTTCTGAAAACGGTTGCGTGACATGTTGTCAGCCACCATGGCACACCTTGTGTCATTTTCCCAGTAAGCACGATTTCCTGGCAGTTGGCAAAGACCCATGCGCAGGTAGAGGCCAATCAATATTTCCAGCTCCTTAACAGTGGTGTTAACATTGCTGTGATTTGCAGATTTTTGTACACTGTACAAATTTGTTTGCTCCTTCAGTAACTCAAGCATTTCCGCTGTGATGAACTTCTTGAAATACTCCAGGGGAGTATGAAGATTGTCTGGGGGTGTGGCACTCTCTCCTTTGAATGAGCACTCAGGGGCTTCAAAAGGTTTCTTTCTCCAAGAAAACTGTTTTGTGTCCTGGGTAGTTGTATTTTGCTGCCCAGGGTTCATCTTTGGTTGAGGTACTTCATCTAAATCACCTGATTCACTGCAGTCTGAATCACTAGACTCACTCGACTTGTCATTCTCCATGTCTTTGTTGCTGGGAGTGTAATCAGGGTCTTCGTAGTCGTCATCTGAGCTACTTTCACATCCCTCAAAGTCACTGTTGTCTCCCTGGATGAATGTCAGTGCATCCTGAACACTGTATCGCTTCTTATCCATACTGCAGATAAAATTAAATTACAATTTTCAATTATTCTTTTCAATTTTTATTATTTATTTATTTTCATTAAATTTTCAAATGATATAGGGTAGAACAAAGTGATATAGGGTCTGTTTATTTTATTTACTGATGGGTAAAAATGGTTTCCTTATATATTTTGTTAATAATTGGATTCATATAATGTGATTTTTTGTTTACATTTGTTTTAATATGCTTTGAATTGAACAATATAAAATATATTAACTAAATATCATTGAAAAAGTTAAGTTAACTGAGCAGATCATACAAAAAAATTCTTATTGTGACATATATGTCACAATAGGTTTTCCATGACAATTTTAAGGTTAAAGGTCCGATGTGACATATATGTCACAACGATATTTACCTGACTTGTTTTATATCAATTTGTTCATGAAATGTGTTCACAACAGGTTAAATGTAATAAAAGACTTGTTATGTAAGCATTACAGTTCTTAAATGGTTTGAATCTTACCTTTGGCAACCAAAAACAAGCTTTTTAAATTTAGCTAGCTCTGCCCCTAGTGGTAACCTGGCACACAGACATCTTGGAAATGTTGGTGTGGGAAGACCAAAGCACATGACCTGTCACATGATCCACCAGGATGTTAAGTATTTGTCACTCTGGGACTTCATGAGTTAAAGTCAAGGAGAAAGCTGTTCATGGAATTTTCCAGAACATTTAAAGGATGTGTGGCACCTGTGTCACAGTGGGTTCTTATGGGCTATCAAAACCAGACTGAAACAAACTTGAAATGATCTTTAGTGTACTTGTTACTTTGTTTGCAAAAACATTGATAAGAGTTTCCTGAACAATCAAGACAAAGTGCTGTAGTTTGAATTAATAGTTGATGTAGAAAATGTGTGTGAAAGTAAATTTCTGGGTGTGATACTGAATCACGAAATCAGCTGGAAACATGGAATAAGTCACATTCAATCAAAGCTGGCAAGGAGCAGTGCAGTTATGGAAAAATCAAGACACATACTGGACCATAAATCACTATACACCATCCACTGCTCACCCATTTTACCGCATCTTAATTGATGTGTGGAGGTCTGGGGTAACAGCAATTTATATCCAATACACATGTTACAAAAAAAGCCATTAGGATTGTACATGATGTTGGATACAGGGAGCATACTAGGGACACACTGTTTTTAAAATCACATACATTGAAATTTGGGGACTGGATTAAATTGAAAACAGTATATTATATAAATAGTCTACTCTAGTCAGATGAGGAGTTAAAGGGAAGCACAACTGTAGAGCACTTTAAAAAGATGGACAGACAGTATGTTTCGGAGGTATACAGACAAAGAGGGGTGATGCTGAAAGGTTGTTTTATTTATTTATTTATTTATCTGGGCTTGGTTGGGATAGGGTTTGTACATCCTCCTGAGGTCCGAACATTTGTTTAGTCTACATTTTTAATTTCTCCTAGCTATTTGGGATCAGTAGGACCCAATAAGTATAAAAACTAAACATTGTCAACAATATTTAAGTCTCAATGTCTTAAAATGAGTACATCGTAATCAACAGTGTCTTAGCTTGTTACTGTTGCTAAAATTGGTCAAATTTGTTACCAAAGCAAACTACAAACATGATTAACCATTAACAAACAAGTTTCAACCATAAAATGTGATCAGGTTTTGGATTTTGTCAACTTTTTGTTGGGATCGGCTGCAGACTGACTTGGCAACGATGGCTGACATCTTGTTTTTACATGGATTAGTGTATTGTGCTCTTACTACCACTAGATGGCACAAAAAGTGTCCATGAACGAGGACAGCGGCTCTAAGTTAAGTAGAATTAAGGCCCAATCCAATTTCTACCCCTTAATCTTCCACTTGGTATTGAGTGCCCTTGTTTGTGAGATAACCCTTGATGAGGGAAGTGAGAAATATTAGGGTGGAGATCTTTCCCAAAGAAATGAGACACGACATCATGCAAATCGGCGTGGCCGACATACAGGCATACGTCACGCGTAGTAGCAAGTAGCGACGCAAGATACCGGTAGTCATTCAGGTTTGAAAATGCCAGCTCCAGCGCTTGTGTTGTGGTGTGTGCTATGTTTATTCTTCTCTGTCTGATGACTCAATGGAGAAGAAATGCTGAAAACGGGAAGCGCCTACGACGTCTTCTAGCTCTGATCGATTTTGTTTAAATATTTTGACGCTGTGTTGAACAGAGTTGCTGATGAGTTTACCCTAGTCCAACCATCTGTTGTTTATATAGCCTACGTCCCGATCGTACAGTAACAAATTGTTTTCCAAAACTTGCCGAAGTTGCTGACTTTGCAAGGTGTTCTGGGAAATTTCATCCTCTACTTAGATGTAAGTGTGGGCCGAGGCTCCCTTGGAGTCTAGGGTGGGTTTTAAGTGTTGGAGACCTTCCACTACCTCAGTTCTGTTTTGGGACACCACTAATCTAATCGTGAACGCGCACAATCAAGTGCAAGTGGGTATTTCTAGGGGAAGTGTGGGTATTGGGACAGGTTGAGTAAACCCAAAATGTGATGTCCTCATATGAGGGCACAGGGTCTAAGGAGGATATTTAATATCTAAAACTCAGATAGTTGTTGACAATTTCAATTTTTGAGACATGAATACTGAGAAGGGGGAAGGATTATATAAGTGTACAGTTCTTCCTACTACTTTTTGAGCATGTTTTGTTTTTATTTTGCTCAAAATGAAGTCATTAATTCGTTCATTCAATGAAGCAGTATGGTAGGCGACATGTGTATGTATTGTATCGTATGTATGTATCCCCCACACTAGAGGGGACCTGAAAGTTAAACAGATTTATCGATATGACACTTTTTAAACACACTTTTATCAGGTTTTTAAAAAGCATAAAAACAGAGTGAAGCAATTATAATCCAAAAATCCCACACCAGCCATTCATATCTTTCTCAGTATTTTCTTTATTTTTATTGGTTAAAATCAAACACAACAAAAACATACATTTGTACACAACCTTTTTTTGTCTTAAATCTTACCTTGCTTTTTTCGACAGATTTCACAAAGGAACATCACACGTTTCTACGTCTACATAGTTGTACAGTTTAAAGTATATATGTGCATATATACTTTGATGATTTGGTCACATTTTTTGTTGCTGTATTTTTTTCTTATAGTTAGTATTATTATCCCAAAATAAAAACATCTCCTTACCCTGAAAGCAACGTAAAATATGAGGCGTGGATGACCTCACCATATATCTTATCACAATAACACTCAACAGAACATAGATCTTCTTTCTTTAGTCTTTTCTTTTTTTTATACAGAACTAGCATAATGCCCTAAAATAAAGCATAATCTTTTTTCCAAACACTCTAATATACTGAATTATAGATTTACATATATTTATAGAGAGATAGATATACTTTATTCTTTAAGAAAATGGAGCATGTTCATAAATACTCAGGATGTTCGTGGTTGCCTCATCAGATTTGTTGAAATAAAATGGGAAAAAGATAAATTACCTGTAGTTTATCAGTGTGGTAGGTTGTCTGTAGGCCTGCTGATGCGAAACGTTTTTATTTTGGATGCTCTATAATGTCGACAAATGCTAATTTTGTTCGGGGTTTCTGTGTGCCAGGGGACAAAAACAATTTTATCGGCTGTATTTTTGCTCTAAAGATGCTGAGAGAGAACTGTGATATGGTGCATGTTGGGTTTTATGTTGCCCTGTGTTCGTTGGATTTTGCTTGGCAGTCAGCACTAAGGCAACAATCGAGGAAAGAAAAAGCGGGTTCTTAAGGGAAATAAGAAAAGACACACTGTCCCACACCCACACATAAAAACAAAAACCCAATGGAGACCTTTCGACCCATGCACAAACACACTCCTGTGTTACAACTGAGGGGATTAGTTGCCAGATATGCCACTGTTGCTTGTTTGTCTATGCTGAGATCCTGTAATGCACCTCTAAGGAGTTTCGTCAGCAGAAACTTGTGTTGTATGTTAAAAATCTGTATGTCCTGTGCTTGCATGTGTGTGTTTTTCATGTGTCTGTGTGTGTTTCAACTAACACTGATCGTTTTGCTTACTGACAGCAGACCTTAGAGGATGAAGGCAATGTGGTCACAAGCATTGATCTGCTACAGAGTGACCGATTCTGCAAACCTTTGACCTCCCGATTCTTCCCACACTCCTTTTATGCCCCTAAATTGTTCCTGACATCTTTAACTGCACCAAGTGACTCTCTACATCCCAATACCTTTTCCCATGGATACCCTGAACCCCTTGCTCTTGTTCTACCGCAGACTCACACCTAATTGACATCTTGTCCCAAAAATCTGTAAAGTTGCCCACAGTTTCTGACTCAGAGACAAATGTAGCTTTTTATGGAAATCAGCCCGATAACTGACATGTCACAGACATGAAATCCACCAACTTCTCCTCCCAGCTAAGTGCTTTCATTTTTGCACGCATGCTCGCACTAAAAGTCATTATGTCAAAACTGACCCAATTTGAGTTCATATAGCACTAATGCAATAATGTCTCCGCTCTACGCAGTACCCTTGCATTAAAAAAAAATCACAATGGGTTGTTCTCATTCAGTGTTGGTGTTAGCTTTTTTAAACCTTACATGTGACTATTTGTTATTTATTGTTTTGCAGTTTTAAGTGTCCTTCTCTGATTGTTTTGTACACTTAAAGCTACAGTAGGTAAGTTTTATAGAAAAAAACATTTTGCTATATTTGCTGAAACTGTCACTGTATCCTGACTGTAGCGAATGTAACAGATAATTTGTGGGGGGGAAATCATGTTCCTCCTCTTAGTGCTTCTAATAGCATTTGCAACTGCCCCTGAATGAAAACAACCAATCAGAGCCCAGCTTGAGCTTCACTGGAGTTCTGCAGCATGTGCACGAGCTGTGATTGACACTGCGTTAGAGAGTCCTCCTGGCTCTGATTGGTTGTTTTTCGTTCAGGCACGGTGGAGGCAGAGGAACGTGTTTTTCCCCCCACAGATTAACGTCTCATGTACTCTTATCAGGATGTGGTGACAGTTTCAGCAAATATAACAAGTTATTTTTTAGAAAAGTCACCCAGTGTAGCTTTAACAACCGATTTGTGACAGTTTTAAGGTAAAATTTAAAGAAACAGTGCATCCCCAAATCAAAAATACATGTTTTTCCTGTTACCTGTAGTGCTGTTTATCAATCCAGATTGTTCTGGTGTGAGATATCGACCATAGAGATGTCTGCCTTGTCTCAAATATAATAAGACTAGATAGCACTTGTCATTTGGTGCTCAAAGAGCGAAAAAGCACATTTGACAAACTCAGCAGTAACGTCTCTCTCCAGAAATAATGATGCTGTTACTCAGGATAAACTACAAAACCATGTAGGAACTATTTTCTTTCTACTGAACTACAACCACCACCTGTATCACTGCACAGAAGGAAGTGTGCATCTACTCATGCGTGAGCAGCTCATGTTAGTGACAGCTCCAGATGTAAATGTCAGACAGCTACCTGTTTAAGCCAGTGGGAGGCGCTATCATGCTGTCTATTTTGCAGCAAGCGTGGCAGTTCACACTGTTTGTCCCCAGCAGGGCACTGTAGCTTTGAGATTTTGTTTAGGACGCAATGTTTTTCAAATTTTATTTTCTCTTGCCCTGCAAGGTTGATGATTTTGTTGAGGACGTGATGCCAGCAACAGAGATGTTACTGAGTGTCACTGTGAGATAAACTGCAGTCAAGGTCTCAACCACAATCCCAAACCCTGCGTCTGGAGCCTCCTTCTCTCCACAAGACACTCCACTGCAACTATGAAGAAAAAAAATCACAACGCAGAGTCCAGCGGAGGTGTAAAGGGAGTCTGGCGACGAGTGTGCAGAGGCAGTGGGTTTAAACGTTAATGGAGTCCTGCTCAGCTGAACTACAATGTAAATAGAATTTTTGACTTTGGGGTGGTTGTTGTGTCTAACACTGGGCCAAAACAACCCATTGGTACTGGTATTGCGTCTGTGCGATATTAACCAAACTGTAATTGTTTTTAGTGTGACAGAAACTATACAAACCCTGCTCTAAATTAGGAACTATGGGCAACTTCACAAGGTCTTCCCCCCACTATTATATTTCTCAGTATTCCTGACGTTGGTAGCCTCCGGTGCCATCAAAGGCCCCGTCGCTGTTGGCCTGGCCCCCTCCTCCTCCTGGGCTCTCCAGGTCGTCCCCACCGAAGGAGGTGTAAGGGGCTCCGGCTGCATCCTGGCTGGGGTCCGTGTAGTCCTGGGAGAAGAGGGCTGAGTCGGCCCCTAGCTTGTACCTCTGGAAGCCCAGGAAGGACTGGCCCGCCTTGGGGACGGAGGGATTGGAGATGGAAGCCGACAGGAAGGCAAAGAGGATAAACAGATGGGGGAAAGGTGTGGCAAAATGGATAGATGTAGAAGCAGAGATGCAGAAGTGTTAGAGCAGGGGTTTGGGGAGGAGAAAGAAAGAGAAGGAAACATTGATTAGTTGGCTTGGAAAGCTTGTGAAGCTCATTAGGTAGTTTGAGTGAGTCATTTAGTCAGTCAGAGCAAGTTAGTTCTATAGGCAGCGCTGCAAAAAGGCTATTTATCCATTGTTCAGCTCCATAATGAGAAACACCACCTCAGCGCCACTCAAGTCCACAGCGGCATAGAGACCAAGCAATTAAACTGTGTCTGCGTGCATTATTAAACAGCTGAGGCCCTGCACTGTAAAACACCACAAGACTCATTTTCGTCGATAACTACAGATGTTTCAAGGCAACAGTGGACCAAAGCCAACGATACAATGAGCACACAGAACAAACACAGACGCTCACAGAAAGAGAGAGAGAACACCACAGAGGAAGTTGAGCTGATTTAAGTTCTCAGTGCTGGGAAGTTTCCCGAGGGTTTTATTTACTTGTGTGTCTCGAATCGATAAGATGTTGCAGACAGATCGAATCTGGTTGAACAGTTTTGACTCTTTCAGTCTGATAGACCACTCTGTCACGGGCCCATCGAAGATTTTGTCGGGTTGGGTGATTGCATAATATGAAACAAGTCAATAAACCTTTAGAGAAATTGTTACTTCTTGATAACATAAAAACACAATTTACAGACAGAAACCTAAAAATTCACATTTTTTTGTTTTTTTGTTAAAATGGATGTGGGACATGTTAATATAGTAGTCATGTAATAAAACTTATTTATGGCCCAGTTACATGCACCAGTCTATAAAATTCTAATGCAATAAAACCGTTTGATACTTCAATTTAATTAAAAACAGTCCAATCAAACTGTGAAGTAAATCTCAAAAAGCTATAAAAAAAACAACAATCTACCTACAAAACTTAATGAAACAGCCAAAGAGGGAAAAACAATGAGATTCACATCGAAAAACTTTGATATGCAACACTGGAGAAATGAAAGGAATAGTCTGACATTTTGGGAAATACACGTTTCCACTTTAAAGCTGAGCATTAGATGAGAAGATTTAATGTCTGTCTCTTCAACATGAGTAAGAATAAAACCACACTGAGTTCTCAGTAACATTACGGCCTTAAAAAAGTTTTCATACCATGCTTGCATTTTATTCGAGACTTTTTATTCCTAAAGTATTACACAGTTTGTCACTGCACAGCCTTTAGCAGTAACTTGAAAAGTTGTGGGAAATTGCAAGGTCGTGCAGAATTCACAGGGATTGATTGAATTTACATGAAGGGCCGTTTCATAGTCGAGGCAAAGGCACGCAGACGCAAATGCCTTGGGACGCATCGAGACGCATTGGCCGCCATGAAGTGCTTGCATCTCAAAATGTGTTGTCCATTTTTTTAAAAAATTGCTACGCGTGTAATACCATGCGTTGCCAGCGGGGGTGATAATGCAAGTGACGTACTTGAAATTAACCACTTTTTGTTATTCACAGAAGGAGCAGGTAAGAAATATAGCGGGCGAGGAGGAAAAACTTTGCAAACTCGTACGGGCACTCCTCCATTTATATGACAGTTCTAGTGCCCTGCACTCTAATACAATAGCAGTACTAGCTAGCTACAGCAGTACCAGCTAGCCAGAATGTACCGGTGATTTTGCTACCCCCTATTGCGCGAGCGATGTATTGCATTTCAAGTGTCGCCCGCGTCGCTTGCGTTCAATGTGTTGACTATGAACGGAAGTGCTCTGCTCGCGTCGCTTGTGTGCGTTGCGTGCATCGACTATGAAACGGCCCTAACTCTTGTGATCACAGTATTGCAACATCCGGGAGGGGCCAATGCAGACTGAAAGCAGGAGACTCAGTTAATGAGTGTATTCCCCAAAATGTAAAACTATTCTTTTAAGGACTGAGGAGAAGGTTTTGAATGTAGCTTTATCAAAAAGCAAAAGAAATACAAAACCTTTACAGTTTTAAGCAACGTATTCTGACAAGTCAGTTTAAAAAAAAGTGAAATCACATAACTGAACTGTTACATATAAAAACTGTCCCCTATAGCAAAAGGTTAAAGCACCAATGTCTCTGTAGACCACCATGTTAATGATGAGAAGAAGTGGTGCTCTGTTCTATAAATTGAGACTGCACTTGTTGAAGGGCTCCAGGTTTGGGGATAAAGCTACAGCTGGGCAGATTCTGTGCCTGTGTTACAGTACACCCAGCTACTTCAGCAATGCACCACTGACCTGCCAGCTCTGAATATAAAGTAAAAAAAAAAACTGAACAACCACATGGTCACATTTTAAAACATACTGCTTGTCTGTAATGTCTGACGTCTTGTTTTAATTCAAATTTCAAACAGACTCCTCCATGAATTTGTAATGTAAGATTTTGGTCGGGAGCATTTTAAAATTCCAGTGGGCAGGGAGCTTTCATTCCAGAACGGATTACAGGAATTTAAGTGGGTGTTAAAGGCCAAAAATCTCAGCATTTGGCGATGTAATTGTTGAGTCATGCATATTGATCAACAATTGAATCAACCCACCTGCACACACATTATCGTCACATTGTGCTTGGGTCAGGAAATAAACTATGATAGGCAAAAACATTAAGCAACATCTTACTGGCGTCAATGATGGTACAACTTTCATGTGACTAGGTGCCTTTAAACAAGCTCAGCCACAGCTGAGTAATAAAAGTGTGTAGGACCAGCTGTGGAGGGTTAAGGCAGCAGGGAGAGAAGACAGAGCAGAGTCAGACAAAAGGTTGATGGGGCTGAGGGGGGAACAGCTTGGTGTACTCCTCTTCAAACGACACATTCTTTAACTTCTCCATAGAGAAGAGAGTCTGAGCACCCTGTTGGAACAACATCTTATGAGTTCACTTGTACACATACAAATTAACATGACCACACATATCCAAACACTAACCAAAAAGAAAATGGAGGAACAGCAGGCATTCACATTTTCAATAGGTCATCAAAAAGAACACAAAGGTGATCCACAATCTAAGGTGTTCAGTGTCTTCTTAGGCCATCCATCACCACCTAACGGCAGGTGTTTTGTCGTGTAGTGTTATACGAAGCACCAATGAAGTGTGGAGGCCCTTACCCAGGTGAAGATGGAGAAGAAGGAGAAGGTGATGGCTGCCCGGGCAGCGTCTCCTCCCTCCCTCAGTGGGTTGTCCTCATGTTTGGTCACCTGCCACTGGTTTGCCAAGAAACAGAAACCCACAAACCACATGAAGGACCAGAACGCTGGGAAGAGAGACAGATACATAAACAGTGTTAAAATAATGCTATACACCTATCAGCTTAAACATTAAAACCACCTACAAGTGACGTGAATAACCCTGTTCACCTTATTACAATACAATGTTCTGCTGGGAAACCTGCTGGGTCCTGGCATTCATGTAGATGCCACTCGACATGCACCACACCCTTGCGGACTACGTACCCCACCCACCTTATGGCAAGAGCACTCCCCGATGGCAGTGGCAGCAGGACAATGCACCATGCCACAAAACAGTTCAAGAATGGCTTGATAATAACAAAGAGCTCAAGGCCTCTATCTATCCTCCAAATTCCCCAGATGCCAATCTGATTGAGCGTCTTTGGTATGTGCCGATACCCCACCTCACAACCCACAGGACTCAAAAGATCTGCCACCAGCTCCCTCGGTCCAAACACCCCAGGACACCCCCATGGGTGCTGTGTCAGTGCCCAGACAGGTCAGAGCCAAGTCCAATCCATGGTGGGGCCTCTGACCTGTTGAGGCAGTATAATTTAGATTTAAATTAAGTCAAATACTTTGACTTGACATTAGCATCAGAAAGGTAGGCCAAGACAGCTAAACTGCTATAGTTGGAGGTCCAGAGTGTGAAATTAAACTCTATATTATTAGTATAACAATGAAGAGGACTATGGAGGCAGTTGTGAATCTGTTGAAAACAAAAAGGGACCAAGGATTGACCCTTGTGGAATTCCACATGTAAAATGAGAAGATAAACAACAGCAACCCCAAAACCAGATTAGGATCTATCCTGCTGGCCAGTTGTTGGAACTAGAGGAGGACCAAGATATTAAGAGGATTCAAACATCACCCAGTCACATCTACTGCTGCTAAATGTGTGGTCACTGAGGAGACAAAAGCTAGAATGTAATCAGAAACATGACTGTGGTCTGATCAGGACACATGTACCAGCTGTCCTCTTCGTAAAGTAAGGGTTTAAAGCATTTCATATTACAGCACAGAGGTAGTGGGAGAAAGAGAGAGACAGAAAGTGTGTGAGTGATGAAAATGGGGAAGGAAAATCTTGTCTGTGACAGAAACGGCCTCATTAAGCGACTCAACACTTGACTATCTTGTCATCATGTCTGAGTTCACTGCAGAGGCAGTGCAGCAGGAGAGGAGAGGAAGCTGCTGAGGAGACACCAAAACATAATGTCTCAGAGGCTTGTTAGCACCAGAAGAGTCCTCCTCTCCTTATTATCCCACTCACACCTCCTCTCCCTTTGTTGTGATGATAACCTAATTACCAATCTCTGAAATGTCATTTCTTTATAGACTGAAAAGAGGGCTCATATTTTCTCTGAGGGTGGGGTACTTTGGGACTTTTTATCAGCTGAGAAAATCAGTCTAGGAGAAAGAGAATAAATGTCGGAACCTTATAGCTGACTCACAAGATAAGCAGCTTGACCCCGACCCCAGTACATGCAGTCTGGTAGCACAAGAGTAGAAATGTATGAGTTGAAAAGAGGACAATCCTGGCACTCAGCATGTATGCTAAGTCAACTTCCTATACAAAGTATGGCAACAGCAGCAATAACATCAGCTAGACTTGTTTCTTTAGAGCGGATTTAATGATAAAAATCACAAGCTGCTCTTTCCAATTTTCCCAAACCTGCTTTTCATACTGTATCTTTTTATTGTTAAACTCATTAATGAGGAACAATTTTCTCACATCATTAATCCATCCATCCATCAAATCAACACATTCTCACTCATTCTTTTAGCCTCTTTTAGTCTCTTCTGTGTCTGTGAATTTGCTGTAATGGTTGTCATAACAGCTGGATAAGCTAATCGTGCTGTGGGTCCCAAGAGGTAGGCTGTGGGGAACCCTCCCAGCATGCCCAGGGCAGTTAATGTAAGGATATGTGTTGATTTATCTGAGCTTCTTGTGCTTCAAACAAAGTGCCTGTCAGATAAAGAAATGACTGATCAGATTTGGTATGTGTTCAATTTTAGGTCAAGAAAAATCTTTTTCTGTAAATCATGGCAGTCATGTCCTTGGGTGCTACAGCAAAAAGAAAAAATTAGAAAGGACAGCTGCGTTGGTGGGACATGTGCTCTCTAATTGCCTTGTACTAATTTATTTTATTAGGTTTTAAGTGTTATTGCCTCACAAGCTGTTGAGCACTTTATGAATCTGTTTTCAAAGAGCTATTCAACTTGAATTTATTTGTTCCAGGTTCATTTGTATCAATTGCCTTGCACACGGTCTTTAAACTCCTGTTCATGCATCTGTCTCTGCCTTAATGCTATACAGTCAATGTTTCCTCTTGCTTTTAAGAAGCTTCACTCTTCTGTAGAGAGTGTGGGAAGTGGATTTAGGAAGAAAAAGAGGAGGACTAATTGAAACCAAAATTATCAAATGAATCTTTATCAGAACTAAGTATGAATGCATAATGGCTTTACCTGACACCCCGACATCAGCCAGCACTGCCTTCTTACGGTCTTTGACGCTGCTGATTTGGGGAAAGTAGACGTCCAGAGCCAGGAAGGCCATGCAGCAGAGGAAGGCCATGGAGCCCATGAAGACGCCATAATTACAGGCGTTCTGGTTGCGGTTGAAGATGCAGTACTCTTCCACTTCGTCGGGGCGGTTGATGTAGCCCTCGTTGGCGATGCAGCCGAAGATCACGATGGAAAAGAGCTGAAGAGGAGAAAAGAAGGGACGAAACTTTGAGAAAAGTACTAAGGCAACCCACTGTAGCTCTAAAGGTATGGTCAGGACATCGATAAACAGGATACAATTTAAAGATATCTGGTAAAAGAGAGCTATCTTTCATTATTTACATAATTACTCTTAAAAGGGAAAACACACTGGTGGTGTATGGCGTGCCAAAAGACCAATGCCAACTGTTTTAAGCTCACATACTAGTGGTGTCTTCACACTCATCTGGATACACCACTGTCCTTTCCAGCAATGGGAAGGCAGCAACTTCATCATATTTGCTCAAAAATTGGCACAAACTGACAGCAAATTCACTTAAGTATTACTGTTGTGCCCAGACATCAATGTGTGACACAAATGACACGACACTTCACAACATGATCTGAGTATTTTGCATAGTAAACCAGATAACACCAAAAGATGAATGACAACAGTTCATGAAAAGGAAGATTTAGGCATTTACGTGGTGTTTCATAGAGTCTGACAATGTATTTGCATCTTTAAAGGACAGCAGCCACTCATAATGGAACATCCATGATGAACTTGAAATAGAATCAGAGTTACATCTGCCAGTCATCAAATTGCTTTATTTTGTCTGACTAACAGTGATATTAAAATGAAGATAAGAAGAAAATTCCCACACGTGAGAGTTTGAAACCGGGAAATGTTTTACATTTTTGCTTGAAAGTTACTGAAACAAATGACTTATCAACTATTAAAAGTTACTGACAACTATAAAGCAAATTTGCTTATGACATGAGTCTAAATTTTTAGGTGTAATTTTAGATTCTCAGCTTGTGAAAAGACTGTGCAAAACTGTTAAAACAAATCTAAATTGCTTTCCCTGAATAAGAAAATATATACCTTTAAAGGCAGTACAGCAGTTCATGCATCCTATGATAATTCCCCATTTATCATACTGTATAACTGCATGGGGTCAGGCCAATCAATCACACACAGCCATTAGGTCATTATATAAACAGGTATTGAAAGTAATGGATCAGAAACCTGCTGGATGGCACCACAGCCCAATTCTACAGAAATACAATATATTGAGTTTTGGGAGAACATGCAACCCTCTTGCTGTGAGGCGAGAGTGCTAACCACCACACCACCGTGCCGCCCACATCGTTTCTTTTATTCCTTATAAATAAATTTGCAGGTTTAGCTTACTCAATCAGTGCAAACAAGGGTTGCCTCCTTCGTCTGGCTCAAAGCCAAAGTGTTGCCATATTGGAGCATTCTTTGATTTCTTTGAGACTAAACTGTCCGCCATTATCGACTCCCCGTCACTGTTAAACAAATTCCAGGCTACAGTAGAGGCCTCGGCGCATGCGCACTTGCACCCCCTAGCTCAGTTTCCTGTAAAAATCCCTGCGAAAAATCCCCACGATGTGAAAAATACATGCCGAGCAGTCTTTTGTGTGACACTGGTGTGCGGTCGTAAAATCTGAGCTTTGCGCGCACAGGGCTTGCAGAGTCCGCTCCACGTCTGTTCCGCCCGATGACGTATGCAGTCCAGTCAGTCTCAAAAAAAAAAAAAAAAACCCCGGTCCAAGATGGACTACAGAACCAAATTGGTATCACCGAGAACCGACCCAACCCTAGCGACCAGTGTGTAGGACTTAGTGATGACTAGCCGTGAGGTTGGACATTGTGCTACCCCTCCACTCACCCATCCCTTTCCAAGCATGTCAGAGAACACTACAGTGGCCTTTAGGTAACATAAAAATGCGACCCAACCTAGAGGCAGTGCTTAGTTTGTCCATTCTGAGCTACTGTAGAAACATGGCGGACTCCTTGAAAGAGGACCTGCTCCCTATGTGGATATGAAGAGCTCTTTCTAAGCTAATGAATACATGATTCTTAGCTTAAGATGATTATACATTAATGTAAACATACTTATGTATACTAGTTTCAATTTCTGTCAATGGATCCCCTAAAATCCTACACACTGGACCTTTAGAACTTTAGTGTCGTTAGTGTAGTTAAGATAGTCATAAAAATGTTACTACCTCATCTGGGAATTCATCCTATTAAAAAAGTTTCTTAAACTTTTACTTACTGAACTGCAGCTAGATTTTTTGGACAATTTAAATAAGTAAATATTAGTCATTTTAATTTGCATGTCTTTACAAAGCCTGTGTTTAGAGTCTGTTTGCCATGAACCCATTGTCCATCCTAATTATGCTTGTACTTTCATGCTGACTGTTTGTTCCCGAGTGTGTGTGTGTGGCTGAGCGGATTTTCATTCACTAATCTGAACTCCCCTGCTCAGTATTGTGCTTATACACCCCCACCTCACCTCTTTCTCCACTCGCATGTTTCGTAATAATTCATAAAAGCCCTTTTCAGCCCAAAAGAAAACCACCTGCTGTAGTCTGATGGTATATTTAGACTGACCGGGTAATTTATGAATAAGGGAACACTTCAGCGTGACGCTCTCAGCCCATAATGTCACGACAACCCTGCAGGGGAGTTTTATGAATAATCCCTCATGTCTTTTTCAAACAGTTTTGCTCAATGTGCCTCTGGGGTTTCTGGCGTTTGACTGCGGAAGAATTCTCTGCTATTCTGCAATTTTGTATGACTGCTACATAATATAAAATAATGCATATATAATGCTCACTGAGGATGTTATGTTTCCTGTATTAATTTGGAAAATATTCAGTAAATTTGACAGTCTATTGTGTGAAGAGTAACCTATTGCTGCATTTTTTCCCACATCATTTTTTAAAATTCCAAACTTAACTACACCTAAATGTCTGTGAAATTACAAATGATCACATCCTGTTTTATTATTATCTTGAACTTATTAGTTGTCTTTTCTGCCCAGGGACTGCAGATGCAAATTATCTAACTCCAGTGCAATTATTTTAGATATGCACACTCCCTCCCAAATAAAAAATTAAAATCACAAAATTAAATTACTTAAGTATCATTTATAAATCCCTCTACCATTTAATTTCGTGTTATCAAGAATCCATAATATGCCTCTGCTAAATCAACACAACAAAGAACACACAAGGGCATTTTCACTTTGCATCACCAGAATCTTTGAAAGCAAAGACTGCACTTCAGGTAGATATCAATATCTGTTTGTTTCTTCAAGGAATAGTTTAATGTTTTGGGAAATGGACTTATTTGCTTTTTTGCAAATTGTTTTATGAGAGGATGAATACTGTTACCTATTCTGTCCGTTCAGTAAAAAGCTACAGCCAGCAGCAGGGGCAGACTGGCATCAAGAAGCAGCAGGTGAATTTGCTGTCAAGCAGATACACCACATTCAAACTGACACATGTTTGTCGATCATTCATTCATTCATCTTCTAACCGCTTCATCCTCTTGAGGGTTGCGGGGCCTCACAGCTGACATCGGGTGACATCGGGTGAGAGGCAGGGTACACCCTGGACAGGTCGCCAGACTATCGCAGGGCTGACACATAGAGACAGACAACCATTCACGCTCACATTCACACCTATGGACAATTTAGAGTTATCAATTAACCTAGTCCCCAATCTGCATGTCTTTGGACTGTGGGAGGAAGCCGGAGTGCCCGGAGAGAACCCCCGGAGTGCACGGGGAGAACATGCAAACTCCGCACAGAAGGGCTCCCACGCCCGGGATCGAACCGGCAACCCTCTTGCTGTGAGGCGAGAGAGCTAACCACCTCACCACCGTGCCGCCCTTGTTTGTCGATCAATTAATATATATTTTAAACCATCTGTTATTGCTTGTGTTATGCTAATATGTTAGATATATGTTTACCGTCACAACCTGGCTCAAGGCTGGATAAAGTGGGGAGACCAAATATGAGTTGTAACTAAAGAGAAGTTTATTTTACAAAACTAAAATCAAAATGAGTGTAATGATAAACTAAATGTAGCCAAAACCAAACTGGGTGAAAGCCAGGGGAGAGGAAGACTGGCTGATGCCTCCAGCTTATATAGTCCTGCAGCCTGCTCCAGCTGAGCTGAATCTCCCTGATGACGCTACTCCACCCACCAGGGTCTTGAAGGGAGAGGCAAATCAGATAGTGTTGTCACAACACCCTTATAAAACAGTGGTTCACCATGATCTCTCCCACCAATCCCAGATGAAACCCCAACAATATCTGAACTGCTTTTTACAGGACAATATCCGCAACCTTGGTACAAGGAGAAGCATCTTAAAGACTATAGAGGGAGACAAACAAGATTTCAGTTGAAGGGGCATGGCGGAGCAAGACAGACATGAGGAGCAATGCTCGAGTGTGGGAGTGAATCAATGACTCCAACAACAACCTTTCCCATTAAACAAGCTTCATATAATACACAAATCTGAAGTGCTGACTCCCTTTGTGCATTAACAAAACCAAAAGGTAGTCCACACAAACAAACTGGAGTCTCCCAACCTAAGTCAACTAACAAAGTCTACAGCTAGCTATATAAGCTCATCCCTTGTCTTCAGACAGCTACTGATGGGGGGTGCTTATTCACTGGAAACCAGTGGGTCCAGATGTCCCTGCTAAGCAGAGCCAGTGTTTGGTTTATCTGTTCTGGGCTACTGCAAAAACAACATGGTGGACTCTGTGGAAAGGACCAGCTCCTTATGTAGACATAAATGGCCCATTCTAAGGTAACGAAAACACACTGATTTTTTTTCAAGTGATTATTAACTAATGAAAAACACAGTGAGGAATACTATATATTATTTCTGCCAATACAGGCTCCTATCTCCTACATACTGGACCTTTGGTCACCTGCAGAGCACTTTCTGAAAGGAACTCTGGTCAAGCCAGTCATCACTCATATCTCCATGGCCAAATCAGCTAGAACTAGAGTGTGCTCATATACTGACACTCATGGTCAATGCATTACAATGGTCCAGATCGAGCTGACGGGGAGAGCTAGTGACAGACCTTGGCGAAGTTAGCATAAGGATACACATGTGACTATTTTTTTTTTTTTAAAGGAGAGAGATTAAAAGTACAGTAGCTGCAGAATTTGCAGATTTAATGCCACTTCCAGTATAAGCCACACCCACCTCCAGTCGTCGATCAGAATACAGACACAGAGACACATAATTTTGTTGGTTCAACAGATACAGATAATGACATGTCTGTACACAGCACACTGGGAAAATTCTCACACTGCCCAGTGGCCAGTCTGGCTAGCTTAGCGTAGCATTAAGACTAGAAACTGGGCAGCTAGCCTGGCTCTGTTCAAAGGTAACAAAACCATCATTTATACATCAGGGCACGTAATCACAAAGGTTCCTAGTACCAAGATTTGCTCCTTGTGATCAAATTCTAAGACAATTCTTAGAATTAGTAGAATTTCCCCTTAAAGTTAAGACCAATGCAATAACACTATAATGTCTGAAATAAAATGATCGTGACACTATGATATTTAGAAAACAATGCTGCAGTGATGACTTGGGTCTGTCTCAACCTGTCCTCAGCAGAGTGATCTCACCAACAATGACAACATTCATATTCTCATATTGTGATGCAGTTCATTTCATTTCCACTGGGTGTCCACACCCTGCAGGCTCACAAAAGGACAACCAATCACATCTGTTAAAACAATGTGTCAAACCCGTCAGCAGGGTCAACCACACCTTCTCACCAAAATAAGATTTGCTCTGAGAACTTCTGTAAATCACTCCTAACCTAAAACTCCTTACTAAATTTTTTTAGGCTTAGTTAGGAACTCTCTGAGAGCCTACACAGAATGTTTGTGAATACAGCCCCAGTTCTTGTAGGTAATACTAGACAGGAACACGGTAATTAGTGTTATATATAGACTAGGGGTGTAAATCACAAGTTTTATCACAATGCTATATTATATTGATTCTTTTGACAGTGATACAATATTTGCTGAAATCACAAAGTCTGCCACAATATGATTTTGATTTGATTCAGGGGCTTGCGATCCATATCAGACGATATCAGTAAATATCCTCATTGTGTTTTTTCTCGGATGCTCACCATTATCTGCCTGGCACTAGGTCACTAGCACTGTTTAAATGTTTAGGAGGGAAGTATGCTTGGATGGAAATGGTGACACAAATTTGCCATTGGATTTGTAAAATAAAGGCACATATTGAAAATGATGATTTGTATTAATTTTTTCACTTTGCATCAATAATATTGGATTGCTGATCATTGAATTGATGATCTTTACACCTCTATTACAGACCTGGTATGTACCCGTGCTGCGTCTGTCCATGTTAACATGGTGTGTGATACAATGCGCCATCATTTGCTGAAAAGTAATATTTGATGCTGCACATGTATAAGCACTGAAAATTAATTATTTCAAAGACACGTTTAAAGTACTTTTTTATCGTATGAGTGCGGTTTTGGTGGTAATTGCTCCAGTGTTAATTCAACTGCTGGATTACATGGTCCTCTGTGACTCTTAGCCATGTGAAATCCTTTTTCAACCAAGCGTTTAATTTTAGAAATGCATGGCAGCCAGTTGAAATATAATGCTGATTTTCTTAATTGCAAGTACGTGATGGAGAGCTTTTTCTCCGGACAGGGCCGGTCTGTCTGCGGTGGCGACAAAATGGAGTCAATCATACCATAGGAGGAGGTTACTATGATAGCATCTGATCCCTCAATCCTTCACGCTGCTCTGCATTCCTCTCCTTTCATCCTCTCTCCTCTGTCCTTTCTTTTCTTTCCTTCTCCTCTCCTGTCTGCCTTTGCCTCAAGGAGTAGAGACACAAAGGGCTACAAAATGGAGTCAATAGCAGGAGCAGGTTACTAAGATACCATCTAATCCCACTCTCCTCTCCTCTCCTCCAATCAGCACAGCATCACGGAAGCACCCTTTCCGGGGCCATAAAATATAAGACCACACACACGTACAGACACCCACGGTGTTAGTATTCCACCCTGCAGTGCAGTGTAGCAGTCGACTTTGTACTTCAGTTGATAACAGCAGATCAGACAACTCCATCCAACTGACAAACCCTCAGACCAAACCCCTAGGGAGCCAGTTCTGTCTGGATAAGACCGAGGCTGAACGTGTTTATGTTTGTCTGCAGTCTGTGTGTGGATTTTGCTGTGGTGACTGATGGATTCTGAATGTGTGTGTGTGTGTGCGGTGTGTAGTGTGTGTGTGTATGCCATTGAGGGAGTAAAAGAGAGACAGAAAGCTAGGAGTGAACCTTGGGTTGCTGAGCTGCTTGGATAGTTTACCCAGCTGTTGTGTCTGTGTTTATATGATAAATGACAGTGATACAAAGGGAGAGCACACAATAGACTGTACTTCCACTGACAGCCCTGACCATGAAGGCTAACAACCAGGCCGGGAGGGAACGGGGATGTCAGTCAGGATGGGGATTACAGCACAGTTTCTCTCTTTCACTCTTTCTGTCTTTATCTGCGTTGAAGCTCTTCTTTCCACTGTCTGTTTCACACCCGGGAAACCACATTTTCTCTGCTGACACAGAGTACTCAACATCTGAAGTGCCAACCGAGGCAGAATATACTGTAAGTCTGTTAACTTTACTTTCCACCGACTTCATTATCTCAAGACTGAGACTTCTGGGATACAATCCATTTGACTGCACGAGGGGAAAAAGTTGAAAATCAAGTCACTTTGTTTTGATATTATAGCACCCTTTGAGGAAAATCCCCATTGTCCATGTCTTGCGTGATCCCAGTGTTGGCCCAGTAAAAACCAGTATGCTTGTTACTGTATTTATACCTCTAAGAGGGACTTATACCTGTGTGTCAGCTCTATACAGAACCTACGCTGGAGCCTATGTATGGGGCTGAGCATTTATACTTGTGCGGTGGCGTCTGTGTCACTCTGCAGTTACACCTCCAAACCACTAGTCGGCATCTGGGTTTCTGTGAAGTGCTTTGAAATTTAGCTGATTCAAAACACATTAAACATAGCGTGATAGCAACAATTTCAAACACAAGTACACAAATCGACATCATTATGACTTGCAGTATTCACAGACAAAACACACACACACATTTTCCCTACAAATACAACATGCTAATGTTTTTAGCACAAGCCTATGGCATTTTACATTGTTTAAATTAGCCTAGCAGCTAGCAGACTTTTCCTCTACTCATATGAAGCCAGGGACAACAGCAACATTTAACAAAGGTAACATTGCAAAATGCTGCTCTATTACAACTCACAAGGTTCACTGACAAAACTGCTAACAATATCAGCACAAGCCTATGGCATTTTACATTGTATAAATTAGCCTAGCAAAGCGCAGATTTGAATTTGAACCCCATCACAAGGTTGGTCGTCCCTTTTATTATCAACAGGGTTTCAGGAAAAAAATGAAAAAATTAAAAATGTGTAACTTTTTAGTTTTTTTAAAGATAGAAACACCAAATTAGTTTTATCTCTATCATAGTAGCCTGCTCATTAATGCCCCTTGTGTTACCATAAATTTCATCCAGGTGTTTGTTTGAATTATCCTCTGTAATGACGAGGCCATTGTTTTACAACAATTCATTATGAATATAACATGAATATAACATTAAATGAAACAGTGGAATTGGAAAAGATTAATCTCCATCACATTGGGTGCGGTTACATGATGGCTTCTCATTCAGAATGAAATAAATCTGAATGAAATAATTCCAGGTAGTTTACATGAGAAATATTAATTCCGAATGAAGGTTTCCACAGGAGATCAGTTTAATCGCCTTTATTCGGGTCTGCGCAAGGTTTGGGGCAGGGAAGGTTTCTGATTGGATAGGGGGTGGGGTGGATGTTATGTGTTTACGTTTTCCAGAAGAAAACACTGTAGTCCTTGCTCCGGATAACAAGATGCTTGACAATGCCGTTCTTAGTGCCTTTTTCAGGCTTGTTTTGCTTATATTCTTGAAGCAGCAGTACGACAACAACCTTGTTCTGCTAATGCTTCGTCTGTTGAGGAGGAGAAGGGAGGTAGAAGGTCGAAGAAGGGAGACAGAAGACCGTGCTGTGGTGAATGGAAACCGGTGAGTGCAGCAAGTCTGACTGCTCTATCTCAGCCCGTTGCTATGCACGCTGTATACGTCATCGCGCCAGAAGGGCAAGGAAACGAGCATGCGCAGAAAGAACGGAATCACTGGAATCGGGTAGGAGGTGTATACAAGACAGAAAAATTCTTCCATTTGTGTTCTGAAAAGGAATATTCCATCCCTGTGCACCCGATTAGATTTTCTTTCGGGTTGGCTGTTTTCATTCGGGTTGAGGTGTTTACAAGGAGCATTTCTATTCAGGTACGGCTTCCAACGCGAATGCAAAAGGAATACATGGCTCCATGTAAACGCACATATTATGAACCAGAACTTTTGTTAAAATGTCAAACAGCCTAGGCTGAAGTATGAAACTGTTTGGATGCAACGTTGTTTTCTACTGAGGAACTAAAGCAACACTGTGTGTGTGTGTTTGTGTGTGTGTGTGTATGTGCAATCAAAAACACCTGAGAACATATGGACCATAACATGTTTGCCATGCTGACTGTCTTTCTGAACTGTCACACATGAACAACCAACCCCCAGAGCACTGAGACGACCGTCCCCAGCTGACCTCTGAACAAACTTTCTAAGCTAGCTACCACATGGCTTTAGCCTGCGAGCTAAAAGTTGACTCAAGTCAAAGCTATTACCTTTGAATTTTTATGATTCTGATCTATTAACAACTGATAACCTACAAGCTTTTAATACAACAACAACACCAACATGAAAAATTACTCAACAGCACAGTGTTACAGCGCCCTCTAGTGTAGCTGTAATAAGCACTGTGACAACCAACCCCGGTCTCCCCTACATATTTTCGCTCTCTTGAGCAATCTCTCTAAATGTAGGGGAAGAGCAGGCATCACTGTGAGTTTTGACAGCCATGAATCTTACTACCTGATGACATAGCCTAATCCCTGAGTCACTCGTATTAATCAGCAATAACACAAGTGACTCAGTACAGTAGCTTACTGTATACAATAATACACTATTATTTTGTGCTAGGCTGCAAACAGACATCACTAATGTTCATGTTAAAGACAAAGTCAATGGAGAGCTGTCTACACAATGTAGGGAGGAAACATGAGCTGGCATTTGGAGTCTGTGTCTTGTCTTAGCAACCATGCACAACCTTTCTGTTTCCCTCGCCCTCCCTCCGTCTGTCCCCTTTCTGCCTCTCTGATCTCTGGCCCGTCTTGAGCCTCACGCACTCCTCTCTCCGTGGAACGAAGGATGTGTGGAGGAGGACACTAACACCTCTATCCCCTCTCCATCTACCTGCAGCCCTTTTTCATTAAAGAGAGAGATGATGAAGAGATGGAGGAAAAGGTGGAGGGATTGCAGAGGGGACGAGCGGAGGGAAGCGTTGGGGGCAGAAGGGGTATGGAGGCGGTGTTATTTTTAGACCGGCTGCATCATCGCTCGCTCCCTCCACTCTCGTCTTCTCCCATCTCCCCTCATTACTGGCCCTGCCTCTGCCCACGAGCATTCTTGAGAAAAATGAGCGCGCTCTTACACACGCGCTAACGCACGCACTCAACCATGTACAGCTCAAACGCACGCACAGTTTGTCCACTGCTTCACATGCCCGTCTTACTTCCGGAGTCAGGTCAGAAAACACAAAGTCAAGCTCATACAGAGTCGATCACATGATGTCAGCATGTTTTGTGTGCTCAGAGTAGACATTTAATAAACATATGTTACAGATAGATATACATATCTTTATCTTACTTGTTCTCTTGCCTCTTTAATTTTTTCCTTTAAGCTTATATTTTCTTGCCTCCCACAGACGCAGACATGCTGGGTTTTTGGCTCTGTGTTTAAAGCATAGAGGAATGGTAGTGTTATCTTAACAGTGGGTTAATATTATGTTAATCTAATTTATGCTCATTTCTCTTACATTGTTCACCTAAAAACAACATATACACTCATCATGCACAAACTTATTTACTTATTTACTTCATAACAACTACATGCAGGTAAAACTAGAGCTATAACTGCTGATTTTTTTCCCCTAAAAAATTTAAATTTGTTAGCTTCTCTGCACTTCTGGTTCAACTGGCTTGAAGTTAATGGGATTATTGAATGGGTTTTTGGTTACATGCCTGAATTATAGTCTGTAGTTAATAGCCAGCTCGCTCACTGTAAAAGTCTGTAGTACACGCAGGTCAAAAAATGCATCCGAGGCACTCTGACTGTGTTAAAAATCCGGGATCACCAACACGTTTTGACTAGAAAGTCTTCATCAGGGTGTAAAATGCACTGGAAACACGTGTGCAATTTAACAGCTCATGTGAGGGTCATGTGACACAGCTCACATGATATGTTGGTATAGGTCAACTAGACAAAAAAAACCCCACATTGACAGAAATTGCCAATGAAAATGACATAAATGTATACTATAAATAATGAACATATTTAGTAACAAGAGGTTCAATGCCAAATAAATAGAAAGGAAACAACAGTGAAATAAAGTGAGAATTGTTATGTATTGTGACAAACCTGCACATAAAGTGGCAGAAACTAACAAAAAGCAGACATGACAAAACACACTACTACAAACTCATGACATGTATTAAGTTGAAATATTTATAAAGCGTATAACTCCTGATAACTAACAAAAGGATTTGTTTACAGCCTAACGTTAGCTTTTTACTTTTTTTTTTTACTAGCTTTGACTATTTTGCTGAACTAAACATGTACCTATCATAAACTTTTGTTTGCCACAAAGCCTTTTTTCTGCAATAATCCCAAAATCCAATGGAAAAATCCCATTGGCTTCTTGATGTGGGGAGCCACTCTACGAATAATAGAGATAGGGGAAAGAATTAATACAATAAAATTGAATCGTGACTTAAGTATCATGATAATATCATATAGTGGATTCTATGGTGATTCCCACCCCAAATTATTAATAGTTTTAATAATAACAAAAGGTTCTAATAACAGTGATGCATGCTATTCAGACTATAAAGTGTTGCAGGACAAATGTGTGATTCTGGCTATCCACCTTATTTTCAAACATGGAAGTAAATAGTGATCAACTTCCGTGTTTTTGTGCGAGGCGATTCCCATTTACACAGTAGTCAAGAGTGCTGGACCGGAAGTGTCGCAAAACAAAAAAAACAACAACAACAAAAAAAAAAACGGAAGCTGGCTGCGTTCTGTTTTGCCTCCGTGTTTCCATGAAAAATAAGGTGAATATGAATAAAATGGACTTCACTTAAATGTGCAATATGTCATTTTCTGCCGCTAGGGGTCTCAAATCAAAACAATAACAGAAGACGGAGTTGGATGACGTCACGAAATAGCGTGGGATCATGGGAGTTGTAGTTATATAACAGATACAGATCTAACGTTCCTCACTCCATGAAACCGAAACCAACCGTTGCAGTTTTTTTGACAGAGCGAACTTCAGCAGCAGAGAAATGCTCATGGACGAGGTATATTACTGAAGATATATTCACTTTATGTTTCACTTTATACAAATGGGGTCCGTCGGCCGGTGTAGCACCACACCAATATTTATCCTTGATTTAGCTCTAAAATTCTTCTGGGATCGCTTGGTTGACCCATACGTTTCCATTTTACCGGCTTGTTTACCGGGACAGCTTTGGTGTCAGAAGGTGCAGCAACCGTCAATGCATAATCATGATCCATGACGAGTTAGCTTAACCTAGCAACAGTAACGTTCATTCTCTGACATCTCATGCGGTCTACTTCTTCTTCTTCTCCTTCATTTAATGGCTATGGTACCTGGAGTTACGTCGCCATTGACATGCGACCTAATGACACGGTCCGTAACTTTTATTAATATTTCATATTTATCTGAGTTTGAAAAATTGTTGGAAACATTTCTGATAATCAAAGTAAACAACTAAACAAAATATTTAATATTGGTTTAGTGGTTTTTAGACATTTTTATGTGGGAAAAACTACATATTATACCTTTAAAGGTCCAGTGAGTAAGATTTAGGTGGGCTAAGTGACATCTAGTGTGAGAAATGCAGATTACAACCAGCTAAACTTTAGGTCACAATTCCTTTAGTGTTCAGTGTTAAGGGGGTTTTTAGCAGGAGCCAAATTTTCCAAAGAGGTCTCTCCCTTTCCAAAATAATCGGACGAGGTGATTAAAACCGGTAAAAACAATGTATAACGCTGTTTCATGTTACAAATCAGTGTTTCTCCAACACTGTTTGGTACGTCACAGACAGCCTGCTTGCCAGGTACCAGCAAATGAGTGCTAACCTAATTTCCAGACGTTGAGGAGGTTTCCTATATAGATATTAACAGCTCCTTCTAAGATAACAAAAACACAACAATTCTTATTTTCAGATGATTATACATTAAAACAACATACATTATATTGCATTTCTGCCTGTATATATATCCCTAAATCCTACACACTGGACCTATAATTATAATAATGGGAAGGAACTGTTTCCATTCATTTGGTAAACCGATTAAAACATGTCGGTGAATCTGTAATAAAAGACTGTAGCACCTATTGTTGCTGCTAACTGTTACTGGAAACACTGAAGCAGTGTGAAATTATAAATTATTTCAACGGCAACTTGTTTTCTTTCATTTTGCTGTAAGACAGAACAACTTAAAGCAGATGTTTGATGTTGTTAATGCCAACCTGAGTTAGCTTTCACAAGCCTCACGTCTGTTTCTATGAATTAATTACTATCATTCTGAAAACTTCTTGTTAAGCACAGAGGTTCATTTTGAGTTTGCGAGGACGTGCATATCTGTAAACTGTAGAATAAAAGGTTCTTTCGGAGATATCTCACAATGTTGATTCAGCTGTTTCGCTCAGGTCATGAAATGACACTGAGTATGCTTCTTTTGCTGGACAAGGCCGTAAGGTTCGGTCAAAGCTCTCAAAAAGGGGTGCCCTAATGGCTGAAGGGTTAAGAGCTGACCATGTACCACCCACAAGTTTGGCCTGGGACTTTTGTTGCAATTCATTCCTCATTTCTCTCGACTCATTTCCTGTTAATGAAGGCATAAAATGACCCCAAATCACATTTACTGTGATAGCAGTTTGCTTCGTATTGTGAAGTGCTGGTGTTTCAGTGTACACAGTGATTATGGAACATGTACATCTGTGTCCCCCGCTGCTTTTTATTTGGATGCAGAGGGGAATTTGTCAGCCTCTGTAACAAGGACAGCAGGACCTGCAGGGCCACTAGTTTTTAGTGGTGTGACACAGTTTGGTTTTATGATGCTCCCCTGAGAAACTCCACTGGGAAATAAACTCACTACCAGGGATGATCTTTCTCTACGTGCCTCTATTTTCCACACTCTCTCCTCTTCTCTGCCTGTTCCAGTGACACAAGCACCAAACACACAAACGCCCTTACTTGAAATAAGGATTGGTTTTGGCATGACCTAGTTCGTTGGGTTTGAAAACGCACATCGTCTTCAGGGTCACAATTATATTTGCTGTCACATGGCAGGGGGCAGATTGAATTACTGAGCTTTTTTCTCCGGCTGCGAGCAGAAATCCAGAAGGGTTTGTGACGGCTGGGGCTGGAGCATGTCCTTCAAATGCACACTGACTGCATATCGCAAGGTTTAACAGTCATTTTTCTAATGTGCACGTCCCACTGAGATACATGTACGCACTTACGGATACGTTACATAACATAAATATTGAAGTGCGCACAAATGAAATGTGGTGAACGCTTGAACTCACTGCACCTAAACATTCCTCACTTGCTTAGAAGCCGTGAAAAGTGGAGCATGTGATATGGTTTCTTATATGACTCTCCTTCACGCCCTCCCCCACACTTTTCTGCTGTGATGCTGTAGATACTTTAGGTGTGTATGTGTGGGGAGGTTTCCTCGCCCCTCTGATCCGTAGACAGATCACAAGGCTCCTGGTGGTGATGAAAGCGGGCTCTGTGAAGGACACCACGTGGGTTTCTGATCTTGTGACCATCAGAGGGTCACTTACAAATTGCACATTAAGTATGCCAACTGCTAGAAGTGCATGTGTGTGTGTGCATGCTTGTGAAACTGTGCATGCATTCGGGAACGGAATCTCCCTTTCTCTTTCTACCTTCCTTACTCTATCTACCTTTCCCCTTTTTTCTCTAAAATTTAATTTTGGGTGGTTGCTCCATGCACCACTTCAAACAGCCAAACAGCCACTGGGTAGACCTAAATCATATCGGTCCAGTCTGGCTGCTTGTGAATGATTTAAAGCTGCTGTTGTTGCTGGCTGAAAGGCCTTTTTGGATCCATTGTAAAGACCAGACAATTGAGCCCGGGCCTCATGTCACCCCAGTATTCACACACTGTACCTCACACAAAATCCTGTGTTAGAACTAGCAACACACACACATGCAGAGGGGCACATCAGACCATGGCCTAGCACTGCAGTTTGTCCAGGTCTTTGTGGCTGTGTATTCATTATCGAATAATAAATGAAAAACCATCTGTGGAAAAAATACTGCACAGGTGAGTTAGTCTTCTCCTTTTTTGAATCATAGACTAATCTATGGAGTAAAATATATGTCCCCTGCACATTTAAGAAGCAAACTGACAGATTTTTACTGACAATGTGAGTCCAAACTGTCATTACACCCCCAAAACATCAGTCTTAATGAGGGGTTTGGTCTCAGATTCAGATTCAGTCTTCAAGACTTTCTAAAACACGAAAGCAGGTCCTGTGGGGTGAGATTATTTAATTTGTTTTTAATAAGCCTGCCTTCGTTTGGGATTAGCTTTATGTCCGTACATTTTCATCTGATTATCCGTGGCCGGATTGCAGGGGCAGCAGGCTGAGCAAGGTACTCCAGGTGTCCTTCTCCCCAGCAACGCTTTCCAGCTCCTGCTAGGGAAACCTGAGGCATTCCCAGGCCAGATGGGGAATATAATCCCTCCAATGTGGTCTGGGTCTGCCCTGGAGTCTCCTACCAGAAGGCGCCTAGGAGGCATCCTGATCAGATGTCCGAACCACCTCAACTGGACCCTTTCAATCCTTTCCAAGCTCCCTCTGGATCTCTGAGCTCCTCACCCCATGTCTAAGGCTGCGCCTAGCCACCCTACAGAGGGAACTCATTTCTGCTGTATCCACGATCTCATTCTTTTGGTCACTACCCAGAGCTCATGACCATACGTGACAGTTGGGACAAAGATATACCAGTAAATCGAGAGCTTTGCCTTCTGGCTCAGCTCCCTCTTCGCAAAGATGGTCAGGCGCATTGCCCACATCACAGCTAAGGCTGTGCTAAACCTCCTGTCCATCTCACTCATGAACAAGACCCCCGAGATACTTAAACCTCTATGGTTTATGTATATATAATAAAACCTATTAGTTTTAAATTCAGACTGGATGAAAACGCAAGTTGTGAAAGAAAAGAGCTAAGGTACTTAGCTAAGTTGTTGTTGTGTTTTTAACTTGTTAAAAACACATGCAGTGGTAATATAATGATGGACAGTCCAGATTGCAGATCTACTCCCACTTGATTTTGTTACGCTCTGCTTTATAAGATTGAGAAACCCGTCTGTTTCCTTACAGCGATGCAACCTTGTTTTCTGGAATCATCTGCTCATTTTCTCACTAATTGCCTCCCAAATTCAAACGGCGAGGGGTAGTAAAGCAAAAAAGGGAGGGGTGTGTTGAGGAGAGCAGAGTGTGTAAGCGAGTGGGTAGAAGAGAGTGTAAATGTGTGGATATCAGTGTCGCTGTGTCCTGGACTTCTGATTATGTCTGTCTGTCTCATTGTGTACCCTTGGTGCTGCAGTGGCTCTCCTTGAGTTGTACTTTGACAAGGTCTCCTCTCTGTCTCGCTCTCCCTCTCTCTCATTACATGAGCAGCTGCTGCCATGGTGACAGCAGCAATCAGGTATCCCCAGTCCAGGCCAGCACGCTGCAGCAGACAATAAGCCCACACACACACCCTCGCACACATACACGGTATATAATATCCTCTAGCCGTGATCCTGTAGCAGTCCGGCTAACTCACTGCTGACTTGTAGTTGCTTTTCTCCATCACATCTATCTCATTTTACAAGTACCTTTTTCCATCTTTATGTTTGTGTTTGATTCTGACAGGAGCTCAAATACAAATCTCAGTGAATCCCTCATTTCCAGTGTCTCTATAGAGGATCCAACCTGTCTTTCATCTACGGCTTTGTCCTCTCTCAGTGATGAATGTATCGTAACACATGAAGGAGTTGGTCCTTTTCCCCCGGTGTCATTGATTTGAAATGGTGAATAGTCCTTTGAAGACCACATCAGCCAAACCGAACGGTCTCTGAAATGGGATGGTCTGGTCTGTGAAGGATTTCCTGGTTGCATCACCAGTTTACCAGCCCGACCCGTTGGTGTTCCTGTTGCCCAGTAACCAGCTATGTTTGACGAAAGGAGTAAGCTAGTAAGTTGGTTAGCTCATGGACCCAGAGATTATTTTATTATTTTTTAAAATTTTATTTAATACTTGAGGAGACGATTCACTACCTGAGGCGCTAATAGTAACGTTGACAATACTTAACCATTTGCTAGTTAAGAACTGTTAGTTAACTTAATAATATATAATAGTCACCAGCGCAGAATGCATCTTGGGATAGACTGGGCCACGAAGAATTCAACTGTTGCATCCTCCAAATTCTTCTTGGCCACACTTGAAGGAGGCATGGGCAATAAAGATCAGGTCATTGTCTGTCTGTGGTTTAAAAGTCATCAGTCACTTGGTCGAGTTGAGAATGCTGATGGCAGTCGGGATGAAGGACTTCTTAAATACATTTCTGGTTGCCAGGGGGACTCTATAGCACCTCCTGGAGCTTAAGAGCTCAAACTGGCTGAAGAGAAGATGTAAGCTATGTGTCAAGATACGCCTCGCTTTCTTCCTCTTCCTTTCCTAAAGAGTTTGCTGAAGGGCTCTTGTGGCTTGCCAACTGTTTTACTTGCCATTGTCACAATCCTACAGAGTTTATTCTTGGATGTACAGTTATGGTGACTGTACCAGACAGGAGGGTGAAACGTTAACGCACTCATCATTATCAGATAATCAGTGACGCATCTCATGTCTTGGTATCTTGCCCAAGAACACTTCAACGTGTAAGGTTCCTGGGGGGAACCTTACACGTTGAAGGGTTTTTCCGATAGGCTCTTCCTCCTGAGCCCCTGCCACCCCCTACAGATGTATGTCAGTGGAGAGTTTCGCATACTGACACTGACCAGCCAAATGCCAAAATGTATTAACAATCCTATTTGACAGACAGTTGGGTGTTGCTCTTGGCTCATTTGTGAATGTGTAATGCTAAAGACGAATAATAGAGTCTGCACACTAGACCAGGCTCCGATTTAATTAAATTACCACCGGGGTGACTTTTCAAGCCACACCCTCTTCATCAAACAAAGTACAATGCAGAAACACACTCTCAAATTCCTACTAGCCCAGGTCACCTGGTGCCCATTCAGCTCCCTTCCATGAATACATCCATACATGAATATTATATATTATAATTGTGTAATGCTACAGACAGGCATCTTTAGTTCACCACAGATCTGAAAACATATGCAGCACATAAAGGCGTTTATACGATGCAAACATGCAACTCACATATTAAAATAGCTTTCAAACAGTGTCTGCATTCTGACATGTAGGCACTAACAAACTGTGAGTGTTTGTGTGTGAGTGTTCCTGTTTTACACGGAGCTGAGAGAATGCACTGCACTGCAGTATTTGTGTGTGTGTGTGTGTGTGTGTGTGTGTGTTGCTAATAGTTACTCACCAATTACAAAATCACCTGACCTCTGAAATGCTCATCATCACCACGGCTAAATTCGAAATGTTAACCCATGTTAGTTATGTAAGAGCATTTCAATGAACGAGAAAAAGAGAGGAGAGTATTTTTCTTCGGCAGGTTCATCAACTTGTAAACATCAGTTTATTACAAGTCTGTTTTGAAATGTTGCTTGTGTGTCAGAAAGTGTTAAAATCAAGAATAAGATGTAAGTGAAAGCAGCTCTCTGATGAACTGTTAGATGTGGAGGAATGCTTTCATTACTATCAATGTACTGTAAGGTGGCTGTCACGGGCTACTGAGACAGTAACTGTGAGAGTGAGCAATTATTTGCTTCAGCCTTCTTTCTCTTTCAAAGACAGACACACACACGCACAGAGATCAAATATCACTTTCTTCTTAGCAGAGTTAAGTGTTGAACTTTGATCTGCAAATTCGCCCAATGGGCCGAAACAAACTCTGCTTTGGGCATGTCAACTTCTTAAAGTTAAAATGCTTCTTCAGAGGAACAGAGAGCACAGAGCAGAACTAAACACCACATTTAGGTGCGTAATGATTTGATAGATGTTTTAAGTTGCCCTGGTGATAACCCAAATCCTTGAAAAGCAGCAGAACTACGCTCAAAGCAAAACAGTGCTGATCCAAGCTTCAAAAGGAATGCTCTTTTAAATACAGATCAAAAGTACAACCACAGGCAAAAAGACGGCATCTCAACTATGCAAGTCAGGTTGACCCTGTTCTGTTTAATTCAATAAATCAATTCAATTGTTATCTTTTTTTTTCATTTAGAAATCATTATCACACAGAAGCGGCTCTCCTCCATCTGGGATTATGCTCAGTCTTCTTCTCTCCTCCATCCATTGTGTATCATCATAAACATACTGGAGTGATTCCCTTAGGCTGAATCACTTTCTCTCTCTCTCTCTCTCTCTCACACACACAGACACACACACACACACACACACACACTTATTATCACCTCCACATACAACCCTCAACCACCATTCATAAACTGCTCTCTCTTTCTTTCTCCTTCTCTCTCAGCTATGCAAATCTATCCATCTCACCCCCACCCCACCCCCCCACCCCCCCAAACACACACACACACACACACACACACTTGACATTCCCCATCACCAAATGTTTAAAGTGCTGATAGTTTCCTCCCCCACAACCCACAGCAGACTGAGTATTAGCACCATCTCACAAAACATCACAACTCAGGCCGTGGCTGTTACTATGGAGACATGTTGCTCTGGTGACACCTAGGAAGCAAGGCATCTCACAGGGGCCCATACAGTCCCTCCATACCTGTATATGTTGCATTTTTTTCTTTTACAAATAAAAACTCACTATAGTGTTTCTCAGAGTCTAAAATAAAATTTATTGACAAAAATTTGATGACTGTTTAAAGGAACAGTTCACGCCCAAATCAAAAATGCATACATTTTGTCTATTTGTCAGTCTAGATTGTTTCAGAGTGAGCTGCTGAGTTTTGGAGACATTCGCTGTAGAGATGTCTGCCTTCGCACCAATATAATGGGACTAGGTGGCACTTGGCTTGAGGTGCTCAAAGCGCCAAAAAAATACATTTGAAAAACTCAACAGCGATGTCTCTTTTCAGAAATCATGACGTGCTTACTAGAGATAAGTCACAAACCTTGTTGTGAGCAGTTTCATGTACAGTAGGAACTATTTTCATTCTACAGAACTACACCTGCCAACCGTATCACCACACAGACGGAAGCATTCATGCTCTCTTGCTGTGTCTCAAATCACATACTTTTGTACTTACACTTAAGTGACCGTTGACGTTGCTGCATTGTACAAATTTTGCACTAAGCACCACTATTCTGTTGTCGGGTATGAGCCAGCAGTATGTTTATTTGGTTAATTTTGCAGTCTGTAATGATTTGGTACTGCAAACGATAACGCTAATGCTAATGCTAGTTTGCTAACTAGCTAATTTGTGGTCATCATTTCCGGTAAGTGCACAACGGCTGTGTTTGGTTTGAGACAACACCACCCTGTCGAAATTTGTGCACTACGCCAATGAGTACATAGTGCACATAGTATACTACATGGAAGTGTACTAAGGGAAGTATGTGATTTGAGACACACCATCTGTTTCATATCAATGTAAATCAAATATCTTTAACCTGGACCTTGGACTTTGGACATCTAGTGAGATCATGAATGTCTGTTTCTACATTTTCTGATATTTTTAGTGCCAATAATGATGCCCTATAATAACCTGCAGCCTTTGATAACATCCAGCTAACCCATTGTGAAAATACATGCCATGATGAAAAAGGCATATAGTGAGTTATCAGGGTTTCCCACACATTAATTTATTAGAGGTGGTCTGCCATGGTTGTAACATCTGCCGCTGTGTTTTGATTTTCTATTTTTGGAGCTGGACCGTTCAATAGGTGCGCTGCCATTCAGTTATTCATTGCACTGGGGGCAGAGAGCGTACTCTGGACACAGATGGAGCAGCAGCACATCAGGCGCAGTAAAACTTAATGGTTAATTGCACTGGGTCTAAGGGTCTGCTTTCACTCTAAATCCAAATTTAGAGAGTGGACACAGACTGACACACAAGGACACACAGACAAAAAAGGATAGTTAGCTACCCCTGTCATTCCAATTCTATGGAAAACACCGCTTTTCATGCGTTACGACCTGTGTGCACACCACAAGATTTCTCCACCGAGCCCTTGCCGACAGAGCCCCAGATAACGCGGTGACGTCACCAAACGTGGAGACGACACATCGTAAGGCATGGATATTCTTCCCAGTGTTGAATCAGATCTGCCTCCATGGTCTGAATCCAAACACAACGCGCTTCCCGTGATCCTGTGGACGCCGCCATTGTTGTTGTTGCTTGCCAGCTTGTCAGTGTTGCCAGATCTTGGGAGAGAAACAAGCAACCAGGGCTATGGAAATAAGCCCAAAAGAAGCGACTATCGTGCGTTTAAATAACTTATTAGACGGATATATATAGAGGAAGGTGACGTTTAGAGAGAAAGCCCAAATAAGCAACTCCACTTTAGAAACATAGCAACCCTGTGGGTTGTCCTCCTCACATTTCTTCCGTCCTCCTGCGTACGGAAGTGGGACGTATCTCGCCTCTCATTGGCCGATGCTCTTTGTCAGTTGTGTCAGGCTTCTCCAGTTTCCTAGCATGCCAGATATCCAGTCCCAGTCACAGACAAAGGGGCGACTTGCTCGTAGGCTTGTTCACACATGAGGACTCGTCGTGGCAGACTATCTGCCGACTCACCTCCGACCCAAGGTGGCTCTCAAGATCCTCTGTGACGTCAAAATCACAGTGAAAATCGTGTAATGTGAACTAGGCTTTAGGGCATTTAGTAATATCTATGGGTGAAGACTGCAGATTGCAACCAAATGAAACTCCTCCCGGATAGAATTCTGTCAGTTTAAGAACCAGTGTTTTTCTGATGCTCTCATTTCAGAGGGGCTTCTCACTACAGTGGCTGACTGAAAGAAACATGAATGGTCCTATCTAGTGTCAGTGTTTGGCTTGTCCGTTCATGGGTACTGTAGAAACATGGTGGTGCAACATGGCCATCTCTGTAGACAAGGACCTGCTCCCTTTATAGATTTAATAGCTCAGTCTACGCTAATAAAAACACAATTCATATTTTTAGGTTATTATACACTAAAGAAAACATACTTGTTATAAGATATTCAATTTCTGCCGATATCCCCTAAATCCTACACACTAGCCCTTTAACACCAGAAACTATTCATACTATGTAACATACTCTAGGTTACCAGTATTAAGAAATGTATCTGTGGACAATGTCAAAATAAAACCAATTCAAACTCAAAATGCTTCATCACATTCATTTACTTTGTCTATGTGCATGCATTTATCCCCAACCAGAGACCTGACCTCATGACTCTTAGAAAACCACAGCTGAAGCTTACATGACTATGAAGTCTTTCATGGTTCATCCATTCGCCACATGACTCTCCTTCACAAGCCGTTCAGAGTTAAGTAGCTGACACACAACCAATGTTCACACTTCTCTCATGTGTTATGTGGATGTTAAGTTCACCATCAGTCACACTTGTAGCTTTAGTCACACACATAGAACCTCAGCGTTACGATACTTGATGGTAAAAGTCAGTTCTTTTTTTCTTACCTAAAGGCTAAACTACAATTATTCAACTTTCTTTCCTGTTTCCAACACAGGCTATCGTAACAGTACACCTAAGTATTAGCTTGGTCTATTTTGTACACATTTCCACCAATAACAAATGCTTCCTTTAAAGTTTGCAACTTTTATGAAAATCAGTTTTTGTGTCCACATTGTCCACACAGTATTACATGTGATGGATAATTCCTCTGCCTCCTCTGCAAGAATCCACCGTATATGAACGAAAACAACAGAGGATCAGAGGAGTCTCTGACGCAGCTGTCAATCATGTCAATCACAACTTGTGAACTGCGATCAAACTGTTGAATTCGGCAGCATAGATAAAATATGAATCAAGATTCTGCTACTGAGACAGTATGTGACCAGGCCGCCATACTGGAAACATGGCCAAGCACCATCCACCAGCTGGACCAACCTTCTCATTTTACAGCTAAACGGTGCACTAAAATATGTTCCTGAATACATCTGAGGCGAGAAATAAGCAATGCAGTTAGAGAGTTTGAAGTTGAAAAAAGCCTTGCTTTTTCCACTATTGTCATTTATGCAAGAATGCAGAAGTTAATGTTTTTTTCACAGGCTCTGTTTAATGCCAATGGTTTATTTTTAGCAACATTTTAAATGAGATTTGGTCATGTTTCCTGGTCTCTTAGCCTTAACTTGGGAAGTCACTTCATAGCACAGATCAGCCTTGGTGACACCATGTCTACAACAGCCCGCATGCCTTCAACATTTTCCCCTTTACTGCAAAGTATAACTTGTGTAGCCACATGAATCCACCTGCATCTTTATCCCTTCAGCATACTTGGAAAGGCTCTTTGGCGTTACTTAAGGACATGCAGCGACAGACACATTCCCATGAATAAGAAATAATCCCAACTGTGCTGCTTTGGCGAGACTGTAAAGAACGGCCTTCCTTTAATATTTTACACTTTACCATACAGAATAAATACTGTAGGGTTGCGGGACCACAAACCCAAACCGACTTTTTGTTTTCTTGTTTTTCTGTGTGCATTTAACGAAAACCTGCTAACTTCAAGAGCAATGTTACACATCCCTCAAGAGGAAGTGCAAACAAGGTTGTAAGCAAGAATTTCTGTGTTGATAAAACATATCATAGAAGTTCTGATGGTGTTTAAGTTGACACAACAGTTTCTGTATATTTTAAATAGTGTATGATAATGGACTATACTGAGGTTATGTTTATATTTACTTTATTTATGTGTTAGAATACAGGCACAAGTTATTTTCGTCAGGTGTGGCGTCGTAAGGCAGATTAGTGCGCATGAGAGTAGGAGATTGTGGACAACGTCATATGTAAAAGAGAAAGTGAAGTTTGTGTTGGTTTGGATTGTAATAAGTTTTTGATCGTGTTATGCAGAGTTGAAGTATAATAACAGGTAATACGAGAGAATACAAGATGTAATTTTGGAAGGGCTTGGCCTGCTGTTTTGTTTTTCTTTTTGTATTCTCAATAAACCTCGTTCAACTTTTTCCCTGCCTCATGTGAGTACTGTAGATCTCCAGAAAAGGCGCAGAAACACAAGACACCTCACAAACTAAGTGGCCTAGGAACTTTGGTATACTGAAACAGTCACTACAAAGGTGATGACATGTTGGAATCACGCACAGGAAACACAACCTGCAGTCAGTGATCACTAATCTTGATCCAATCACCACCGAAAAATCAAAGACAAGCACTTTACTAAACAGAAATATCACTTGACATTTCATGTGTTTGACGTCTAGAAGTGACGTGTGACGTCTGAAAGTGTTCGTGAACATCATCTGAGTGAACGTCAGCGTTGAATAGCTCTGCTCCCATACACTCACTTTTAAATAAGGAGCAGATAAATGAGAAATCAAGGTATTCCATATTGAGGCTGAAGGATTCCTGAAATAAAGAATCAAGTCCTGAGTTTATAGTGATCATATCATACTTAATATCATTTAGAATTTGCAGTGGTATCTTATTCCTTTGCAACTTATAGATGTGTGGCAACTTTGAGTTTTTTGTAGCCATGTGTTTGCTTTCCTTACTATCCTGTTGCTGCCAGAGTTCCTCTGTCTGAGGGAGGGAGGATGTGCAGTTATTATGAAATTATTAAATCCTTTCATAGTGCCTGTGTGTTCTCACCATGCTTAATATTAAACATTAGTTGCTAACTAGAATATAATGAGACTTGGGAGACAGTAAACAGTGATCAGGACCCATTCTTGGCCTACATCAGCCTGATATAAACTCCCTGTACAGTTTCATAAACATACAATTGCAATACAAAAGACATATTTTGGTATAATAGAAATGAAATATATGTAAATAAGATTCCAATACTATAAAGCAGGATGTGATGGCTGTTGGTAGCCTACCTACAATCCCTGTAGGAATCTTTGTTATTTATGACTGATATGAAGCCTGTCTGGGGCCTTTATAGATAAACAAAGAGGAAGAAGAAACCTATATTTGTCATATGCACGTGTAAATTAGACATATAATTAGATTATTATAAGTGGCCTGTGTAACCACTCTGTAGCTCCACCAACAAACTTAATTTCCTCTGTCTCCTACTCACCCAAGACACTATGCGGAGAATGGTCTGAGGCTGCTGGAAGAAGGTGACGGGGTCGAAGGCTCCTCCGGCTTTCCCGGCTCCGTATGCCTGCATCCCCTCCATGGTCCTCCTCCTTTCTGCACAGCCTCCTCTCTGGTCCTCCCCTCCTCCCCGCTGCTGGTTCAAAGGCACAGGGTGTGCGGAGCACGGGGAAACCGACACGGAAAATCCTCGAATCTGCTCCTGCTTCTGTACTAACACCACCACTGCTCCTCCTGCTGCTCCTGCTGCAAGGATGGGTGCTGGTTTCTCCTCGGCTCCTTGGCGCACAGCCTCCCTGGTCTCTCGTGTTGTTGTTTTTAATTTAACCTCTAAATTCCCTGTCGTCCTCCTGCGATATCCGGCCAGAGGAAGCTGTGGGCTGTGCCAGTGTTGTGATGATGCTCTCTCTCACAGCGCAGGAGCCGGTGGCGGACACGTGAACGCGCCTCCGTTGTCACGCCTCTCACATCCACAGCACCCCTCGTAAAAACACACGGCGAGCACGCGCACGTGTTTATCAGGGGAGCGCGCGCTGGTGCTCACAAGATTGCCACAAGAAGTCACGCGCTTTGTCTGAGGGCTTTTTTCCCTTCAACAGGCGGGAGGAGGAGACCTGGGAAACAAGTGGACTCAACCAGAGCATGACATTCAAAGTTACAACTAAGGGACTGTACTTTATTTATCAGAGCAGGGGGACGCTGGGGTGTAGCCATGTACCCATTTCTTTTTCTGGCTGTTTATAGTAGATACCCACCTATCAGCTAAAAACCATTGGAGTATATAAAGCCCCTTTCCCAATGCACAAAAAAACTGCTACAACCTGTTAGCATCTGTCTATTTGATGCAACAGGAAAGGTTTTAATCAGCATTCAAACCAGAATCAGAGTCATATGTATTCATCGCCTCTGCTGCAGATAGGCATTGATGGAAATACTATGCCTGGGTGAATTAATCCGCTTTTACGTGTGGAACTTCCTGTCTACAACGGCTTGAGATGCACCCTCGTTGAGGACTTCGCTCAGATTATTGTGATCCCGTTTGATTCGGCGGTGGGAACCTCTTCCTTTGCTGACGTCGACCCCAGCAGGATTTGAACCCTTGAACCTTCCACATGGAAGACGAGTGCTCTGACCGCAACACTAATGCTATACAAATACTTTACCTAGGTGAACACGCTAATTTTAGCTAATTCTGCAATGATGTTCATTCATTCATTGTTCGTAATTGCATATACTGTTGGGGTTGTGGGGGGGCGAGAGGTGGGGTTCACCCTGGACGGGTCGCCAGACTATCACAGGGCTGACACATAGAGACAGACAACCATTCACGCTCACAGTCACACCCATGGACAGTTTAGAGTCACCAGTTAACCTGCATGTCTGGATTGCGGGAGGAAGCCGGAGTACCCTTGCTGATACAGGGAGAACATGCAAATTGCACACAGATAGGCTCCCCCATCCTGGGTTCGAACCCCCCATCTCACCAGAAACCCTGGTTGGCAACAATGCTTAACCACAATTAGTCTGCGCCGAGTTTGAAAGAGAGACTGAATAAGTCAGAGATATATAAAAAGAAGTAACCACCATAACATTTTCACTGGCCTCCGTGCTCATCTCTACTGTTTACTGACCTGGCCTGTCCGTGATGTCGAATGTGACGCACCAAAAAACCCACGTGCACACAGAAGGGCACACTTGCCTGCTGCAGACCCGTGTACACAGCGCTGATGCACTGGCAATGGGAAAAGAGCCTATAGCCTATTTTAAGCGGGTTTACACGTGTTAAAAAAAAAGCAGTTTACACATACTAATTTTGGTGAAAAGGGGTATAGCAGAATATAACCACTTCCTCCCCAATAACCTACCTAGCCACCTAGTAGTATACCTCATATACCTATACCTCATCAGCTACCACAAATACTTTTCCTGTAGCTTTCTTGAGTGACTGGGAGAAAATGCATGACCTTCCCTCCACAATAAATCACCATATTTAACAATTTCTTTTGGGGTTCTGAGGTTATTTAACAGAAATACAAAATACGATTATTTGAAGTTGAATGTCCCTGCTCTAAGTCAAATTTAAAAAAAAAACGTAACTCTTTCCCTAGTGCTTAAAAAAATATCTGAAGTGCCTGTCTCATTTTTGCACCACCCCATTCCCTCTCATAAGTAACGAACAGTCCCTAAACTACACTTAAAATGGAGATTAAGATTAAATATTTGTTCAAGGTTACTTAATATTGACTTAGAATATTGAATTATGTCTGAAAACACTGTAACAATATGATAATACATTTAAAAGCGATACGAACACCACAAAACTTTAAGAAATAAAGTGATTTATGATGCTGAGGGAGGAAATCCCGCCCTCTAGTGGCCTTACCGGGCTTTGCTTAAAATATTCTGTGTTTTAATAACCCTAAACATGTCTTTCAGGTAGTTCTCACTCCTGACCCATGTACCGCATTATCGTGCTCGAACAGCGAGCCTCACCTGTCGAACAGATCTTATCTACGGTTGAATTTTCGGCTCATAAATCTTTCCAGAAACGCCGGTAACCGTCTACAGCTTTTGAGGAAGCGTGCCTGACAGACATGCTCAGGGGAAAAACACCACGCTTAAACTTCCTCTTACGTCCTCACAACCAGCCAATGACAGCAAAGCTACGCACTGCACGTGCTCGCTGTCTGGACCAATGAAACGCCTCTATGGCTGGTTGCTAAGAGACGCGTTGTGTCTGTGTTACCGAGGGTAAAAGAAGATTGATGCACAGAGAGCTAAAAACTGAAAGTAGAGCTTATTTGGCGTCATTAATGAAACAAGAGAGGTTACTCACAGTGTCCGGAAGTTATCCACGGTGATGGTGAAGCTGAGGGCGCGATGTCTGCTCGTCGGTAAGGTTTTGAAAGACATCTTTATGCTACTTAAGGGTAACGGTATAGGGGCTAACGGTAAAGCTAAAGCTAACCAGTCTGTTGCTAAACTCACCCTCGTCTAGTTAACTTAGGCGTTAAAACACTAAAGATAAATAGACGGTCCCCTGTCTAATGCTTTCATGAATGTACAAAAATGTATTTAGGGTGCAGCGGGCAAATCGCAACAATTTGCTGGTTATGTTTTCATTAGTGTCACTCCTAATACCTCAGGTGTTATGACAGTTACTAGCATTACATCCAAATCACTACTAGTGGATATTTGACAATTGCTGGTAGGCCTGTCTGTGTCTGTGTTTGGACTTTACTGGCTGTTTTTCAACTTCAACTTCAACTCAACTTCAACTTCAACTTTATTTTGTCCCTCGAGGGCAATTAGTTGCACAGCAAGTAAAAAGACATACAAAAAAAAGACACACAAGAAAATAAACACTTGCGTGAGGAGAGGGGATCCAAATACAGTGATCTGAAACAACAGTGGTCATCTCCAGCAACCATCAATGTCTACATCAGCAACATCATCATCATCATCAACAACATCATCACCATCACTCATCACATGAGTAACAACCAGCCAAAAGAGTAGCCTCAGTTAAGCATGACTTCTCCACTGCCCTGCATTCGAAAGAGAAATGGCAGTAGGAATGAAGGAGTGCTTCTTTCTGTTACTCTTAACAGGTTTTTGACAATGCCAGTGTTCAAACTCTGACTGACAAAGGTGAATGATGAATTTGATTGACGAAGCACTCCGAAAAATGCATTTAACATACACTTCTACATAAAGCAAAGCTGAGAAATAAGAATTGAAAACTTAAACAGACACAGATTTTGATATTATGTCTCTCTTTCTCTGTCTGTGTGTGTAGGAGATGCTGCGGTGGGGAAAAGCGCCCTTTCCCACATGTTCCACAGTGACGGTACTCTCTTCCAGAAGAACTACAGCATGGTGAGAGCAACACACACACACACACACACACACACAAAATACAATATTGCTGGTTTAATCCTTCTTGCAATACTGTCACATGACCTCCAGCAAGGGCACGCAGTTCCAAATACACTGCGGTGTATGTGGAGCACCCTGCATACTCTTGTTACACTCCTTGTAATAAAGATATATGTATTCACATCACACAATCGCAACTGAGGAATTGGGTTGTAAAACAACTGGTGGAGGGATTTAGGGATTGGCTGCGCTCTGAGCCGGGGACTAGCCACAGGCTTATATTTTTACATTCAGGTAGGGTAGCTAAGGGTTTGAATCAAGTTTGAAGGAGCAACTTGTGAAGTTTGGCTCACTGCCAGCCCAGGATAGACAGCAGTACGAGGATCCATGTGCTATGAAGTGCTGCAATACTTAACTAGTATTCAGTTATTCGGTCCTACCTGATATTACAGCAGCTAATCAGTGAGTTGATAAGCACAATCTGCTGCTTTACTTGTCATATTTTTAACAAGACTTTGTTTAAAGTAACTTACCAGGAAAACCCCATAGTACTATGACCTGTAGAGATCTCAGCAGGCTCTTCAATAGATGTAGACAGTGCAGTTGAGCAGTAATAAAGTATTTGTGGAGCACAGTTTAGAATCAATAATGCACAGTCACATATTTCAAATTTACTCAGTCAATAAATACACTTAGAATTGGCAATTATTCAGTTTGCCTGAGGTCATAGCTTTCCTTTTCCTAAGATGTTATTATCTATCAGTTGCAAATCATCAAGCCCAATAATAGTAACTGATAATCATGATCATATTACTTGAGTAGTTTCTTTAATGGAACTCCTTGCAAGCTTTTCAAGGACCTGCAGAGGTCTCTTAAGTCTACTCCAAGAATCACCGAAGTGCAAAACAGCATAATGTACCAATTAATGCTGATGCAGAGAAGTCCAATCTGCATTATTTATGCTAATCTGCACGAGGGAGGGAACTGTGTCATTAACCTGAGTCTGTGATATATGGGGTCACGGCTGCTCACTGATTTCCTCTGTCACTTTTTCAAGGGCTAGTACTGCCTAAGTGCATGCACTATACATGCAAGTGAATGCAGGTGCAGTGCACCTTGCGCACCATCATTCGTAAGTCTGCTTTTAAGCCTTGTAGCTGGTTAGGGTACAGAACAGGTTGGTGGGTAAATACTGGACAAGAGCCAAGTGTGTGTATATGTGTGTGTTTGTTCAGCGCTTGCTGTGTCAGCAGTATCGGAGGTTCTGAGGTGACAGGAACGTCGATAATTAATACAGCAGGATTCTGGAGAGCCACCAGAACAGGTACTTAACAAGCATGCGCACAAACACACACACTGTACAACAGTGTTGAGTGTCTCCATACTGCATAGACCCATACCTACTTGTTTGTGATGCTGCGTGTGTCTGTTCATGTTGGACAAGTAGAGTATTAACGAAGTAGAAAGGTGCTGCAACAGTGCTGCATTTTTAATTTGCACTGGCCAAGAATATGTGTTGCTGCACCCCATGCAAGCCTTAACACATTTGTTCTACTGCATAATCAGGAAATACAAAGAAATTAAAAACATACAGATGAATGCATAAATGTGTAAAAAAATATATGCAATAAAACAAATATGAAAATAAGAGGGCATGCCACATGGAGAGTGAAAGGCAAAACATGCAGGTTACCATGTGCACCTGTAGATCAAAGCCCCTTCCACCAGACACCCCTTTATTAGCTGGATGCACTGAAACAAATGCTCATGGGAAATTGCTGGTCACGGTCTCTGCTGTTGCTATGCAACTGTTAAAATACCTATTTGAAGCCAGCCCCTTGCTTGATAGTAGCTGAAGTATTTTTAACTTGTTGCTCAGTTGGCGCCAAGTGCTTCATACAAGACAAACTACACCCTCCAAAACTTTGAAGCTGTTCAGAATAAATTTTTGATGAGATACTATGTATATTATGTGTTGTAGTATTGAGAGAAGCAATAGGAAAATGCAAAAAATGGGAATCTGTTAAATTTAGGTTATCCTCTCCTTTGCAATCTTGTGCCAAATACACACCAGGCAGTGGCAAACAATATTTTTCTGCAGCTTAGAAGTGTGTTTATGTGTATCAGGCAGGAAGAAATTCTTCGTAACAGAGGTCACAGAACTTTGTTTTCTGATTGGCTGTGGGTATTCATTCATTCATTGTCTGTAACCGCTTATCCTGTTGGGGGTGATGGGATGGCTGGAGCCTATCCCAGCTGACGTAGGGCGAGAGGCAGGGTACACCCTGGACAGGTCGCCAGACTATCACAGGGCTGACACATAGAGACACATTCACACCTACAGACAATTTGGAGTCACCAGTTAATCTGCATGTCTTTGGACTGTGGGAGGAAGCTAGAGCCCCTGGACGAAACCCACAGTGACACGGGGGGAACATGCTTACCGCTGTGGGTATTACGGTAGTATACGGACCACAATGTGTCACTGAAAGTCTTGACTATTCCCAGCTTTTAGTTAGGCTGCACTTTACCGCAGAGTTAAACTGCCGTAACTTTCCATAGTTATTGCATGGCAACTCACTACAGGCCGCACTCTGCTACCACTTGGTGTGTTTTCAGAAATGCTTAGCAAGCTTTAGAAATATCTGGACAACTACTGATCAGATTCACATTTGACACGGATATGTTTTCTTTTGAAACTTTTTGACTTGCACCACTGCCGGGTAAAACCAAACCCTGACTCAATGCTTTTATCAGTTATGTTTCCTAAAACATTTAGAAGGGGATGAATCTTGTACATTTTTTCATGACCCCTGCCCTTCCTTCATGCACCACAGCTTACCCAGGATATCCACATATGCACAAGAAATGTCAAAATCTAAAGGGACAGAATGACGTGAAATTTACTAAGCTCCTCAATGCTCCCAAGAGAGTGATCTCTTTCCATATGTATACGACTTGAATTTTCAATTGGTGATATTCTCAGGCTAAAATGTTAACATACCTCATATTTGTAATTCACAGATTGCCAGAGATCTGTGTGGGTACAATAGAACCTAAAAAAGAGGGTGGATCATGGGGAGTACCACCAGCTGGTCCAGGAGCTTCACCTTGATGATGTCCATTTCCGGGCACATTTAAGGATGACTCAGGGGCAGTTTGACAACCTGCTGTCTTTCATTGGGCCGTGTAGCTCTGGATATCCAACAACCGCTACCACCAGTTTCTCCTCCATTGTTTACCAACTGTAAACTTGTCATGACCACCACAGAAGACTGGCCTCTCAAATCATCCGATTGGACAATGGGAAAAAAGATCATGAAAACATTTTGTGTGGTGCTTTTCTGCTCTGCGTTGAAGTTATTTCAACTCGATCAGTTCATAGCGCTCTGGCAAAAAACACCAAATGCCTGGAGTGCAGAAATGTGAGGCGCGTTGCAACGTTAAAACCGTGAGCAAAAAGCTTAATTCTCTTTAAAACGATTACAAAAAGGTGCCTCCAGCTGCTAAAACACTTTCTGTGTGATTAGGGCCTTACTCTACTGTTACTTGTAGGACAAACTCTGAAAGGCTGCCTTTTTTTGTACATACTTAAACCACTATAAACACGGCACCTAACACATGACTAGCAGGTCCATTACCAGTACCATTTTTAAAGACCCCCTTCCAGTGGAAAACCAAGTCTTTACCCTTGTTTTCATGTCCATGTGGTGTTTTTTATATGCTCCAAGAGATATGAGCAAACGAAGCAGTCAGCATGATGGCTGAATATTTTCTCCTTGGAACTGCATTGTACCATGACAGTATCAAAAACATGGACTCCTATTTCCAGGGTCAACTTGCACGGTATCAGAGGAGAATCCAGGTGTAGCGAAGTATCAGTATTTTGCAAGCTAAGTTTCACTCTCACTTAAACTTGTCAGACCTTGCGATCGGGGAAAAAGATTTATCTAATATGAGCAACACATTATTAGCTGTTTGATATCGTATAAGCCTAAGGCTCATGTTATCTATTACTGTTTACAAGCAGAGGTTTGTGTGTGCGATGAGCAGAATTGAAAGTGAGCAGGTACGCATACTTGATGAGAAAGGTGCAGAGTTACAATAAAGCCATTTTAAGACATGAAGGATTTTTTTTAAGGATAAATACTTTTGAGGAACAGAGATGAGATTTTAAGGGTTGGATCAATGCCCAGAGAGGAACATTAAGCAGTGTTAAATGTATCGAGTTGGATTTCTTTTTAAGATTTCACTGCAGATGGAAACAGGGAACAGCGTGTCCTTTCCATTGTGTCTAATGTGAAAAAGAAACCGGTGCTGTAAAGAGTTATTCCTTGTGCAGACGCCTGTGCCATCCCTTATGTTCTTCAACTTTTGATTTTGAAGGGTAGCGGAGGCTGTCGGCCATTCTGCTCACGTCCTCCTTTGAAAATGTCAGACGGCCCGTTAGCAATATTCCAAGCTTATTTGTTACTAATAGGCCCTCATTGACATTCCAGCGAGAGGCTTCCTATGCATCACACCAGCTCATTAGACCGCTCCGAAGTGGGACTGCCGCATCGTCTGTGGGTGTGTGTATCATTGGATCCTTGTTATGAACTGTTTCTGTGTATGAATCAGATAAATGTTAGTCTAAGGTGTGTATGTGTGTCTGTGTGTGTGTTTCACAGAGGCAGTGAGTGTGAAAAGTGTGTGTGTGTGTGTGTGTGTGTGTGTGTGTGTGAGTGTGAGTGTGCTTTAGTCTCGGGCATTTGACACGCTCAGTTAAGTGTGAGCTCAGGAGATCAGATCAATTTAGACTTTGGTGCTGATGTGAAGAAACCTCGGCTTGCTTCTTCAAGGTCACCACTGATCTCATACAGCGGACACGTAGTGGCAAAAGGCAGCCTGCAACCATCCAGTCCACTTAGGACTTTATTGATCTCCAAGCTTGTGAAGAACATGCATCTGTGATAAGACCATATTTATCATATCCTCCTTACCCTCTACTTTCATATCTACCTCCTCTATTTGCCCTGTGTCAATTTAAAAAAAAATCTCAGCTACTTATGCCTACAGCCTCTGCAGTAGAGCTCAAACAGCTATTCTTTCTTGAAACGACCACTGGGCGGGCTCCAAAACCCATCTGCCACCACAGCCACACACCTCTAGCATACAAGTAAAAAGGGAAAACAGCTACTCTGGTCATTTTAGTCCCAATTTTTAGGCCTACTCCTCATTTTCGACTGCCCCTTTGTCCCACAGAACGGAGTCAGGTTGGGTGGTTGTTTAAATCTTCTATGAAATGGGACAACCCTGATGCGTCATCAGTATCGTCATCTATGGCGTTTACGTGAACAGAGTCGACCACGGCAATAATGGCATATCACAATGACACCTGTTTTCCGATCTGTTCACAACTGAAAGTACACTAGTGATGCTCTTAAGGCTAACGCTAGCAACCCATTGGTCCTACGGTGCCTACCACTCTGCAGTGGTATTAGAGGAGTGGTAGAAAGTGCAGCAACAATCGATGCTGGATTTTAGTTAAAGGTACAGTATTTAAGATTTTGGGGGATTAAAGCCTGTTTTCACCAAAAACTTTATGTATAGTACCTTTGGAACCAAAAGTAGCCCTTCAGACATGGTAGGTCTTTTTAGCATTTCCACTGCAAACAGTACTCTTAAATGTGGGCGGAGTTGCTGTCACTCACTGCCTCATCCAGCACTCCTTGTGTTTCCTCATTATGGGTGTCACGGAGGGAAGTCTGCACCTTTTTTATCGTCCACAGAAAAGGGTTGCACACTGACATTTTCAGAACAAAATAAAACAGGCTGCAGTGAGAGTCGATGGGATATTTAAACCATTTGTGCATTTAGTCCTTCTCAGGCAAGCACAGGGGTTTAATATTGCCGTAGTCCACATGTTACCAACATTTTTTTTCTCCATATGAGGATTACAATATATGCAGTTCAGACAATCCAGTTGGAATTAATATACATTTTTAAAGTCTTGAAGATCCACTCATTACTAAAAGTGTATGTCATCCAGGAGAGACAATAAAAACTAATGGAACAGAACAAGTTGAGCAGAGTGACCATCCTCTATTGATCAGTCATCAGACTGCAGTGTTCACAGCTCCATCTTTTAGTACCAGATCTGTGTGCTAGGTACCCCAACAGAGGGGGGACCAGAAATGGGGACAGTGCTGAACGGTTCCATTGGTACCATCCACAACTTTTCATAGTGGAAATGGTAAAAAGGCATACCGAACAGAACTGAACTGTACTGGACTGCTTGGTGGAAACGGGCTTTAGTGGCATATAGTGGTGAGGAGTGCACATTGCAAACTGGAATTCCTTCAGTGTTCATTGTTCAAGAGGTTTTTACTGGGAGCCGAATTTTCCACAGAGGTCTCCTCCTCGCCAAAAGAAACATACCAGGTAATTAAAACCAGTAAAAACACTTAATGAAGTAGTTTCAAGTTACAAATCAGCGTTTGTCCGACACTGTTTGGCATATCGGAGACAGGTGGCTTCCCCACGGCATACTAGTGAGTGCTCACGTTTTTTCTCCGATAATTTAAGATCAAGACGTTCAGGAGGTTTTCAGCAGAAGCCAAATTCTTTGCAGATGTCTCCTCCTCTCCAAAAACAGACCTGGTAATTTAACTGGTCAAAACACTGAATAAAGCAGTTTTACGTTACAAATCTGTATTTCTGATGCTGCTCCAAACTGATGGGCTTCTAAGTACAGTGGCCAACGGGAGAACAGGAGTAGACTGTGAATGACCCTATCTAGAGCCAGTACAGTGTCTGGTTTGTCCATTCTGGGCTGCTGTAGAAACATGGCAGTGACGATGGTGATCTCCACAAACGAGGACCTGCTCCTTATAGATATAAACGGCATGTCAGGGAAAGCACAACAATTTTTATTTTCAGATGATAATACACTAAAAAACTATATACTTATTATATTATATTCCATTTCTGCCAATCAGCATATCCCCCTATATTCTACACTCTGGACCTTTACTTTTTGGGCATCATATGCCATCAAAGAGGAAAATGTGATAAGGAAATATGTCAAAATATGGGACTGTCTTGCACAAATCAGCAATGGCTAGGTAGAACTGTATACTAATTGTGTTTTTATGACCTTAATACATTGACACAACATGAAACCAAGATAATATGGATTTTTTTAATCTTTATTAACAAAGAAAATACATTTGTGTTTGTTCTGTTTATTTTACTGCTTGTGCAGCCATATTACAACAGAGGGGTAAGGGCTAAATGGGCGATTGGTACTGAGCTTAAGTCTGCCAAAAGAGACTTAACAGCCACAGCCACAACTGTCAAGTTCCAAAACTTCTCTGAATGTTTCGTCAGAATCATAATTGTGTTCACTTTTTCTTTGATTACACAAATTTAAATCCAAATTTTGCCAATTTTAGTTTTATTTGGGATGAGACAGCTGTTGCACTGCTGCTTCTGACTGGACGACATTCAAAACTTAAACAATGGAGTCTTTTATTAAAGCGGCTTAAATCAATATTTTTATACTAACATTGGACCACATGACTGCAAATCCACAGAGAATTATCACCCAACTGCAGATCTCCGCAGCTGTACAGAGCTTTATAGCCTGCAATTTTACCAGTCGGAATTATAGAAGGGAAAACAACTTTTAGGCAATGCCAAGTGATTTTTCCAAAATAACTTACAAACCACAGCCAAACTGTCAGCTTGTGGTAACTGTCAGCCCTGAATAAATGTAAACCTCCCCCCCTTAGATTTTCATTAACAATTCAGACTCTAACTACATCTTAATTGTTGCCACCACTGGGCCCGAAGGGGGCTTGTATCATTCTTATAAATATACTCAATTTAACAACAGTACGTCGAAGCTGCTTTCAAGGAAAGCCAAGCTGCTAATTAGTGATGCTCATGCTTGGACGTTAACAATAAATCACATCAGACAGTTTGCCGTGCTAATGTGTATAGTGTCGACTCTGTGACAAGCAAATGTCTCTTCTCTTCTCTTCTCTTCTCTTCTCTTCTCTATAAAGAACCACACACTTTACACATAAAATGTAGCCGAAAAGAACCCCACTACTGTGAGACACTTTGTACAAAAAAAAAAAACAAATGGCAGATGTTTTTCTAATTACATTTACAGAGTTGTTTTTCACAACAAAGCACAGACATACACTGTGAGCTTCATGACAGTCTTTTAGCTTTACATCACATAAACAGCATTATAATTAACATCTTGGTTGTGTTTGCTTGGCAGACTACCGGCGTGGAGCTGCTGATGAAATGTGTCAACATCCCAGAGACCGGTGACAGTGTGGTGAGTCCAGCCATTGTCTCTTCTTCATCCTGTGTCCACCACAAGGCTCATGGGCTTATTTATTGTAATAAAAGTCACCAAATAACAGGAGGTGGGTGGTGAGATTTGGAACCCATCACTCAGTGTGGGAAAAGTTCTCTCAGACATTTAATATTGTAAGTTTCTCATCTTTATTCAGTGAGCAATAGGGCAGCATTGTAAGAGGAACATTGCCCTTGCCAAAGAAAGTAGGAAGTTAAAATCATGTAATTTGACTAAATTTTCATGTATAACACCTCTTCCCTTCCCTTCCCTTCTCTTCTCGCCTTTCCCCTCCAGGAGCTCTACATCATAGACTCTGCAGGGAAGCAGACATTAGTGGAAGCCTGCGAGAAAATGGTGAGACTGCTTCTCTAGAGTTTTTCCTTTTGCATGAAAGCGGTGAAATTCACTACCCAGGCCGCCATGTCTTTACACAAAGTGCAAACACAGGGGAGCTACTGAAGTATTATTTACTTTGTCACAGAAGTAGAAAGAAATAAGCTGATGTGATACCAACTCTCTCCCCTTCTCCTCATTCCCTACACAACCCAACACGCCCGATCACGACCCATCATCTTCCTCTTCCACAGTGGGGTGAGGTGTCGTTGCTGTGTCTGGTTTTTGACCTCACCAGTGAGCAGTCTTTTGCTAACTGCAGCCACTGGATGGAGAGAGTTCGTGCTCACTACCAAGGTCTCCACATTCCAGGTAACAGCCCTTAAAAGGTCAAAGAATTTGTGGAACGCTGGCAGACTGTCAGGGCTGATTTTCAAGACTCAAACCATTCCCGGCACCATAACGTGCAATACCACACCCACCCGCCATCTGCATATATGACCAGTTAGTTTTGAAACCCCACCCAATCCATCAACACAAGATCCAGGGCCTTACCCCTAACTGCAAATCTTAAAATAACCATGCGCTGTTCAGTTAATTTAGTTAAGCAGTAGCTTTATAGTGATCATTTTGGGTCATCTCATACATGTGAGATGAAGATAGTATATTTTAACAAAAGTAATTCAGGAAACACAGTTTAGATAACTTTTACTTATTCTCAGAAGACACACATGGTCAGCAGTCAGATGATTAAAACGCTAGAACTTTAAATTAAATTATCATTATTTCCATTTTATTTTATTGATAACCCAGCATCCACAATCCAACCCACATGTTCTTTGTTTTACCCAGAACCAACCTGGAATTAAAACTAAGACAAAATATCAAACGTGAATCACATTTTTTGCAGGTCTCTCTGCCAGTACCCGCGGGTGCCCAACATAGTTCAAGACTCTGTGTGACACTGGATTTTTTGGCCCAAATAGATATTGATATTTATGAGGGAAAAAAAAGACAGAAATCAGCCAATATTCAGTTTTTAAACATAAACTGATACATTTACAACCCCTTAAAGGAGCTGTATGTGACATTTAGAGCTATCTATTATTCAGAGACTGAGATGGGATTGTTTGCACATGGTTGTCAACATAGAGTTGGCTGAACCAGTGGCTAGCAGGTAACGGTGCTAACAATGGCAAGCGTGCTGACAGAGATAATGGTGTTGACCTCAAGGGGATACTGGTTGTTGGATGTTAGGCTTTCACAATGTCGCTGTTATCAGCAGTACTCGCCCCTAACGACCATGTGAGTGCAGTGCAGAGTGGCAGCGATTAGCTAGCCAGCGCAAGGACTCACGCACCGACAAGCATGAGCAAAACTTCTTAACAGAAGACAGAAATAATACATGTCATGTTTTCCCTTCTGATCTATCCTCCATTATACCAATTCATGAAGTAACCAACCAAACATTCGGCATAATCTCTCTTTTTTTAGAAGTTCCAGGGGGTCCACTTTGGTACATATTGTCTTTATTTTTAATTTGTTTCTTCTCCATGAGATAATGGATGCATGGATGGACATGAATAGAATTAAATGACCATCTGGTTCATCGGTCTGCAACCTTTGTTATCAAATGATGGTCTGAATTAGCCTATCTATATTACTAATAGTTTTAGATGAGCATTCATTAATATGTTATAGCACAAGGTGGCTAATTTGTAGTGGGCTGTTTATGATTATTTGGTACTTGGTACTTGGTACTTATTTCAACTTGTCTCCTATTGTCCTAAATTTGTTTCAAGTGACTAGTGACATAAAAATAATAGTTAGCATGTTAGCCGTTAGCCTAGATACAGCCGGGGCGCATAGTAGTGTCAGACCTGTTAAAACGTAAGTGAACGGGCAACCTTCAAGTGCAAAGTTAGTCCACTAAACAAGCTTTTTTTCCACAAAGACCGCCTCATATTGTTAGGATAAATGTCAGAGAACATATAGAAAACGACATGTAAACGTGTTGTCTTACCTTACCGGTGTGATGCCATGTTTGTTTACCATTTAGCTCTGCTTTCCAAAGTGCAGCCGAAATATCGCGAGAAGTTTGGACACCCTAAAAGCAATGCTTAAACATTTGGTCCTAGAAGTGTCTCGCCTTTTACTTTATAGAGACAATAAGTCAAATAGTATTTGTTTAGATGTCATTGCTTTCCATGACAGTTTTCTATGTGTGTGTGTCAGGTGTCCTGGTGGGCAACAAGTCAGACCTGTCTGGACGAAGGGAGGTCCAGGCATCTGTGGCCCAGGAATGGGCCCAAAGCCAGGGGTTAGAGTACTACGAGACATCGGCGGTAAGTTTATGTCAATATGGACTCCATTAATGTGTTCTTGTTTGACTTTGTGGGTAAAGTGCACCATATGGCTTGTACTGTATTTATGTTTGAGTTTAGAATAGCATCACTCATCACTGTGTGTTCTTGTGTGACTCTTACAGAAGGAGATGGAGAACTGTGATGCGCCGCTCCTCAGTTTAGCCCGGGCCTTTCACTCTCTCTACCAAGAACGTTGTGAGACCATCCAGAACCTGAGTCCAGGCTAGACCACTCAGTCACACGCACCTTGTTTTTTTAATAATAGGATAGTAGACACAAAAAAGTTTATAAGCTTTATGGATAATACATGTGACGATTCAAAGAAACCCTGTGTTCTTTTGTACCACCTGCACTGCAGGCTCGGCAGAGAGTGGCTTGTTTAGAAGGATATTTTGATGCAGCCATGAATAAAGTTGTTTTTCTATGATAATCAGTGGTTAGCTGTGTTGTCTCTTATCTGTCTGCTCCCTCTGTATGCACAGATAGTGGGGTTTACTTTACCCTCGATGGTGGAGTCATTACCAAAGCTACAATAAGACTCCAGCTCTTTGTGGATGAAAGAGAGTCTGTTCCTCCCCTCCTCTTCTCTGCATAGATGGCTGCTCCTGATTTTAGGTGGGAGCTCACCCTTATTTATTGCCTCTCCCCCCTCCTTTTATGTTTTGCTGTAATCTCAATGTGACTTTGTTCGTGACCTCATCTTCTCTCGTCTGCCTTCTTTCCTCATCTCTCTCCATCTTTCCTCTCTGCTTCACTCTCCCTTTCTGTCTCCCTTCATTATCGCTTTGTTTGAAAAACTCGTCCTTCCTGATCGCCGTCTCTTCTCTTTCCAATCCTATCTTCTCCCCTCTCTTTCTCTCTGTTTAGCTCTCCCCCTCTCTTGTTGTGTTAACTCCCCAGCTGCAGCCCTCTCACATCATTTCAGTCATGTCCCCAGTGCGGCGCTAACAACCAGTAATCACTGTTCTAATTAGCAGTCTCCCATTCAAACCAGGTCAAAGCCGCGTCCTTGTTCTCTTGCTGCCTCTCAGACCAGCTGCCACCATTCAAATGAGGGCACGCTGGTTCAAGCCAGACACAATGGTTTTTATCTCATTATGTGCTACATTGAAAGTGACTGCAGCATGTAATAATCATGACACGGTCTCTGTCCTCTTTTAGGAGATGCAGTCACTGAATTTGATTTTTTGATAGGTTTTTCTTTCCAGCTGTCTTTTGACATTTGTTGAGAAATGTAGGACGCTGTTAAAACCACAGCACAGACACATATCGTTACTGGATAATACATAAAGTTAGTTTTTCCCTGTAAGATGAAAACTGATGCGTAATGAGGTTCCTTACAGATTCTGTATTTAACAGCTTGTAATTGTTATTGCAGCATGTTTTCGTACTTCTTGAGTGGGTGATTGTAATTACAGCAATTAGGATCTTTCTTTCTGTCCTCATTGTTTTTGTGTCTATAATGTGCATATGTGTGTGCGAGGGTGCCGGCATGTGTTTTTCTGGTGTGTCTGGTTGTTTTGTACTCAGGCATATGGGCAGAAAAACAAAATAATAGCAATATTGTCTGTCACATTAGGGTGCTTTGTGAAGCAGCGAGGAGATTATACATCTTTTACTTTTTATTTGTGCCCACTGATGTGCATATAAATGTGTGTATATGGGTTGAATTTCAAACTGCAGCACTTTCCTGGAGCCCTGACGTAGACGTGAGCCATTATTGTACACACGCACACACTCATAAAAGGTGTACCACAAGCTCCTGAGCATCCTGGAAAATCACTCTAAGCACTTCAGCTGTATCCCACAGTCTATCTTCTATTCATTTTAAATGGATGTTATCATGTCTCGGGAATATCACTTAATAACATCTCAGGATAGAGTGTGGGCTGTTGCTTATTGCTTTGGGAGAGACCTCCTCATTTCCACAGATATTGAAACGGTCAGTCAGCAGTCACAGAAACGTTGAGACAAGCCTGTTTTGGCGGCTTTATACACGTCCAGTGTCATATGTCCCTATAAATAAAGTCATTCGCCCTCAATTAGTATTCACAACAGGTTTGCTCCCTTGGTGCAGACCTGTAACACAGCAGGAGCAACTGCTGTTCACCTTTTAGCCACAAGAGAGGGCAAAAGTGGTCACTGCCACTCCCATTCAAAGCTGAGAGGTCGATGGTAGAGGTCAACTTTGTGATGTGTCTGACAGTGGGATGATTAGGAACTGATCTAGTGGTCCACTGAGTATAATACAGATGCCTGTCATGATCACTGATGCAGACCACAACCACCTTTTCCTCAGTTAAAGTCATATTGGAGATAGATTTTTGTAATGTCGGATTATGTAGAACTAAAGATTATCTTAGGATATAATTAATGCAGGGTCTCTTTTGCAGCACTCAGCAGACCACTAATGAATATTTTAAAACTGCTCATGCCTTACATATTAATGCTTACATGTGCCATCACGTGGGTGCTTTTATCTAAAGTATACCATAAGTGCATTTTATCATCCATAGCCCCAGTGAGCACCGAACGACTACACTGCTGCCATGCTCTATCAAGTTACTTAAAAAGGGAATGACAGAAAGGTTGCACACTCATATGTGTAATATCCAGATGAAGATACTCCATTTAAAGGTGCACTAGAGATGGTTTATAAGTCCAAAAGCTTAACCAGCAATGCGACGACCAGCAGACGACCTGACACTGAAACAGGGAAAACGCACAGACGAAATAAAGAAGGGAAGGAGGGTGGAAACGAGGGACAGGTGACACAAATCAGGGCAGGGCAATCACTGCAGAGGTAAAACACAAAGGCAGGAAATACAACTACACATGACACATGAGGAGTTAACCCACAAAATAAAACAAGAAACAGACTAAACATTAAGATCTAACACAAAACAAGGAAGACACACAGAAAACCCCAAACCCAAAGAACGAAGTCCTTAACCCATTTAATCCCACCAGGAACAATTGTGACTGCAAAAAAAGTTTTCCGTTATAAGGCTCTAAAAATGTTAGCGAATGATGTATCAATGCATTTCCAGCAAATATTGAAATAATAAAGGGTCTCAATGATATATGTGGATATGTGGGATCTAGGTGACAGCCCAGACAATGAACTTTTAGTGGACGTATTTCGACGTTGTTTGATGCTGTCTTCGGTGATTGTGATAGCAATGGGTCAGATAGACTATGAGGGCGAGACGGGCCAGTTGTCAGCCAGGCTGTTGAATTCATATGCTGAACAACTTCATCAGTGATTATGACCTCATCCTCCAGCCGGCTCTCATTCGGAAGTCGTCAAATACCGCTGCTTTGTCAATGATTTCGGCATCAGACACGTGACGTACCACCTATCAGGGCGGTATGATACGTTGCTGGAGAATATAAGGAGCAGGGGTCAGGTAGAAACGCTGCTAGTAACGACGTAAAATAAGGAGCAGCGAAGTCTGTACAGGGTGAGCAGGATGGGTCCAACAAACCCGGGACTTTCATCCAGGAGCCGAGTGTTCCCTTCCCAAATGCCAAACCTAACCTGCTAACCATCCTAAAACACACTTTTTTACTCTTACATGACAATTAAAAAAAAAAGATTGATTATTTCAAAGGGTCATCACAATTTTTTCAACCCGGGCCCTATTTTCCGATCTACTTTTGTCTAAATGAGTGATAGGATGTTCAATATTTGAGATTTCTCGAGTACGAAGCGCGGGCTGACCTGCCTGCGGGCTGTGAGCGCACGCTATATTAAATAATAGGGCACTCAGACAGCGTCAAACAACGTTGAAATACGTCCACTAAAAGTGCATTTTTTCACACAGATAGGCTCGGATTGTTAGTGTAATTATCCGAAAACATAACGAAAAGGAGAAATGAACGTCTGTGTTTACCTTTAGCTGGATTGTTCCTCTGCCTGTTGCTGCTCCCTCTCTCTCCTCGTCCACTCATCAGTTTCAGTGAACTCTGCATCTGTGTACTCTGTGTTCAAATAAATACGGGCGGTCATCAAATTCAAATGGCTCATCCAGATCCAGTTGGTCAAAATCGGATAAAAATTCAGCCATGACTACTACAAACAGAGTAACTCCTCGCGTTTGTAAGGTCACTCAAATCTCGTGAGATGTGAGATTTCAGAGCCAGACTTTCACCCGCTGAGTGAGTGTTTTGACTTGCCACAACAAACATGTCCAAATTTTTACCCGATTATGACCGACTGGATCTGGATGAGCCATTTGAATTTGATGACCGCCCGTATTTATTTGAACACAGAGTACACGGATGCAGAGCTCATTGAAAGTGAAGAGCTGGTGAGGAGAGAGAGGGAGCAGCAACAGGCTCTGCCTGTCCGAATCCAGCTAAAGGTAAACACAGACATTCATTTCTCCTTTCCGTTATGTTGTCGGATAATTATACTAACAATCCGAGCCTATCTGTGTGAAAAAAATGCACTTTTAGTGGACGTATTTTGACATTGTTTGACGCTGTCTGAGTGCCCTATTATTTAATATAGTGCAAATAAAAACTGGTGTAATGTATTCAACTCAAAGCAGAGCTGAGCTGCTGCATTGAAAATCTCATCGGCTACAAAAGGTAAAAGTTGAGTAAATACCTCAAGCGCTAATTACTATGTTGTGATAAACCTAATTTATTTGCACTTGGATTACCTAGAAATGTCATGCAGCCATATGCTCAAATGATACAAATGATGCTTGCCGTGCTCTTTTACGTCATATTAAACTGCACGTAGTGTTTGGTAATGAGCCAACGACACCATTACAACATCAACAGTTGCAGTTATTCCTGTGCATCTCTTACACATCATGTCTGTGCAAGGTCTGCTCTGGGACATCAGGATTTTATTTCAGCTTTATTTCACTGCAGTGCTCCTCACCCAAACAAACACAGAGCTTTGTATTCATGACACGGCCTGAGCACAGGGCAAAGAGTTCCAGCTCATATCTTACACCTACACTCGCCTTCTTTTCTCCTCCTCACACACTTTTTCTGCAGATCAGCTTTTTGTCTGTCTGGTGACTTTCTCTCTTGTTTTGTCTCATTCCTTCTCTGCATGCCTTTCCCCATGCTCCTTTGCCGTTTATATCAGTCGTGCCCCGTAGCAATACGACCAAATTATACCATGACACCATAATTGTAAATTATGCTAATTCATATTAATGTAGTCATTTGATTGAATTGACCTCAACCTTGGTCTCTCTCTCTCTCTCTCTGTGCTCTCTATTTCTTTCTGTATAAGTGTGTGTGTGTGTGTGTGTGTGTGTGTGTGTGTGTGTGTGTGTGTGTGTGTGTCTAAGCATGGCTTGTTCCATAGCCCCTAACTGTCCGTGACCTAAAAAGCTTGCTAATTGCAGGTGAGGGAGGACACAGCAGCTGTTCCCCCAGATCTGCTACCCTCCTGTCTGAACTGCAGCGTGACAAAAATCAGCCACACTGCCTCAAAGCTCACCTGCACAAAAAACAAAAATGTTTTATTACATTATTACATGTCTGCCATTTTAGAAACGTGCTGCCCTTTCTGGTCCAGCAGCATCCCAAAGAAGTCATTTGCTTTCACACTTTAAAAGAAATCAGGTAACTTGTGGGCACTTTGTTCCAAAATTTCTCTTTCTGTTTTGTGCCATGAAGGAATCCAACAGATTTGCTGTTCCTCGCCCAATGGCACACATTGTGAAATTGATTGCCTACCAGTCTTGTTGGTTTATGGAACTAATATTTGCATCTCACAAGTAAATTACAAATAATATAATGTAAAATGCAACAAACATCACCCCCAGATTTTTACTGAATCAGTGTCTCCCAACCATTTTATTTTTCCAATATTGCAACATTTTGTGAAACATGTTTACTGACTTTCTGGCAAATAGATAGAAGACAGCAGTGGGTTTTTCAAGTAAAGAGTCGGGAAAAAAAAAAAAAAAAAAGAGACGGAGCAGGTAGCCCCTAGTACAGTGGTTCCCAACTGGTCCAGCCACAGGGTCCAGATTTCTCCTCAGTCATTAGTTCAAGGTCCACACAGTTTAATACATTCAGCGTCATATCTGTGTTTGGCCATGTCCTCAGGCTAGTTTACTGTCTCTGTCAAGTAGCTGTCCATTAGTCACTCACTCTACAGCAGGAAACGGCACTTCAGAATAAAAGCTCTGTGCTGTAAATTCACTTTACTTTAAATAAAGTGTGTTTTTTACAAACTTGAAACATTTGCGAGTCACTTGCGGTCAATTCAGTATGGACCAGCGACCCACCAGTTGGGAACCACTGCCCTTGTCCATATATCATATATATATCATATAAATATACTGAGCTGAACTTGAGATATTTGACTGAATATTTTTGGGTCCTTCTCCCGTCTGTGCTAACCTGTAGCTGCTAAGTCAGCAGCAGCTGTAGAGCGCTAGGCTGTTCTGTCCGTGGTTTCTGAGGGAGCCGGTGTGTCAGAGTCTGTTGCTCAGAAAGTTACAAAACGATCCACCGTGGCTCACAAGAGTGTTGCACTTGGAATAATAATACCGCCACTTGGCTAATATGTAGAAAAAAGTGCCAAACAGTGATTTAGTGTCTAGCTCATATTATTGCAGTAACTCCAGGGACCCAGGGTTTAGAGGATTTATACCATATATATGTTTATGTTTGCAGTTAGCCAGTTTGCTTAGCTTAACATATACACTGGAAAAAGTAGGAAACAGCTAGTCTGACTCTGTGCAAAGGTAATAAAATCTGCAGTTAACCAGCACCTTTAAAACTCAGGTGTGGACTCAAGTCACATGACTTGGACTCGAGTAAAGCCTGGTATACACTGTGCGATTTTGAGCTGTCCCAGATGAAAGATGACCAATGTGAAAGAAACGTGATGATATCTTTGGTCGTGGCTTTTACCTGGACTTGAGCCCTTTGACTTGAAGATACTCAATATCTCCCCCCAGGCCAATGTGGGAAGAGAAAGTTGTAGGTATTATCTAAAAACAAAATGAGTTAAATACAAAAAGATAGAACAGAAAGATAGAGATTTTCAAAAACGGCTTCCAAAGTGAAAGTTTTTAACAATAAAAATGTCTCCACAGCGTCTATCGAGACGTGTAAACAGGATAGACGGAAATTTTGGAAAATGTTGCAACCCAGTTCGCGCATGACCATTAGGTGCCCAGGAACCACAACAACAATGGCGGATATATGCCGGGTTGTTTACATTATGTTAGCACTTTTGAGACTACTTACGAGCTTACAAATGAACTTAGCACTGCTGCATCAACATCACTGCTACATCGGTGAACAAAGACATCTGCCGTGCCCAATATTAGTAAGTGCATAGCAGCTAACTATGCTACATAAGGTAAAAATGTAGTTTATCATTGTTTTTGTCACTAGCGCAAAGAGGAAAACAAATCACTGTGCATGCGCAGAACGCTTTTCTGTGGTGTTTGACATATGGCGTATCACCACCTACTGGCCTGGCATGCTAATTGCAGCAAAAAGCTGCCGTTTTTGCTTTTTCGTGTAAACAGGGATATCGTTTTCACAACTGATCGTGTCAACCCAGAATTTTTTTTTATACGGGATAAATAAAAATCCGTTTTTATTTGTATCGATATCTGTGTAAACAAGGCCTGATTAAAAAAAACATCCGGTACAGGCAGGTAGATAAAAATCCAAATAAAAGCAAAACCAAAACTAAACTGAAAACCAACTGGAGAAAATACAATGAACTCAGGTAAAATGGAGCAGGGAACAACACCGAGAACACAGGGATGAACACAGGAATAAAAGCAGGGATGAATGCAGGATGGACTGACAAAGAATGAAGGGAAACACACAGGTATATACACACAGAAAACTAATCACAAGAACGAGACACAGCTGGAGCAGGAGGACATGGGCAAAAGAAAGACTGGGGATTGGTCTACAACAAGGGTGTGGAGGGGAACACCAGGGTGGAGCAAACAAGACTAATACAGAAGTGTGAAAGGAAGGACTAACAAGACAGAAAACAGGCAGGAAAACACAAGAGAAAGGAAGTAAATCCAGACACGACACATGAGGAGAGAATCTACAAAATAAAACAGGAAGCAAATTATACATAAATGAATAACATGAAAATAGGAACATAAACAGAATACTCTGTGGTGTATCATTTGGTGTTAACAGTAAAGTCAGTCTGCAAATGACAAAGTTAACGTTCTTTAACCTTCCCTGTACTCATGCTGCTTAAAAACACTGCTGTACAAGATCTATATTCCATGCACTTCGGCGAGGTCACTGAGTTCGAACACTAAAATGAGAAAATCATTCTGTACCTCCACACCAGACGGGGGCACTGTGGTGCTGCTCAAATCAAGCTGCCCCACTCCCTTTTCTCTTTCCTCCCTCCCTCCTCTTCCCTCCCTCGCTCGCCTCTCTTCAGTGATCACAGCAGTACTGCAGAGAGACATGCCAGCCACTTTGATCATCGCACCAGGGGAGGAGAGGGAGAGGGAGACAGAAGGAGGGAAGAGGAAGAGAGGGAGAGAACGCAGAGACAGGGTATCATGCAGCAAGACATCGAGGCTGATGTTGAATTTGACATTTATTCTACCGCTGATGGAGCGGCAGATCAGCCACCTAATGGAGAGCTAACAGGGAGATAGACAGGGAGTGAATGAGTGAGTGAATGACAGACGGAGGTAGAGAGATCGGATTGAGTGAACAGTGGGGCGAATGAGGAACAAAAATATAGAGTGATAGAGTGAACAAGGACATGGCACAGTAAATAAGTGGATGAGAGAGTAATTTGATTAAAAAAAAAGGACAAAGTGTTCATTGTACAGTATACTTCACCCACGGGTTACACACAGTGTGTAACAGTATTAATAAACCTCGCCAACATGTTGCGGTACCCTGAGGAAGTTTTGACTGTGCTGCAATGAACTGCTGCATTTTCTACCACTGTTAACCCGACAAGATGAAGCAATTTTAATGTTCTCTGTGAGAAAATGTTGTGCAGGGTGAGATGGTGAAGTTGAGCCAGGTTGATAGCCACAGATACTAGAGTCCAGTCAGTATGATGTGCATGTAGTGTACGATGACGCTGTATGCTATAGACAGCATGTTCTTATCCCCAGGGTGTCAAATGTTGGATATTTTGGATATTGGAATCACACTAATGACCTGTTTTTGAGGTCACATGAACTGAAATGTAGGGATTTGGTGGATTTTTAAACGACTTAAGTCATGTAAAAAGCAAGAAATAACTTATTGTCTGGCAACATACAAAAAATGTTCTTGGACAGAGACGGATGAAAAGTATGTGGATATCAATTTGTGGGCTGATTTTGTGCACACTGGGTGACAAAATCAAACAAAGCAAAGATATCGGACAGTTTAAAAAGAGGTACAAAGACAGTATTTTCACAAGGTACAGAACTTATTAGAGGGAATGTAAAGCACACGCAGGGTGATGCTGTTGTTGGCATTCTCAGCTTGTATTGTATATTGGTTATGAGGTATTCATTCTCGGAACCCATCGGCTGTATTCGGCGACTGACTTCCGGCAGACAGTGATACAGCCTCTGGGGGCAGACCCCCGATTTTGTGGCATTCCGGTTTGATTTGGGCGGAGGACGCGAATTTCCGTTTCCGACTTCCGTTTATATATAAGTAAATATGCTGAACCATTGCGATGGATTCAGAGTTTGCAGTGACGGCAATTATGTTCCGCCTCGTTAGTTCACCGCACAGACCGTTTAACCTGGCAACAACTGCAGCTGGCTCAAACGTGATTGGTCAATATCACACAGACTACAAACAGCCTACAACCGAAAACCAGGGCTCCTCCGCTCTTCTTCCGGAGGCAAGATCTCCGGGGTTTGCCTACAGACTCTACATTCACTGAATGTAGAGTCTGTATATAGAGACTATGAGGTATTAAGAAGTGCAGTGGTATAAATGTGTGGTTGATCGATGGTGAGGAAAGTGTATTTATGTACTAGTTTGATTAGTGATGGATTAATCTAGTTTAGAATAGGGGGTAGGGCTAGACAAGGATGCTGCTTCTTCCTACTTCTTTAAGGACATGAAATGTTGATTTATGTTTCTCATTGTAAGTTGGTACATGATTTATTGTTTGTCTTTGTTTTGCAGGTTTTAAAAAACTCTCAACTAATCCCAATGTAAACCCTTCCACTGCAAAACTTGACCCTGAAAGCAACTAATGGGTGGAAGGCGATGTGGACGAGTCAAACAAAGGCATTCAATACAGATGATAGCAGTTCGTGTCCCATGTAAAACCAAATATCAGTGCTGTTTTAGCGTAATAAATTGCACACTTTATGTATGGCTGTCATGCATTGACGTCAGTCACATGATGTATTTACATCACGTTACATAAAGGCATTTCTTTTAACCCAAAACACAATCTTTTGTCCAAACCTAATCCAGTAGTTTAATTGCCTCAACTTAATTTTTCACAAAATTATCCATGTGTTTCAGATGTGTGGCACATAAACCCTGTTTCCGCCAAACACTTTCAGTGTGGTACCTTTGGAACCAAAAGTAACCCTTCAGACGTGGTACCTAGACCCAAGGTTTGTTTCCACCGCCGAAGAGTGTGTGCGCCTCGTTTATCATCCACAGAACGGGTTGCATGCCGACATTTTAGAACAGGCTGCAGTGAGAGTCTCTCTCCATGGGATGTTTAAACATAGCAGGTTTGTGCATTTAGTCCTTCTAAGGCAAGCTCAGGGGTTTAGTGTTTCCAGAGCCCACAGGAACAACACTCCACGACGCTTTTGTTTCTTTTCTTGGAGTGAGGATTAGAATATATGGAGTTCACATAATCCGGTCGAAATTAATACATATAAACGCTTGAAGATCCACTCATTACTGAAAGTGTATGTCATATAAAAACTAAAGTGATGGTCAGAGTTGTCACAGTGAAATTTAAGGTGTGTAACATTACAAGTTAACATTCCACCTTTAAAGTTGTTCTCACTCTACAGCTGCTGTGAGAGGCAGCAAAACATCCTCTCATTTCATAGTTACTAATAGTTTACAATAGTTTTCTAATAAAACTCTCCACAGTATGAACACATGAGCCTCACAAAACCAGACACAGCTCAGCCCTGAGCTGAGTGACTGTCCTCTACTGACCAATCAGACTGCAGTGTTCACAGCTCCACCTTTTAGTACCAGATCTGTGTGCTAGGTACCCCAACAGAGGGGGGACCAAAAATGGGGACGGTATGGAACAGTTCCAGTGGTACCATCCACAACTTTACACAGTGGAAACGAAAAAAAAAAACGTACCAAAACGTACCAGTGAAAACAGGGCTATACAGACACTAAAGGGTATATTGTGTGTCCATATTTGATTCAGATGGCCACTGACCAAGCTGTGTTTTTTGACACCCTGGGAGTGAGACAAGGCTACTGTGGACTTGTCAAGGCTCACAATCTAGCAGGTATTTTGCTTTATAATGAGCATTGTGGAAATAAGAAACCTACGGACGGACGGATGGATCCCATAAACTCCAATAACGATCTTCTCTTCCACAGACAGTTTCCACACCTGGAAAAAACACAACTTCATGGAAACCACTGCATTTCTTGTGGTGGTCACATTTGTCGACTTTCAACCCGTCTTCATGTTGTTGGTCATTCTTGTGTCATCTGTTTTCCCACAATGCATTGAGAGGCAATTCATTTGGGTCCCACATAAAAGAAAGGGGCAAACTTTGTTTTCTTTGTGTTGCACTTCAATCAGTGATTCTTTACCATGACACCTTTTCAAGATAGTTTCTTTAGTCTGTCAAAGGGTTAAATGAATGACAGTACCCAGCCTATCTCCTGGTTGCGGTCTCTTTCTCGCCTTCTCATTTTTAGAAATGCTATCTTAACGTAGACTGATCCCTCTCTGCTCTAACTAGACTCTTTGACATTTTTAGATCAAACATGATACAACAAACACTCATTCTGTTCCCTACGGGGGGGTTCAATTTTTATTCGTCATCAGGACTTGATGCATCCAAGTTCAGAATCATTCAGTTTTGGCACCTTGAAAGACATTACGCTTTTTTTAAATTCTCATTTACAACAACACAACGCAAAACCAAAGAACAAGAAAAAATGAGACAAAGAAAGAGACTAAGGCTGTGTGAGAGTTCAAAAGAACCGAGAAAATAAAAATTAAATGAAAAGGTAAGATAAGATTTTCTTCTGTTTAAAAAAAGCCTTGATACGTTCTCCAAAGTTTGCTCTTTTTGTTTCAAGCGTAATGAAGCCCCACCCCAAATGACCCACTCAAAAAAATTAAGAAAAGAAAAACTGAAATAGACACAGTACTGTAACATTAATTTCTACTTTGTCACCCCCACTGCCCTTACATGGTATCATTGTTCAATTGTTCAAAACATAGGTTCCTTAAAAGCAGATTGGATGATTTTGATTAGCATGCATGTAAATTCTTAATTTTTTGGAGTCACTTAGCTTCACCTCGCTGGTAGCCATGTTCTCTCACGCACTACTTTGTGTCTTTGGCAGTAGTGACGTCTCATTGTCCACAGTCAAGTTTGCAGAGAGATCCTCCATTACCCAGAGTTCTCTCTTCACTCCGCCCCTTTATGGAGCAAAAAAACGTGAGGTCAACTTTTCACCTGTCGTTGACCCTGAACAAGGATGGCTGCCAGGGTTTCGGCGGAAGGCCAAAAGATTTTTTTTTTTTGTCGTTGTAAAAGAATGTGATAATGTATCTAATACTAACCAATATCAGTTTATCAAGTAGGCTGAAGCCTTTGCCCGTCAAATGAGCCAGTCACGAAGAATCCTCAGTCTTGGTTTAGTTTCCATGACGACTTGATTTAGTTTCACTTGTAAGTTACTTGTTTTCTTTTTTTCTTGTTGATATTTTTGCACCAGGGAAGTCTAGTCATGATTTATTAACATATATATTCATATATTTATATATAATCAATACATATATTAACTTATGTGTTTTTTTTTCGTTTTTTTTCATGTTTTTTTGCGGCCTGAATTGCTCCCTGCTAAAATCCCACACCGCAATGGTTCACAGTATTAATGCGAATAAAGAATGAAATCAAGAAGATACAGCAACTAAAGAAAGGAGTGGGGTTCACGGGAGGTTAGGGTGTGTGTGTTGGGGGGCTTGTGGGATGGTAGTGCGAGGGCGGGATCATAGGCGGGGCCGAGGGGTCAACTACGCCCCCTTTTCATCAGACTGAGGAAGAGTAAAAAATATAAAGTTCACCTTTTTAACGGGCAGTCTGGCCCAGCCCACCACTCCACGGTTCCACAGCCCCGAGACAGACAACCACCGGCCACCCCCCCTCCCGACTCCTCTTTCCCCATCCTCAAATCTTTACAAACATGTTCAAAACTCGTTAAACAATGGTAGATGGGAAAATCATGCATGTTTCTTTTTTTATGCATTTTTTTCGCTGTTTCCTTTTTTTAAACAGAAACTCAGTGATCATCTGAGGTGCTGTGGAGCGCTCAGAACTTCCCCTCTGTTGCTTACCCCTCACTCCATCTATCATTTAAGCCCTTCCTCTTTCCGTCTCCTTACACCATCGTTTGTCTTTTGCCGCCTCCCCCCAAATTCCCTCTGATTTTTTAGTGTCTGAGGTCCCTCTATCAGTTTCATACAGGTGTGGTGCGTCGGTTGGCGGTGTTGCTGTGGCCGCCTGAGTCTTTCAGGTCCTTCTGGATGCAGTTGTGGACCTGCAGGAAGTTGTGGTCCCTCTCTGTGGAGTTATAGGTGGCTGTCGGGGTACCCGTTTGGCCCTTGGGCAGCGTGTACATGGACAGCTCAGTGGAGGGCAGCGTCCCGAAGGCCTTCAGGCCAACCGGTGATGCCTCGCGAGAGTGCGAGGGATCTGTGGAGCGGGACGAAGAGCGTGAGCGGCGTCGATAACGGTAGCGGTAGCTGGGGATGCGCGTGATGGCCGCACCTTGGAGGTAGTCGGCGGCTCGTGCCCCCACGCGTAACTCCCGATGGCGGTCGATGAACATGTGCACGGCCAGCACACCCACCATTTCAGCCATGATGAAGGAGAGGGCGCCGAAGTAGAAAGACCAGCCGTAGGAGTAGCTGTTCTTCTTGGAGTCACTCTTGGAAGGGTCCCCAGCGTTGGCTGATATGTACACAATGATTCCTATGATGTTGCTCAGGCCTGGGACGGGGAAAGAGGGAGAGAGATTAAATCAAAACTAAAATACAGCCAAACTGTTACTCAAGTAGGCCCACACAGTAAACAACTAAAGTCATCACAGTTATTATCTTTGTTAGCTTAAAATAAAAAATACAGAAGCCAAAGATAAAGAAACTCGCTCCTCAGTTTTGACTGCTGGAGTCATTTTTACCTTTTTCTTGACAGAAAATTCCTCAGATTTATTTCTATTGAACACAGGTGATATTCTCGAACTTACTTGTGACATGAAAGAATACAAAAGTGTAACTGACTTAGTTTTTATCAGTTTTTATTGTCATCCACCAAGTCAAGTGGCCGAATAGCTGTCAGACAAAAAAAAGATAAAGACAGCTGATTAATGATGGTAAACGAGAACTGAAATCTCCTTCAAATAAACTTGCAACTTACTAAATAAGTGTGTCAACCCAAGGAACGTGAAAAGAATCAGTTGTAGTTTCTCTGCAGGTCACCCTTCCTTGCCTTTCCTATCTCCAACAGAGTTCAAGTTCGCTGCCAGTCTCTCTCATCTGTGTCACCTTTTCTCTCTATCTCTGTTTCATCATTCCTCCCCCTATTTTGATCGTCTGTCAGTCTTGTCATACACCATCACTCTGGCTGTGCGTAGCCAGAAATAAACACATGGACAGACAGACAGACAGACAGACAGACAAAGGGACAAATATGCAGACAAACAGTGAAAAAGGTGCTGTATGAAAAGCAGACTGAAGTGTGAGAACTGTGAGGGCCTGATTGAGATGGATCAGAGCAGAAGAGTATCAGGGACACCTTATTTTTAGAGTGTAATCCCAGTGGCCTCCTCTGAGCCTAGCAACAGGGCGAGAGAGACAGACACAGACAGCGAGAAAGAGAGAGAAACAGAGAGAACTGCATCTCTCACTTCTGACTTGGAGGGGAACTAGTTATCTAGCGCAGCGCAGTAGGCCATGGCCTAGAACCAGAGTACAAACACACACACACATGCATGCACGCACAAAAACACAAAAACGCTCCAGCAAGAATGGCAACCTGCGCTATCTTTGTCTCCCTAGCTTCGTCCTGAGGCGACTGTAGCATGCTACGCACACGTCAAAAGCTACGCAACACATCACCTGGTGGTCAGCAAGCGCCAGCGTGGCTTCTGTTGTCTCCGAAACAGGACATTTTCAATTTCAGTTGCTCCACAACAGACATTTGTGTCTCTTAAATGTCTCGATTCTGTGCTGTGTTTTCCGCAGCTCTACCTCCTCCTCCTCCTCCTCCTCCTCCTCACTGGGTCTTTAATTTTCTTTTATATACTGATAAATGACAATGTCAAGATTATTTTTTCCATGAAGGAGTGGTGAAGCATTGAGTCTCCAGTAAGTCAATTGGAAAAAATGCCTGTTTTGTTTGTCTTTAAAGAGTAACTTTAGTATGTTTCAACCTGGACCCTATTTTTTTTTTTTTTTTTTTAAGTTTTTGTATCAAAGTGACGAATGGGAACAAGAATACCTGAAACTGGCTGCTAAATGTGAAATTTGCTGACTCCATAGACACTAAGGATGCTTTCAGACCTAGAGTTCATTGCTTTGGTCTGAATCAGGGACTTATTTTGTTATAAAGTTGCACAATTGCCTGGAGTTGGTTCGTGTTCTCACGGCAGCATTTACAAGCGGACCAGATCAAATGCCTTGCATGGGAAAGCTGCTCTTTCTGTGAGTTTCCATGCGGGAAAAATCCAGGAAGTAAAGAAAACACTGAGAGTACACTTGCAAGATTAATGCAACACTTTCTAATGTCACAATGGAGGGACAACGAACCGCACCAGAGCTCATTTGTAACCGGCCCAAGACTACCTCTTCAAAAAGGTCTTGTTTCGAGCCACACTTAGGGGGCAAAATGAACTTGAGTTCGACTGAACTGAACCAAATAGGGCAGGTGTGAAAGCACTAGGGATGTCACGATACCAAAAATTCAGTCGGTGCCAATACCAGTAAAACTGCACGATACTCGATACCAAGTCAATACCACGGTAACAAAAAAAAAAAAAAAAAAATCCTAAGATCCCATGTACAAGAAATAAACACGCATGCGCAGTCACGTACTGCTGAGAGTGAAACCCCTGAGCGTTAGCTCACACGCAGCTTGTTCAAGCTGTTCTCTGTGTTATTGAAATTAAACAAAATAACATGGAACATATCTGCTTATTATGCTACTGATTTTAATTGGGATGTTTTTTGATGAACTGAACAAAGCTGGACAAAGCTCCACACTGAGCACGGACGGTTCAAAAGCAATTCAGAATGAGTTAAAGCAATTAATAAACAGGCAAAGTGGTGTTTAAAACTGCATATATTGCTAGCAGATCTATTTTCTGTCCTAAAGTGCGGCCGTGACTGGTTCTGAATGTAAGCTTTAGCAGACAGCCACTCTCTCCTCTTCCTCGTCACCCCCTCGCTCTGAATGTAAGCATGGACTGTAACGCTCTATGGCGTATACTGCCCCCATCAGTTCCGGAAGAGTCATAGCACTGATTCTTACGCTGGCATTGGTTCTTCTGCTTTTTCAAAAAATTAGTATCGCCGGGTTTTTTTCATCATGGTATCGAAAGGTATCGCGAGTATAGGTTCTCATGGCATCACTAGAAAGCACCCTAAAATTACTGCTTATCTAAACAGAGCCTGGTGGGTTTCGTAATAGCCATATCGGGGCTGTTTCACACACCACTCTCACAGTGTTGGTTTTGGCCACAGTATACAGTTGTTTTCAGTGAAAATTTTAGCAACCAGCTTGTGAACATAGTGAAGCAAAGATATTTCTCTCGGGAGCTGGTGGAGACAAAACAGCTGAAAGAAGTGTGAACATTGCATTTACATCTATCAAGTGGCTAGAAACATGACCCCAATTAGACAGTGGCTCTTTGACCGCATGATATGTAGATACTGTAAGCTTTGCTGACATGTTAGCCCTATCAGCTTTATACGGTGATAGCGAATAGGTCAGTGTTACAGCTTGTTGCGCTGCCCTCAAATGGCCCAAAAATCATTGATTGCAGGTTTAAGGATAACATCTTTGTATTGTCGCCTGTCCAATTCTTTATCCGTTTTCATCGTTCATATAGTACCCAAAGAAAAATATGTTGATTCCAAAAGCAAATTGATTTTCTGAAGACACCTTCCATCATTTCTCCTAAAGTACACCCAATAAGCCAAACGCCTACCCATCCTCCTTTCTTTCATCCTTTTCTTTCATCCTTTCTTTCCTCTACCTTCCTTTTTTTCTACTTTACTCTCTTCAGTTTCTTTGTCCTCCTTCCTGAACCTTCCTCCTTTACTTTTGCTCCCCGCAAACACTTTCACCTTGACACCTTCGCCTCATTCTGCCATCCCGTCCCACTCCCTCCTTCCCTCACCCCTCCTTGCCTCCTTCCTCTCCTTCCCTTCGTACCTGCGGAGACGAAAAGGATGCCAGCGCTGAGGATGATGTTGTGGCGTGACTTGTAGAACTCGCTGGCGGCGATGCACAGCCCCCCCATGAAGAGCAGGATCACACTCAGGATGGGGAAGATACTGGAGGCTCGTACAGCGCCTGGACACACACACACATCAAGGGGAAAATTATTGTCATTGTCAAATGTCACCATTGGACACATGCTGAAGATAGAATTATATTACAAATAGTATGAACAACCAAACAATAGATGATATGCATGAAAGACATTTAAATGATTAGTAATGAATTGCTCCCAAGTATGTTGAAGGTTGGAAGTCAATCTACCACCTTCAATGCAGTCAGCACACAGCAGCGATTGGATCCTTTGAACAGAATATGCTGCATTATATTACACTAAACCTTGACTACTACTTCTTCATTATGCTTTTTTCCTGTCTTGTCTTCCTTTTCGATCTCTCCTCCATTGTGTAGTGTGTCTGTCTCCTTCCATCACGCCCCTCTCCATTGCTCTATCACTCCATCTCTCTAACTCTCTGTCTGTCTCTGTCCTCTTTCCCTCCCCTATCAGTCTGTCCATCAGCTGTCTGTCTGTTTGCCCTCTGCGTGGCTGATTTGCTGATTGGCCTCGGGGTTGTCATGGTGCTGCCGTGGTCACGGAGCTCGATCTGGTTTCTGAGGCGACCAGTGCCACATTCCTGAACTTTTGCCGGCTTCCACGCTGATACCATTCCCTTGCATGAGTCTGCTTTCCTTGTTAATGATATCATATTCTTCCCTTGTCTGCCTGTATCTCTTTGTCTGATTCTTTGTGAAAACACAAATTAATAAGACAAAATAGAGCTAATGTTTTTCATTAATGTCACTGAATCCATTTGCAAAGAGTGTTGTGAACCACTACAACTTGACATTTACTGTGTTGGGAGGCACTTTCCCTGCTCTGCTATTGAGAAATGTTTGTCAGCTCAGTTAAGGCTCTTTTATACGTATGACAATAGATACGTCTGTTTCAAAGGTTGTAAATGTCACTGTCCTCATGGTTTCACACGACAAACAAGGTGCCATCAGAGGTCATAATACTGTACCTTTAAATGAAGGCACTGTTGTAGACGGTGGTGGTCTGTGTGGCCGTTATATATACACCCCAGCATGTGGACAGAGAACTCTTTTTACTGTATCATTGATTCGTTCCGTTCCGGCATTATTTAAATTTCTTCGCTGTCTCCTACGGCCATATCTCGCTTGAACTACACTACACTGCCTCAAAAATCTCCGGTGGTACTGCTGCGTTTTATCCGCATCCGTAAGGTTTTCAAATGAATGCGGAGCACAGACAGCAGGCTCTGACCATCTCCACCTATGTGTCTTACATTGAGCATAAATGAGCCCTTAATCTTCAACTACTAAAGTAAATATTTTTGTTTAGCATACTTGTTTGTTCACCTTCAACTGATGGCTGATTAAAAGTTAGAATATTTTCAAAAAGGAGCTTTCACAAGCATTGGAATTGCAACATTAGGTAACTGGCAATTTACACAGTAAGTTGCAGGATCTAGCCACATTTTAGGTTAAAGGATGATCCCCTTTTCATACTGGATACTGGATATTGCATATTGTATGATTATTAGTTATATTTATCATTAGTATTATTATTGTGGATTCGGCCATTATTCCCATCAGTAATAATGATTGCCTGGGTCTGGAACTTCTAATCCGCTCACTCCCCTGCCTGTGACATGAAACAGCAGTTACTTAAGCCCCTTTTACACAGCCTATTTGAGGTAGTAATGTCATGCTGATATTCTGCCTCGCTGTTTTTTACATAAGGTACAATTGTGGAATGGTGGAGCAGAGCTGTCTTGCCTTTAATCTGGCAGCGGAGGTAGTAACAACACTGAATCGATGTCTGTGTAAAGGGAACAGTTGGCAGGATGGGACCATGGACAGGACAAGTGTGACATTTAGACGATGTGCTATGTGTGCAACCCACTGCCGGTGAGATTTAAAAAGAAGCTAACAGCAGTTAGCAGCTAACTCAAAAAAGAATAACGGCAGCTCCCTACCTTGCAAGCAAAGGACAAAATCAGTCACTATACAGCTGATGCTGTTGTATGCTGGCATGCTATCTAATGTCACACATGGGAGCAGCATGATGCTGACGTTCATCAGTTATGAGTACAAATGCAAAAGCGGCGTAAAGAAGGGATTCTATAGCCGCCCTATAGTGCAATCTCTGTGGAAAAATTTGAAAGTCCCCCTGCAGAGTTCACTGAATCATCTGACTAACACCATTGTCAAGCTGTGCATCGGAACAAATGAAGAGTGACACATAACACCAAAATGCTGCTATTGAGGCTGTCCTAAATCAAAATGTCTTCTCAAAATCACCCATAATCGTACTCTATTTTTCACTCTGTGCGGCTTCACTCTTTAAACCCAGCAGAACAAGTGTGTTAGCATGGCTACTCATCAGTGTGGACTTAAAATGACGTTAGATTCGGGCCGATACTTTGGTGTTTTAGTCAGGGAAAAATCGAACCCCTCCCCACGAAAGCAATGTCGGACTGAAGATGAAACTTAGTGTAACAAGTTGACAGTTTGCCTGACATCATGCAATATTGATCGCATTATCCTCAGCAACATCACGAAATAAAGAAACAAGAAACACGTGCAGGCAGTCAGATTTTATTATGTATTTGGAAGAAAAATTTGTACCTTCTAGTTCATTGTTGACCTGCTGTATTTGCCATTCCTGTGTGTGCAGGTCTCTGTTCAATGAGGGATTATTACCAACATTTCTAGTGCGGTAATGTGAGTCACACAGTCCGGGTAAACTCTTGACTTGATTCAACTCTGTTGTAGAGATGTGCTCCTCGAGTACACTGTTATCCTCACTCATAGAAATGATGGCCAAAGCTGGCAAGATTAGACTTAAATCATAATAAATACTTTTACTGTCTTGCTCATGGGAACCTAAAAATGGCTGTTTGAGGAAGAAAAAGCATGTCACTCATGCTCGTCCTTGATCTTGTTTCTAATTACGAAAGGGATAACTCCTTGTCTCTTTTTTACTGCTTTTTTTGTTACTTCATTCTTTCCATCCCTGTCTCTCTGCCTCTCTTCAGTACAGCCGGACTGTGATGGCTCCATTCACTGAAGCAGATCAAATATTAAGGTGACCTCAGAGTTGGCACTGCACCAAGTTTCCCCTCCTCCTCCACTTCCATCGTATTTTTTTTAACCCCATCTCGTCTCCTTCATTGACATGTCCTGTCAGGGGAAATTGTCTTCAAGGTGGAAAGCCCCCCGTACCAACCACATACTGTATGTGCACACACACATCTTTTTTTTCTCCAGAGTAAGCGGAAATGCCTCCTGTCACACACACGTACACACATACACACACCTGTACTACGCTTGATTTATCACTCACTAGAGGTGTACACACAGCTGGCTGAGATTCCCTACTATGTTAAGAGACACACACAGGATATACTCCATTCTGGACAGCACATAATAAACGGCAGCATGGTTGTATTTTGTAATCAAATTTTTATTGACCATTACCTCAGCCCTACCTGCTACAGTTACTGTTGTTGCACCTGTCAAGCTTTGCATTTCAGCACACAGCATATGCAGTGTTCAATGACAATAGCAGCATATTTGCTCCTTGAGGTTCACTGTAATTTTTTAAACAGTGTCCACCATTTCAGAGTGCAATAAGACAAACATAGGCTAATCATTTTAACACATCGACTGATGTTACTTGGCTGAACTGACAGCAGATTTTATCAGCTGTCAGCCCAGTCACCAGTTTCTGCAAACCAAGGATAGGTTACATTTGTATATTGCATCAACGTTTGACATCAATGTTTCTACAGTGACATCGTATTTGAGTTGACTTTGTCATCAGGAGTTGAAAGGGATAAAGGATGGCATGACACCTAAGCAAGCCAAGCTGCAGACCACTGTTACTATACTAGCAAACAACGAAACTGGTTGTGATTTAATGAGCCATGGCTGCAGGTTTTTTTTTTTTTAATGTACTTATTTTCTACTTAAACACTGCTGCTTTTTCAGCCAGGATAATGCCACCAAAAGTGTTTAATTTTTACCAAGACATTGCTGCACTTCCAGTTGAGACAGTGCCACAAAAGCGTTTTTCTTTTATAGAGACATACCTGCATTTTCCAGCTTTTTTGTCTTTTTCAGCAAAACATTGCTGTATTTCCTGTGGTGATTGCGTCACAGGAAAGCGGTTGGTTTTTGTGAGGACATTGCTTCATTTCCTGCCTGGATAGTGCCTTGAAAAAGTGATTATTTATTTAATGAGACATCACTGTGTTTCCAGCAGTGATTGGGCCACCAAAACTGGGTATTTCAAGCCAAAATGTGACTTTGAGTTGTCTTGCTTTGTTCTGAATCAGGGACTAATTTTGGTACAAAGTTGCATAATTGCAGAGATAGTTTGTGTTCTCACAAGCGTACCAGATAAAATACCTGCACAAGAAAGCCGTAGATGGTCAGAATTTCCTTGCGGGAAACCAAACGTTGAAGAAGAGTACACTTGCAGGATAAATGTGACACTTTCTAATGTCACAATGGAGGGACAACTACGCAGGTTGATTTTAGCGCTGCTCATCGTGGACTATATTGCTGTCATTGTTCATTTTAGTCAAACCATACAGTTTGAAAACGAGGCACGGCTCCAACTAGAAAACAATGTTTTGATGCATTGGATGTGCTGAATGTGCATATTAAGGCAGTACAGGAGGAGGTGCACATTAATAATCCTCCAGGACTGTAACATGCTCATGTTTAACCCAAACAATGTGTCATGTGACTGCAGTTGCTTCACATCCAGGTCGGAACACATTCTCACCACAAACAAACTGCAGCAGAGTTCATTTGTGACTGAAATGAGACCACCTCTTCAAGAAAGTCTCGGTCCGGTTGTTTTGGTGTGTACCTGTGAGATTACTGTGTTCACACCTGTCCAAACAAACCGCACTTAGATGGGAAACAAACTTGAGTTTTATTAAAGCAAACCAAACCATATCAGCATATCAGCTACATAACATATGAATGTAATGTATCCGCATTTGCAGAAACATATGCCAACATTTGTTCTGTTGATTGGCCAGCTAGCTAGCTAATTAGTAAAAACATTTGTTGTGGGTTTTGTTTGAAACTCTATCTTCTTCAGCTGATTATTTCTAGTTGACTCATTTGAGAATCCTGCAGACTTTTTACAGAGCTGAGATTACAGCTAACAAGGAGGAGAGATTACATTAGAAAAAGCATTGGTGGGTCTCATGACATGGTATTAGCCGAGCAAAGATAGTGTAAGCGCGCTCCTACATTTTCATCTTAGCTGTAGATTTTTGTGTGCTCTTAAATTAATCATTGTTTCACTTTGTTAAGGTCACAACGGTTTTAACTTCTAATCCGATTGATCTTGGTGTACAGATACACCCAAGGAACACGTTTCATTTTTCTTTCCAAAAGATAGATGAAACAAACACATTGTTATAGATGCTCCGAAACAGTGACTTAAGACTTTGGCTTTCAATAAAGTGCGATACAAATACAAGGCAATACAAAAAAAGGCAACTGTGGTGGCAAGCTAGAATCGACAATATACAAGGGGATAAAAGTAGTAGAAAAAGAAAAAGAATAGAAAAAAAGAGAAAAATGAAAGCAGAGGATGAAAACGAAGACAAGACAAGAAGAGAAGTGAGAAGACTGCAGGCCCTCACTTCTCTGTGAAGCTGCTTTGCCTCCAGCAATCTCTGTCTCTCTCTCTCTTTCTCTCCCTCTCTTTCTTTCTTCGTTCCTCTCTGCTCTCGCGCTTTAAGCAGAAGGCAGGGAGTTTAAAATGAAGAATTTTTAACCAAATGCGCTGGCCTCCAGGCGCACCCTGCCACCAAGCACATCACGGCACAGAGACGGAGAGACGGAGGGAGGTGAGTTGAGAGTGAACGAGTTTCAGCAGCTGCGGTGCGAGGACACGTCTATGCATAGTATGTTTTTGGTTTCTTTGTCGAAGATGCCTGAGGCTACTGTGGGGATTGAACCTCTGACTTCCTGTTTAGGGGATTATCTCTGTAAACATCAGGCCATCCAGCTTCCTGTTACAACACAATTTAAGCAAGTAAAACAATTTCACAAAGCACCTGCTGTCCAAGAGATTGCTACAGCAAAAAATATGTTCCTTGGCAATTTAATTTTTTTTCTTTGCCTGTTTTGAGACTTTGCCCCAGCTCGCTGTATTATAGCCTAGAGTATCACTGAATCTCTAAACAAACCGAGCAGAGCTAACTCTTGATTGGCCCCTGGTTGTTCTCTCTGTACAAACCCATGTTAAATATATATATATATGTGTACACATACACATACATATATATATATATATATATATATATATATATATATATATGTGTGTGTATCTCCTCCTATCCAAGCAAATCTATTAGGACAACTCTTTTATAGTGTCTAGCATGTCAGCCTGTCGAATGCCTGAATGCTAACGGATCCCTGTTTTGTACCACTCACTGTTATCTTAGGCTACTGCTCACACAACCTGCTACACTGAGTGAACAAGAAGTGATTAAATTCGACTCAAGTCGAGATCTTCACCAGCCAAGGACGATGGTGCATTCACGTGCTTTGCACATGGTAATTCTTCTAACTATTGTGTGTTAAAATTCAATTTGAGACAACTTATTTATCTCAACCAGGGCCATGAAGTAAACACAAAGCTAAAATAAGTGTGGCTTTCTGGTGGATTTGTTGATTGCAAAAACTGGTCATTAGCTATAGGTTGAAACAACATGGATGTTACAAAGAAGATATGTTGTAATTTATTGCTCAGAGCATTTAATAAACACAATGATAATAAAGTACAAACAGATCAGATGAGCCATTAAAACATGTTTAAGAACTGGTTTTTCAGAATATTCTGACAACACATGAATGAAGCACAAAGCTACAGAGGTAACTGGGACATCTGCTACCTGCCGATAAAGAACGATGAATCGTTGGTCGGTGACATTTTTCTAACATCCTATTGAGCTTACATACAAGTGGGATGCTGAACCATTGATTTGAAATTCATATCTTACCTTAATTAATGTCAATTTATACATGATGAGTGGCAATGCACTGAAGTTTTGTAGGGTGGGCAGCACTAGCTGTCGAATGTGCATGTACTATAACAGAGTGTCACAGAGAAACTGACAAAATTTTGCTTGTTTTTGCAAAAAGTTTCAAAACTCAAAAGGTTCTATACATTAATTTGTAAGCAGCAACCCCCTCAACTGAAAAATGAACCCAATCCGGAAGTGCCAAAAAAAAAACCAACTGCAGTTCCTTGAATGGCCACTCGAGGCTGGCTCCAGAAGTGAGTTAATCCCCATGGACCCCCATCTTAAAATGCCCAACTTTACAGCAGAAATAAACATGTTCACAGCCTGGTACAAAGACTCAAGTGACAGGTTGTTACTCTAGCCTTAGACTCACAAGTCAGTCTTCAGACGCTTTGCTTAACTAAAGACTGGCGACTTTCTCCCTGATTTTGTGTTGAGATGGGAGGATACAATTTCAGAGTTTAAAAAAACTCCCTACGTTGCAGAACCAATAGTAAATCCGCAGGGCAGTCCTTCAGTGGCTCGCTGAACTCTTGTGCTTCATAAACATAGTCCGACTAGAAATTTCCACAATCTTGTGGACTGAGCGCATGTTTGATAAAACAGAGTTAAATCTCTTGGCATCCATTTTCAAGCTCTCTGTGTGTTTGTTTCCTTGTGGACGACAAAAGGGGGAGCGCACATTTCCGGGAGGGCGTGTCCTTTTAAAAAATTCAAGAGGAGTTGCTTTGTTGCCGGCCGTTTTCTCCGGTGTGTTAAACACACTTTAGAAAGGAGTGTCCCCAGACTATCAGAAGGTGGAGATCTCTGATTTTCTGGTGGCGAGACTACTCTAGCCTTGAGTCAGATCCACCCTTGTTCCTCCAGAGCTTTAACCTGTCATGTCATATTTGGTCACTTTTGGCTTAAACAAAAAAAAAAAAAAAAAAAAAAAAAAGGCAAGATGATGACCGAAATGCCAAACTCCAGGCTTCAAAATGGGAGTCCACAAACCAATGGGTGGATGGGTAGTTACGTCTATTTTTTCATACAGTCTATGGTATCAACTCTAAGGAAGCGATACTGTAAACAGAATGTACCTACCAGTTGGAGTTGAAAGATACAGCCCTTCACAGCCTTAACTGCATTAGTTTGAGGAGACATTTACATTTATCTTCAGCACATCCTGGCTACTGTACTAAGACATGTCTGGTGTCTGCTCCAGGTGCCAACTGATACACGCCAAACTGTGCCATGCTTTGAGGGGCCACTGTGTGATGCACTTTAGAGTTCATTTTCTCACAATAGTTTTCAGAAGGGTGAAGATTTATGAACTGGTGGATGTCTCTACCACTATATGTGCCAAATCCATTAGCAGGGTGTGTGTGTTCCCCAATCAATGAAAGTGGTCACTGCTAAACCACTGCAGTATAATGCCTACCAAGTCGTGACTATCCCCCAAAACTATTATTACTGCATCTTGGATCAGCACAGGTCTAGTTCACACTATTGTACTTTCACAAACGCAACTGAAGATGTTCAGTTGTGTTAGAGGATGGCCATAAAATTTTAAATCAATAAGCAAGCACAGAGCGTTAGCAGTTGATTATTTGCATCCATCAATTTCTTCCATTATCTATATCCATTTTCCTGTGCAGGGTTGCTGGGGGAGCTTACACCATCTCATATTGAGAAAGAGGCATGGTACACCCTGGACTGGTCACATGTCTGCTAATTATCTTCATATCAGTGATTTGTAATATTCTTGTAATGTTTCCCTGTCGGACCATGCTGTGGTGGTGGATTATTATTTTACTGATGCCAATTTAAATTTGAAGAGAGTCAGGAAGGCTTTATATCGTTCCTGTACATACTAAAGCAATTAAGCAGGGCAGGAAATCATAATGATAATGACACTGTTGTTAGTGATAGTCCAATAATACAGGCCTACAGTTAATTGTAAATAAACATACTCATCAGCTGTGTGGCAAGTGTCTTCATCCCAACCTGTCAAATACCGCCACTTGGTCAGTGAACCTACATGTCAAAATTAGACGTGCTAGGTACATTCCTGCATTGGTTTCGGATTGTGTCTTTTCAAAATACACTTCCATTTTCACAGGAAATGTACAGTTTCTGCACTTACAACATGGGTAAACTTATTTCCTTAAGTTTAGGCAGCAAACGTCTGTGGTTAGGTTTAGAAGAAAATGTCATGGTTTGGCTTGAAGGAAGTATGGTTGTTATGAATATAATGTAATGTTGACATAACCTACGTCATGTGACATACATCATTACCGTTGCATGCTATACATACTGGAACACTACTTTGGTATTAAAATAACTGGTAGCACTTTATAATACAGCCCGTGTTTTACGACGTAACTCCCCGTGTCTTACGACGTAACTCCCCGTGTCTTACGGCATAACTTCCCGTGTCTTACGGCATAACTTCCCGTGTCTTACCATATACTTATTGGGACTTTCATGGTAACTCTCTGACATCTACATGGCATTTTAGAGGAACCTGTTGTGTAGTTTCGCTTGTCTTACAGTAGACCTGCCGGGGTCTTACAGTGGAACTGCTACTGTCTTATGCTGTCACTCCCAGTGTCTTATAATGGAACTTCATGCGTCTTACCTTGCACTTACTGGGACTTCCCGGGTGACTCTCTGACATCTACCATGACATTTTGGGGGAGCCTATATGGTTTAGTTTCACTTATGACTTACAGTGTAACTCGCTATGTCTTACAGTAAAACGTCTTACAGTCCAACTCCTTTTGTCTTACCATGTAGGCCTACTTATTAAAACTTATAACTATAAAATCAGATATGATTTACAGTTTTAAAATACACGAAAATCATACTGCAATATGTAACCTGTTTAATCACACAATGACAACTTCAGAGTTATAAAATATCTTTATTCTTTACCACGCAGACACCTGGTACTTACATGCTAAGTGCCCAAGACTTCCCCTGTAAGTACCAGGGACCGGGCTGTATTGTAAAGTGCACACTGTTCACCCTTCCTTACCATGCAGGTACCTAGTACTTACACTCTAAGCACCCGAGACTGTTTATTTACCAGTATGCACTTTGCCTGGTAAGGAAGGGTGAACAGTGTGCACTTTACAATACAGCCCGCTCCCTGATAAGTACAGTGTAGGTCTCTGGTAATTACAGGGAAAGTCCCTGGTAGGTACAGCAGAAGTCTCGGGTGCTTAGAGTGTAAGTACCAGGTACCTGCATGGTAAGGAAGGGTGAACAGTGTGCACTTTACAATACAGCCCGGTCCCTGATAAATACAGTGTAGGTCTCTGGTAATTACAGGGAAAGTCCCTGGTAGGTACAGCAGAAGTCTCGGGTGCTTAGAGTGTAGGTACCAGGTACCTGCATGGTAAGGAAGGGTGAACAGTGTGCACTTTACAATACAGCCCGGTCCCTGGTACTTACAGGGGAAGTCTTGGGCACTTAGCATGTAAGTACCAGGTGTCTGCGTGGTAAAGAATAAAGATATTTTATAACTCTGAAGTTGTCATTGTGTGATTAAACAGGTTACATATTGCAGTATGATTTTCGTGTATTTTAAAACTGTAAATCATATCTGATTTTATAGTTATAAGTTTTAATAAGTAGGCCTACATGGTAAGACAAAAGGAGTTGGACTGTAAGACGTTTTACTGTAAGACATAGCGAGTTACACTGTAAGTCATAAGTGAAACTAAACCATATAGGCTCCCCCAAAATGTCATGGTAGATGTCAGAGAGTCACCCGGGAAGTCCCAGTAAGTGCAAGGTAAGACGCATGAAGTTCCATTATAAGACACTGGGAGTGACAGCATAAGACAGTAGCAGTTCCACTGTAAGACCCCGGCAGGTCTTAGAGGAGTTACGCCGTAAGACACGGGAAGTTACGCCGTAAGACACGGGGAGTTACGCCGTAAGACACGGGAAGTTACGTCGTAAAACACGGGCTGTATTATAAAGTGCTACCAAATAACTTCATTGACTTTTGGTTTCACATGGGAAACAAACAGCAGGCTCGTGAGTGATAGTCCAGAATATGTTTGACCCATCCACCCCCCGTCCCGTCTGTCCCGACTTTCTCGCCCTTTAGACTATGGTAGTTGCCGGTGCAAACTGCCATCAGCTGGTGCATTTCAAACAGCTGTGAAGGGCGCCCCTGTGCATCAGTTTCCACTAACAAAATGGTGGTATTTGATTAACTGATTGTTTTTTTTTTAACAAGGTTTTTTTATTGGTAATTCAGAAAAGACTAACAACTTGGCACCGGCTGCATATTATACCACCATGACAAGCACCTCTGTGCATCGGTGTCTGATGCCGGCATCACTGACAATGCAGAGGTGTTTGACAAGTTTGACGTTAGAACTATTGCATCACATTTATGTCATTAGTTGACGTGTGATAAAACATGCATATGAGTACATTAAGTTATGTGTGCAGATATCAACTCTCATTTGCACATTAGTCCTTGTGCACCATCTTAACAACCGAGAGCTTTACAGGCAGCTGCAAGTGAGAAATAAAACACAGGGAGGCTCAGCAGCACATGACAAGACAACCTGACCTTTGACAACTGCGGGCAAAAACCAAGGGAAACCCCAGACCTCTTATGATTGGTCAATTTCAGCGCAATCACACCCGTGCCATTCTTTATCTCTCTTTATATTTTAATTTCTTGCCTGTATAGCTCTTGGTTGTTGAATTGGTGTGTAAGAACTTACTGGCCCATCTAAGTCCTAACCCTCACCTATGGTCATGAGTGAATAAGATGAGATTGTGGATACAAGCGGCCAAAATGAGTTTCCTCCATGGGGTGTCTGGGCTCAGCCTTAGAGATAGCTTAAGGAGCTCAGACATCAGGAGGGAGCTCGGAGTAGAGCCGCTGCTCCTTTGCGTCAAAAGGGGTCAGTTGAGGTTGCTCGGGCAACTGATCAGGATGCCTCCTAGGCACCTCCTAATGGAGTTGTTCCGGGCACGTCCCACTGGTAGGAGGCACCGGGGCAGACCCAGAACATTGGGGTCCCCCAGGAGGAGCTGGAAGGCGTTGCTGGGGAGAGGGATGTCTGGGGTGCTTTGCTTGGCCTGCAGCCCCCGCGACCTGGCCCCGCATAAGCGGATGAAAATGGATGGATGGATGGATGGATGGATGGACTTATAACGTGCAAGTGGCAGTTAATACCTGCACGTGTGTAATAACATAATGCATTCGGGAACATGTTTTTATTGCACTCACAGCTAATCACGTAATGTGAAGCAATAGAGAACGGGCCGTAGGTTTCATCACAGGAAATCATAACCTTTATATACACATAGGTGCTAAGAAGCTAATGATGGCCTCGTTTTAAAGACTGTTGAATCTGCGTAAATTAACAAAGTTAAGCAACACTGTGTGTGGCTTCCTTTCATGTACTGTGTGTGAGTCAATATGTACTGTGCACTATGGCTCTGATATAATACACAGACAGAAGGCAGAGCAGACACAAACACACGCTAATCAAAATTGTCTCTTTCCTTCCTTCGTCTCGCAAGCATCTTTTTTTCATTCTCTCTCTTACACGTTCACCCTCCCTTCATTTCTCCCACTGCTTGGTTGGTTCTGCTGCAGTGGTGTGTGTTTATATAGTTGTGTGTGTGTGTGTGTGTGTGTCTCTGGCTGACTTATGGTTTCATTAGCTGCGGCAGAGGAGAGTCTTGTAATTGTGGCTGAATTATAGAAGCGGGGGTGGACACCACCATGGGAGCTCCCTGGGTTCACACACACACATACACACACGCACACCTATGCACAAACACACTTTAGTGTATACACACAAACTACAATACAGTGCAGCAACCCCCCCATTTCTTTCTCTCTCTCTCTCTCACACACACACACACACACACACACACACACATCAGCTCAACAAGCTACAAAGTGAACACACTCATCGATCAGCCTCCCACCCACTCACTCGCTCACTCTCCCGCTCCAAAGTGGGGTGTTTCCCATACACACTGTATACTACCCACACAGGAACGATCTGTTCACTCTTTCTCTGTGTCTCTCTTTCTTTCTCTCTCTCTCTCTCTCTCTCACACACACACACACACACACACACACACACACACACATTTCACCCACGTGGGAGAGCCCAGCAGCAAAGAACATGTGGTGGTGGGAACTTGGAAAAACAGCTACAGGGGGATAACTGTGTGTGTGTGTGTGTGTGTGTGTGTGTGTGTGTGTGTGTGTGTGTGTCTGTCTGTCCATGTAAAACTGACAGTTCACCAGTAGAATCGATTTTAGAAAATTAACATCCTATTTAGAAGGAAGAAGAAAAATGTGAGCACAAACACACACACACACACACCACTGGGCAGATGTGTGTGTGCACGTGCCTGTGTAAGTGCATCTGTGTGTGTGTGTGTGTGTGTGTGTGTGTGTGTGTGTGTGTGTGTGTGTGTGCATTTTTGTATGAACGCTACACACGAGGGTGCCTGCACAGCCTGCCAGTCATTATCATGCCGTATTACTCATGTAAATCGTGATATGCCTCCACGTCACAACTCTGCTCCCAAAAATAGCTGCGGTGACATCAGCCAGTCGGATGACATCATCAGTGGATGATGTCACGTGTCTCCTAGCATCCCGATCCGGAGTATTAGCATTGTGTACGAGGATCCAGCGGTCTAATTATAGCAACATCAAGACTGCGCAGCGCTTCCACTTCAGAGTGTTCAGAGCAAATCAGGACTGTGTGTGTGTGTGTGTGTGTGTGTTTATTATTGTGTTTCTATCTTTAAGAGGACCAAGTTTTAGACCTTACTTGTGAGGACATTATGAGCAGTGAGGACATTTTGGCCAGTCCTCAGTTGTTTATTTATTTTTTATTTATTTATTTATTTATTTGTGTGAGTGAATTAAGAAAAAACTGGTGTAGCGTTAAGGTCACTGGTATAAAGTAACTTAAAATATTCACACAGATACCATACCCGAGTCATTTTAACCTAAGGGACTTGTACGTCATTATTTAAAACTATTCTCTACTATTACTCAATCAAATTTAAGAGAAAAATATTGTACTTCTTGCAACAGCTGTATTAATTTGTTAATACTGAGATTAAGATTTTCCCAACAAAACATTTGACATTTGTTTATAGAATATGATGAATTGTAATATTTGTCCACAGTGATTATTACCTCCACCCCATCCAGCTATTGTGCAACATTAAAACAGCAGTAATAATTCAATGAGGTAAATTTACAGTAATCTGAAACTGGCCTTTTTGTACACTTTCACTACTTTCACTTTTGACATAAATATTTTACTGACCAAGACCTGAAGACCTTTTCTTGTTAAGAAAACTTTGTTGTGTCTCACTGCATTATGTGCATTATTGAAGTCTTACAAACATGCTGTATTTAGTTCCTTCCTCATGAAACATTCGCAAATCAGATTTTTTGAGTATTCTAAAACCTGCATTGTTAAAATTCATGATTAATCTCTAATTTACATATTTTCTTTCCCACCTTTTGCTGATGCATTTCTGTGTTTTCCTGGTGCTTTCTTGGCTTATGATACTGCCACCAACTGTCAATCACTGTGATAGCTGCAAATAGCTATTAGCAGGAACATTTACAGTCTCACCCACATGCTCTTCAATGTACATGTTACACTTTGCGTATCTGAAAAACATCACTTTATGGCACCTTTTGTTGTCAACAATTACACAAGGTACTGTTTAATTTAAGATCTGACAACTTTGTCCACCTTTAGTAAGGGTGGAGGTTAGGCAGTAGTCGTGATGGATGGGGCTATGATTCTTTTCAAGGGTCCTCACAAATATAGAAGTACAAACAGTGTGTGTGTGTGTGTGTGTGTGTGTGCGTGTGTGTGACTGTGCCTTGTTCAAGCCAGTTAGGGCCAGAGCTGAGCTGTTAGCCATATCTAATCCCATTCAACAGCTCCACGCATGATACGACACACACACACACACACACACACACACACACACACACACACACACACACACACAGTTACACCTACAAAAACACACTTTCACACAGTGTGTGTTATATACTTCACACCCTTTTCATCTAACCCTGCATACACACAGACACTGTACTATCCTAAATGTATTCCGTCACACACACACACACACACACACACAACCATACACTTGATGGCTTATACATATCCTTAGTGATAATCAAGTGTTGTACACTTCACATAATTTTAATGAAACCCCAAATATACATAGTTTTTTTTGTTGTCATGCCTGAAAAAATTGACACAGATAACCACACCTTGTACACTTCTTCTCAGTTGTAACCCAAGAAAACACACCTCCTATTTCATCACATTTTTGCATGAGTTGTGATTAAAGTGTGGAAACAAGCTACAAGCTACAAGCTAAAGCTACAGAGGTAACATTTATCAAAAATACATTTTTTCATCTTTGCTGTAACTGTCACTCTATTCACACAGCACTAAATGAGACAGATTACTTCTGAAAAAAAAAACATACTGCCCTGCCTACTCGATTGACTTGTAGCACTTCTAAAGGCACTATTGCATATGAACGAAAGCAACCTAACAAAGCAGAGGAGTCTCTCAATCCAACTCATGAACTGCAGTAAAACTGGGTGGCGCCGATCATATATGAATCAAGATTCTGTTACTGAATTGCCTATTTCTCGCTGTAAATGTTTTCAGAAACATATTTTAGTGTACTATTTAGCTGTACTGCGAAACTTTGTGACTATTTGTTGGAAATAAGCAAGCCAGATCAAAACGCAGCCCACCAGCCAGAGCAAAACTTTCTACTCCCAAATGATCAATTAGCCACAACAGAAGACGAAGTTTGTGTGGGATAGTTCCCAATTAAATATTAGACAATCTATCAAACCCCAAATGCATAAATTCATTTGCAAAAAAGAGAGGCCTGATCTAAAGGGGACCTGAGGAAAACTAGACCAGATCCGTAATGTGGTTGACTCAAAAACAGCTTAAAAGGGAGAAAGCACTTACACCGGCAGTATGATGTGCTCAGTTAATAAGCAGTCAAGCTAAAAAAACAAAACAAAACAAAAAGAAACTAGCAATACTGTAAAAATCCCCCAAGAATTAATGTAAATTCATAAAAACTAAAAATAACTCATTTGCTTCACAGAATAATTTATGGGAGTAACTGACTGTCCTGTTTTCACCTACTGTACCAACAATATCAAATTATTTAGCCAGTTGGGCAATAGACAGATGAAACGTTTAATATCTGAATCAAAACTGGAAAAAAAGAAGTAATTCAATGGAATGAATTTACATAGACTACTGATTTCCTAAAATGTTTTCTCACACTATGTACGCTTGCGTTCACTGGGATATCAGGTATATTAACACATTTTAAACGGTCATGATTTGGAAATAATTCAGATTTCAGACAATTCTGCTGTCTGTTTCAGATGGGTGCACCGGCATGGTAAACTGTACGCCCTGTCCTCTATATTATGCTGTAGTGAAGGATTGGGGTGGTGGCTCTGTCCTCTCTCTCTGTGGCTGCGGCTGATAGTACTGCTGCAGGAGGAAGGCTGACTGCTCGCCCTTACATAACCACATGTACAAATTCACCCAGAGAGAGGAGTGGGGGTGGCGGGGTGAGACGGCTCAGAGAGCAAGAGACTGTTGGAGAGAGAGATCGAAAAGACCCTTGGGGAAAGAGAGACAAAGAGAAGAGGGTAAAGAATCAAAAAAGAATGACAACTTTCATCCTCTGTTTGATATTGGTCTACCACTGTTTCAGTTGGTGTAAGTGATACTAAATGGTGGCAGAGTGGTTATGAATTGTGACATTTCTATCCATCTTTTCCATAAATGGGTTTGTGTCATTTGAGGAGGTGGATTTCTCCACTGAAATTGAAAGGCTACTGCGCTTATTTGCACTCAGGTCAATTCAAGTTAGTCCATGAGACCCTGTGTCTGTATCCCACTCGCTAGCTAAACGCCTCCACTCTGCACTCCGCACAACGCTGTTCCAACCAGAGTCCTGCAGGGGTTTGATTTCAGAGCCCGCTCTCACACCAAAATCATCGAAATCAGGTGCTTGGGCAGTGACTTGCGGCATCAGAAATCAGTGTTAGTGTCATAGGGAAATGCAGTGAGACAAAGAAGAAAGTTAAGGAGGCAGACGTCTGACTCGGGCTGGCGAACTTTCACCTGAAAGAGTTGTGTTCGCGTCCCGTAGCTTTAAAGAGACAATATACCCTAACCCTAAACCTAACCACGTGCTTTTGTTGCCCAACCCAACCATGTGTCAATGAGCAGCACTATCAGTCAGAACATCAACAACCAACACACCCTGGGTACCTTTCAAGTTGTATTCGGACGTGGAAAGTCCAAGACCAAACGCCAATATGTGACTAGGTCGGAGTGAGAATGTGTTGTATGTAAGGGATAATGTATAGTAAGCCGGTGACTGTGCGTCGGGTTAATGTATAGTGAGCCGGTGACTGTGCGTCGGGGTTCCATTCCCCTGTCGGGGGTTATTTTTCAACTGGCTCATTACACATTATCCCGCTTAGAACATGGCATACTACTAAAACATTCAGTGATGTGACACAAAATAATGATTAAAGCATGTTTTATTGATTCAAAATTTTGCCACGCCAATGCTGCATTTTGCCACTCCGATCCTATTTGGCCTGTGTGGACTAACATTAACTGATATGTTGCTCCTCAGTCTAAAGGTTCATTCTCACTGCCGCGATACGGAAATGCGGGATGGATTTGCGGAATATTCATGCAGTGCTTTTCCGCACTCAAACTATACACACGGGCGTGGTATGGACGTGGTGCGGAATTTTGCGCTGTTGTGTTCCAAGTCTGGGCTGTGTGAACGGTGTGGGTGAACATGGACGAGAGTAGCAGCAGTAGCAGCAGTAGCAGCAGTAGTGAGCTAGCAAGCTAACATTTAACAAGCGTCAACATCAACTTTCTTTAGCACTCTCACCGCAGCCACCAAGCTGGACAATTGACTGCCAGACGTTGTCCTTTAATTCATTGTTCATAAAATGTAAAAAAAAAAAACATGCTGCCAAACCACATTAGCCATAAATGTGGCTAATGTGGTTTGGCAGCATGTTTTAAGTGATAATTCTGAGTCATTTCATACAGCTGCAACCAAGATAGTATTTTGAAATGAACATAATTCAGAAATTGCGATTTAAATGAATATTTTTTGCTTTTTTCATAATATTGAGCACCACATCTCCACAGTTAACGTCCCTGTTGGTCACACAGTTGATTGAAGCAGCTCTCACATTCCAGCTGGCGCTGATGACAGAGCCCACACACAAAGTCAGCAGTCACATTAAATTAAATTATTTTCATTGTATAAATTGCATATTTATCATTCAACACCTGCATGTCCTTTGTTTAACCCAGAACCAAATAAAAATGAAGACAAAATACTATCCGCAAATCAGCCTTTTTGTGGTTCAGCTACTTGGTACCTGACCTGACGCACTTGTCTTTACTGCTGAGCTATGATGGCAGGACAGCGTTTTTATATTAGGTATGAGGGCTTATCTCAACCAGCTGTCAAAGGCAAAACACCTGCTTTAACATCACTGTTTAAGCCTTTCTGTCCGGTATGATTCAGTATGGATTTGCTTGTAATAACTGCTGTTTGAGGACACATCCTCATTGCACTGAGAATATCAGGGGCCCACTAGTCAACAAACGCTGAGTGCTACTGTTCACTGAGCTTCCTTGGCAATCTTTTTCATATCATTATCTCAGGCTTCTGAAGGTAAAAACAAAAAAAAAATGAAATTCAAGGTAGCAGAAGCCTGGGAATTGTTAAATCAACATTTGAGGCTTGTATTTGATTCAGGAAGAGCAGTAGTCTCCCCTCTCTCAGCTACTGTACAACAAGGCACCGAACCAATCCAATAGAGCTGCTCAGTGGCCACTTGTAAGAGACTGTGGTTGTCTTGGGAAGCTTCCAGGTGGGGAATGTGCATGAGTGAGTGATAGAGAAAATCCCGCCTTGATAAACAAATGTTGCATCATTTCCATCTGTCAGAGTGTGTCATCATCCACACTTTACATTGTCATTTTAGTAATTTAGCTGACACTGTTATTCAGAGTGCCTTACAGTGAGTGCAACAGAAGAATGCGCTTTGATTACCATATCACTGAAGATTACAGGGAACCAGAAGCATAGAGTGCAAGAGTCAGTGTGTTAGCGCACTTACAATAATTATGTAATCCTGCAAACTGTAGAAGCAGTGCTCAGAAAACAAACAAAAGAAGATGTAGGCCTACAATTTGTGCAAACGGCCACAGTCACATACAATTACTGACCTGCCACAGCAATTAGACCAAATGTGTATGTAGCCATACACCCCGATGCTTCTCTATGCAGTCTCACCCGAACTTTGCCCCTTGCTCCTGCTTTTTGGCATTTTCAGTGCAAATTTTATTGCATATAAAGAGACACTGTAAGGTTTATGCTCCTCCCTGACTGTCAAAGACTAAAAACAAACTGAGCCACCTGGATCAAACTGTTTTCATGTGTATTTATGCGTGGTTTGTTCAGCCTTTTGTAGTTTTCAGCGGCTTGTCTTCCGGTTTGTCCCAAGCCTACATGTACCTCACAGAGCTCTGTATACAAACACACAAGTGCACAGATATTTCAAATGGTTGCCATGACGACCCACAACAGGATGGGAAGCAGGGCATGATCAGTGGTTCATCTGGACAAAATACAGTAATTCAAAATGAATAGCAGCCTCTTCCTTCCACTCCAAAACTGGTGACTGCTGTTTCAGTGGCCACGAGGGTGTAAAGGATACTAGAGCAACAGCCGATCAATGTCTCATTTCTGTCGGGGATTCTTTATCTGAATGTTTTGTATAGATACTATTCTCTAGAGCTCATTCAGAAAGTCCTAAGGACCATTCGGAATCCTCACACCTTTCCTAGAAACCCAGCGCAATTAAAAATGCATAAAACTTAGAACATGCAGACTATTGCAGGTCAGTATGTCTTGTAAATTGTTAAAATAAACTGTTTAAGAGAAATAATTCTGAGGCTTTGCTGCACTCATTTTCAAGCCAAACTTTCTGAAAACTTTCTGAAAAAAAAAAAAAAAATCAAGTGGGTTCTGACACCAACTTCGGTTTCCTCTCTGTCCTGTTCCCCATCATCCCCTCGCTCCACCCCATGGCCTCCATCCACCAGCTGTCAGACAGGCGCATGGGCCTCGGTGGAGATGGACAGACAGATGGATGGAAAGCAAGAGGGAGGAGGCAAGGGATGGATGGAAGGAAGGAGGAGAGGGAGAGGTGTGACCCATATAGCGGAGCCTGGAGTATTTATAGAAGAAAGTGTCCTAATTGGCAAGCCGCTGGGAGAGCAACAGCACTGCACTGGTACCCTACTCCTTGTCCTTCACCTCCCCAACCTTCCCTTCTCCTTGGCTTTCGCCTTCTCCTGCCATCTTGTCCTCCCGTCCTCTTTCACGTCCTGGAATTTGTCTTCCCTGAGACTTAATTGTTCTTTCTGCTGCCCTTCCATGCTCCTTGTCCACAGCAGTGACCTTGTGCTTTGACTTCCTCCTCTTGCACCCCTTCTCTTCTGAGTCCCTCTATCTTAACACAGCTCTCCCTAGTTTCTTGTCTTTAGCTTTTTGCTACTCTTTGCCCTTTCCCTTCTACCTGCAACTTCTCATCCCAGCCCTCCTCCCTTCTTTCCTTCATCTTACATTTGTCCTCACTGGCCAAGGCTGCCTTCATCGACTCTTATTCTCTCTCTCTCCTTCTCACATCAAGCTTAAACAGCTTACGTTTTCTGGTGGCAAAGCAGGTACTGTCATCTCATCTCAGTGAGACTGCTGAAACTTCAATAATTTTAACTGTCTGATCTCATAGATTCAGTATATTCTCTCTTTGAAGCTACTGTTACAATTTTACGTATCCTCAAACAGTAATTGTCTGGTGCCTTGCATGAAGGAGCAACGTAACATCCGATTGTACATTCTGTTGCAGAGGATGGCAAAACGTTAAAATATTTTAACTTTTAATGGCAGTGCCATCTACTGTTAGTGTTGCAGGTATACTCTGTTGGCCTCTCCTAATTCTACCCTCCTGCTCTCCTCCAGTAAAATGATATTGGGTGTGCCTGATTCCATATGAATGCAGCAGTAGGTTTAGGAAAAGAAACATGGTGACGATAAACCTTAAAATAACTCAGAATTCACATGGTTTTACATGGGACATGAACACCAATCTCCTGGGGGAAAGTCCCATGTTGTATGACCTGTCCACTGCGTCAACTTGACTTTCACTCTTTATACCATTACCTACCAGTCGACATTCATTACATGGGTTGAATATGAAATACTGGCTGATGATAATGTAGGTTTCTGTAGGTATACACACAAACAGTGCATGAAAACAGCCTGCATAACTTCATATAAAATGATGTTTTAATTGTAGGATGAGCATGATGATATGAGAGTGCTATTCAGGTTCAGTATGACTTTGGGCATCTTTTACAAAATGAGCTTAAAAAGCATTGTACAACTTTAAATAAATACTGCAATTATGTTGCACTGTATGATTAATATTATTATTTTGATTTGGTCGTTGAAAAGGGGAGTTTCAAGAGTAGTGAAGTAAACTGAGCCAAACATGATCATAAGGGCAAGAAATACCAAACACTTACACAGAGGATAACATACAATAAGTTCTTGGAATATGGATGGAAGGAAGGACTTACGTAGGAAGTACTCGGAAGCATCCGCCTCATAGTCAGCATCCTCGGGGAAGTGATCTATCTGCTTACACATGCCTTTAAAAGAACCTGTGTGAGAGCAAGAGAAAGAAAGAAAAAGAGAAGAGGAAGGAAATAATTATAATAATTAGAAAAGCAACCTGATATAGGAGACAACATAGGTAACCACAACGAAGACACTGCACATTTTCACCAAGGCCTTGGTGTTTTCAGCCGTTGAGTACTGTGCTCCAGTCTGGTGCCGTAGCCCCCATGTCAAGAAGCTGGACACTGTACACAACGCCGCCTTACGGACTGTCTGTGGATGTCTACCAGCCACCCCAACAAGCCAACTGCCTGTCCTTGCTGGTATCATTCCAGCAGAGGTCAGATGAGAAGCAGCCACACTGGACCTCGCTTGAAAGGCACAGACAAGTGAATCCCACCTCCTCCACAAGATTTCTACGGAGACACCACAGCGCTTGTGTCTCAAGTGCTGGTGCCCCCTTGCCACACACGTCCAAGAACTGCTCCGTACAACGCCTTCTGATCCCTCCAAGGCTGCCTGGGTCAAGGCAAGATGGAGGGACCAGTGGAAGTCAGCAGAACCATCATGGTTCTACCACTACATTGAAGACCCCACATATGTTCCCGGCCAGCACCTGGCCCGAAAGCAATGGATAACCCTCAACTGGCTCAGGACAGGTGTATGACCCTTTGGGGAAGCAATGCAAAAATGGCGTCTCGTGGACAGTGCCCACTGTGAGTGCGGGGATCCACTACAAACTGTTGAACGCATAATAACCAAGTGCCCCAAACACCGGCCAACGACTGGTGATCATGGTCTGATTGACCTGGACGATAAAACACTGGCTTGTCTCAATGGAGCTGAAGGTCCAGGGACATAAGCCAGAAGAAGAAGAAGAAGGGCCACAGGGAACATGCCCCCTTCAATATTTAGAACATGTGCATTTGTACCTGCCAATTAAAACATGAAAGTAGCAGAGGACTTGCATAATGACAAAAGTTAAGACATTTATACCATAAACTGATGTGGAAAAAGCACTCATTGGTGCATAAAAATTAAACAGAATTTTCTAGCGGAGAACCCCCCAAACTCTCCATGTGTCTCCCTTACTATCGAAACAAAACCTATGCCCTTGATTCTTTGTATTCTTTATTTGAGGAGAAAAGACAAATAAAAAGGGGGAGCAGAACTAAAGAAAGAAAGGTGAGAAAGCATTTGAGAGGAATGAAAGAGGAGAAGAGGGTTAGATGCAGCATTTGAGACAAAGGAAACAAGGAGAAGAAGAGAGATTTGTCAACAGCTTTGAAGGAAGCACATCACAGGAGAGAAAGTGACAGACAGAAGAGGAAGGAGAGTTAAATCGAAACGCCTCGGCAGAGCAGGTGGGAGCATGAGGAGGAGAGAGTGAGGAAAATGCAAATGAAAGAGAGGAAGAAAGGAGAGCTGATAGTGCTGCTCATTAAGAAGAATTGTGTGTGTGTGTGTGTGTGTGTGTGTGTGTGTTTAGCTTGGTTCAGCTCCAGTGGTAATTGTATGCCCTCCCAAACCACTGCAATTAAATGGGCCCTTGTTAATTGGCGATTGAAGGACGAAAGACTAGCGCCCGGCTTTCAAATGGGCATCGGTTACACACACACACACACACACACGCGCGCACACACACACACACACACACACACACAATCACGTACTGTAGCATCAGCCCTATTGTCAAGAGCCTCGCTAGCTGTCTTTCTCACTCATCACGGTGAGAGCACTTACGGCTAAGTTTTCGGATATTTTGCATTTTCATCATGACCACAGAGAAAAAGAACAATTTCGAACCAAAGCTCGACACATAAAAGCGAAAAGAAAATGATGACAGGACTCTACCACAAGCCCGTTTCATATTTACATATCTTTAATACACCACAGCAAACACTCAGGCGAACAAAGTGTTTTTCATCATGTAGACTTTGATAGATACATTAAAGATATTTCACCAGGAAGCGGCTCGGAAACCTTTCAGCGTGCTGCAAAATGCTTTCATCATTTAATAATTTCGGTGTGAACTGTGTGTAGAGCTGTGTGTTGAAATTCTGTTCCGTTCCTGAGAGGACTGTGATGAGCAACAGCACCGCGTGTTTCAGGAGGAAATAGCCTTGCATTCGCATGGCCTCTTGTCTCTGCAACTATTTGTTGTGCAAATGCGAGGGATATTACAAAGTGAAATAGACTTGAATCATGCCGTGTGTACTCGAGAGGCGTTCAGTCAAGCATAGAAATAAAGTACTAAGTGTTGATGAGTAGAGGTCTCTCAGGTGATGTAGTTCGCTCTCTATTGGACATGAATGAGGCCTTGGCGTTTCTGAAAGACTGAGTCATCAGTATCAAAAACATTACATCATTGCTTGTTCAGTTGGAGATTTATTACTGATACATCTTATTAGCTTCACTGAGATAAAGCCATCTATAAATAACAGGGTCTTCCCAGATGTCAGCTCCTGACTGCATGCATGACTGTTAACATTTAATACAGTTAACATTGTGGCAGTGAAGCGTCCGAGAGTGTTATTAACAAGACATATACAGAATGCTTTAGACTTTGTATTATGCAATAAACTTACATGATCACTATGTGAGATGGGCCCAATAAAATCTGTCGCTCTGTGTATCTGTTGTATGTATTGCGCTATGACGTACATAGAAAATAGTACATGAGAGCAGAGGCACCTCATCAGCTTGGCCCTTGGCGCGTCCATCTACGCTCTTATATTTTGAAAATGCAGCACAATAAGCAAACTTTAAATACAGTGATGATATTTTTGTGCAAAAGAAACTTAATTAAAAAATGGGGCTTGGGAAATGTCACGCTGGCTACCGTATGGTGTGATTCCATACCATGCTTTAATTGGTGGACTTGTAATCCTGGGTCGTAGCCAGGGTCGCTGTCGTCACAAAACATTACAAACTCTGCGAAGACGATAGCCTATCCATTCCACTACAGAGGAACTATAGAACGGGCATTTCTTAGCAGCTGCAGGAGGCTTTAAGGAAGCTCACGTCTGCATTTCTTTTTGGTGCACCCTCCTGCACTCCTGCTGTATGCACACTTGTCATAGCAGGAGTCACTTTGTAGGAATTTCAGTCCTAAGTTTCTGACACTGTCAGAAGTTTCCCGAAGGCTTGCCAGAGGTCAAAATCGGCCATCACTTAACATGTCAGAAGACGCTGTCTGGGACCACTGTTTTAGATTGGCAAAACACTATTGATTTTACCATGTGTCAACTTTAATCTCAGACAGCCCAAAACTGCACAACGTGTAGGGCCCTTTAACTGATGTTTTACTGTCTGTAAGATACAGACAGGCCCACCTGCAGACGTGGCTGGACCCCCAGAAAAATCTCCAGTGTGTTTTAATATAAAAGAAAAAAAGAAAAAAAAATCATACCATTTTTTAGCAGAGAGGGAGTTGTTGTTTTAATATGTCATGGTAAATATTTTGCTTTAAATTGAAATTTGGTTGTCATTGCTTATATTTAGGATGGATATAATTATTGGGCCTCCCATAGCAGCTGGTCACCAGAAAGCTCTCCCCCTTTTTTACCCCCTTATGGGCAGTCCTGGATACAAAGACGTAGTTCTGATAATTATAAAGGTGAATGTACAAATACACTGAAATATTCTTATCCTGAAGTGAGGACACACCTAGTGATTCTTGAATGTGATTATAGTTTGGCTTTAGACATCACAACTTGTTGCCTGATGTCCAACTAAGTTTATTTCAAACATTTCTACAACTGAAAGTAGGTCAATGACAAATGACAAATATGAGCAGGAGAAATAAAAACAGAAATAGTGGCCAAAGACAGCTCGCAACAGAGACACAGTGTGGCGTGCAGCATTTATAATCCAGGTTTCAGTGCACAGCCGTAGTTCAGATGAAGTTTACCATACTTTTACAAAAAAAAAACAGGTCCAAATTTCTCTGCACAATTGACACTTCTTGTTGCCCTTCAGTAGATACATACTTCCCTTTAGCATTTTGCTGATTTTGACTTTGTACCATTTTTCAGCCAAATCACCAGAATACATCGTGCCTTTCTGTACATCACAAATATATTACATTTGTACCTTTTATATGTTAAATTTCTTTGTTTCAAATATAGTATGGAAAACTTTATATTTCCTTACAGTTTTATTTCATATTTTATATTGTGACAACACTGTGGTTAACGTTTAGCACAAAAAACACTTGGTTAGGGTTAGGAATATACCTGGTTTTGTAGCAACAAACAGTGGGAAAAGTCCTGACTTGTCGTTAAAAATTACCAAGTTTAGTTGCAACAACTACAGCTGGAAATTGTTCCCAAGTGTTATTCATGATGTGTCTATAAAAAAAGACAACAACCCTGTTTAACGGCACCAAACGCAGCTGGAAATGTCCCATTATTCCATTAAAAAAATACCTGTTTTTATAGCAACAAACACAGCTGGAAATGTCACAACGTTTCATGAAAAAATCCCTAGTTTAGCTGCTAGAAACACTGCAACGTTTTTGCTGCAATAAGCATAGCTGGAAATGTCAGAGTGTGTTGTTTAAAAAACCCAGTTTAATTGCAAGAAACACAGCTGGAACTGACCCAACATGTCATTCAAAAATACCTGTTATGTAATTACAACAAGGCTGAAATTTTCCTGATCTGTCATTAAAAAATGCTACGTTTAAGTGCATGAAACACAGCTGAAAATGTCCAAACATATAGTAAAAAAGACCTGCTTTTGTAGCAACAAACACGGACGGAAATGTCCCAATGTGTTGCTAATAAAGGCCTAGTTTAGCTGCTAGAAACACGGCTGAAATTGTCCTGATGTGTTGTGAAAATTACACAATGTTTTGCTGCAATAAGCATAGCTGGAAATGTCACAGCGTGTTGATTAAAATCTGGTTTAATTGCAAGAAACACAGCTGGAAATGACCCAACATGTCATTCAAAAATACCTGCTTAAGTAATTACAAACAAGGCTGAAATTTTCCTGATCTGTCATCAAAAAATGCCACGTTTAAGTGCACAAAACACAGCTGAAAATGTCCCAACATATAGTTAAAAAAAGACCTGCTTTTGTAGCAACAAACACGGCTGGAAATGTCCCAATGTGTTGCTAAAAAATGTCCATTTTAGCTGCAACAAACACCCACCATCCCCTCCTCTTTATTCACTATTTATTCGTTGATGTCAAAACACATCGTGCCATCATAGCGTGCTGTCCACTGCATGTACACAGCCTTTTTCTGATTGTCAAGGCTAAAGATTCTATGTGCACTATGTTAAAAGAAGTCTGTCATCATGTGTGAGGTGTCTGTACTGTAGGTTTTACTCAGTCTCAGGTCTTTAAATGAGGTTAAATAGTAAATTTAACAGTTTTTACCAGTGTTTCAGAACACAGCTTATTCAGTCTGGAGTCAACCTACCTGCTCAGACCAATTATTTCTTCACTATTCCTGGACAAATCTGTTCACATGACTTCTATCATTCTCTCAACCATCTAACATACACATAGCCACAGTATTGTAAAACATTCAAAATGGTGTCGGTTGTGGTTGCTAGGAGATGTGCAAAGTAGAAGATACAGTAAAAACACTGTAATATCATCAGTCCCTCAACTTTAACAATAACACTTCCCTGCATCAGCATTTGGTTTTCACTTTTAATTTACTGGTGTCTCCACATGAAGATCCCACATTATGTCAAACACATCAATTTACAAACTCACTGCCGGGCAGAATCTCCATCATCTCCACTCTCTCTCCTCAATCACTGCTCTCCGTCTCTCCTTCTCTCAGCCTTTCACACTCTCCCTCACTCCCTCCAACACATGCCCACCCACGCTGCAGCACGAGCACATGTAATCTGGAATTGCATTTTCCCTTCTTTCTCTCTCCTATCTCTCTCACACACAACCCTCTCTTTCTCCCTCCTCTATCTGTCTCTCACATGCACACATGTGCATGTACCCCGAGGACCAGATTCCCATTTGAACTGAGCTGGCACCTCAGTCCTCCTCTCCTCCTCTCTCTCCTTCTTCATTCTTTCTGCAATTCAAATTAAGAGCACGCTTTATTGTCTCGACAGGGATGAAACCTGTGCAGCCGGAACAGAGCATTACGTCATCATCTGAGATTCACTGGTATTGACACTCACAGATGGCCAGAAACCAAAACACATTAAGATTTCAGCATAATTTATGACTCTGAAAAGCTTCAGTCATGAGTGCTTTATATACCTTTTTAGTTATCCGAGCACTGCGCACATACACTGTCTTCACATGTCGCATGTTTACCGAAGAACAGATAGTCGTACTACTCTCTCTTGCCATCAGATGAGTCAATCAGCTGCTCATGTGTTGTGATTTTGTGAATACAGACCAGTTTTGTGTGATATGAGGTTTACTCATAATCATCAGAACATTTTTAGATGATCAGTCACAACCAGCAAACTGTCTTTATATGATGATTCAGATTTCATATTTCCAGTTTGCCGTCCACACTGTTGTGCCTCTGGAAAAACTCTTCGCTCATCTTTTTGTTTTAGCGTACACCAAAACGTTTTCCACATTGTCCTCATTAGATTTCATCATGTACTTTATAATTACACTGATTGACAACTTGCCACTGATGCTAGCGGAAATACTAAACAAAGTGTGTAAGAGTTTACAGTCATACATCAGTGTATTTTTTAAAGCTGCATTTCATCCATTCATACAACAATTCAGCACCAGCATTTTCAAATTCAACCATTCTGGGTTTGAAAGTAATGTGAGTGGAAGGTTACAACAGAGATAAAGAGGTGTTCACGCACGACATTTTAGTTGCCAGAAGAAAGTGTTGGCATTGTACATTTCTGCAAACCATGGATATGTTACATTTGTAACATGCAGACCAACTGTTCGAAACCAACAAACAACAAAACCAGTTGGTTTTTAGCAAGTCATTGCTCGTTTCCACTGGCTTTTTAGGCACCAAATGTGGATGTTTTTAGCAACCAGTTGCTGTGTTTTCATCCGGGAAATATTGCCACAAAAAGCTGTTGTTTTTACCAAAGCCGTGTTTCCACCAAACACTTTCGGTATGGTACCTTTGGAACCAACAGACATGGTACCTAGACCCTAGCATTTCCAACGCAAAGAGTACCCTTAAATGTGGGCGAGGTTGTTGTCACTCACTGCTCTGCCCAACACTCACTGTATTTCCTCATCACCAATACAGGCTGCAGTGAGAGTCTCTCTCCATAGGATATTTAAAAATAGCGGGTTTGTGCATTTAGTCCTTCTAAGGCAAGCTCAGGGGCTTAGTGTTGCCAGAGCCCACAGGAACGACGCTCCGAGTGAGGATTAGAATACATGACGTTCATATAACCCGGCTGAAATTAATACATATAAACGCTCGTAGATCCACTCATTACTAAAAGTGTATGTCATATAAAAACTAAAGTAATGGTCAAAATTGTTAAAATGAAATTGAAGGTGTGATGACTGGTTCATGTCGTCAACTCATTCATCGACTAACATTATAAGTTAATGTTCTACCTTAAAAGTTCCTGGCAGTTTAATTAAGTTATTTTTTACTCCAGCTGCTGTGAGAGGCAGCAAAACATCATTTATTTTTTTAGTTACAGTCTACTAATAAAACTCTCCACAGTATGAACAGTGGTTACATGAGCCTCAAAACCAGCCACAAGCTGAGCAGAGTGACCGTCCTCTACTGACCAATCAGACTGCAGTGTTCACAGCTCCACCTTTTAGTACCAGAAGTACTGCATGCTAGGTACCCCAACAGAGGGGGGACCAACAATGGGAACAGTACGGAATGTTTCCTTTAGTACAATCCACAACTTTTTGCAGTGGAAATGGAAAAAAAGGCGTACCAAACTGAAGTGAACTGTACCATACTGTGCAACCAAACCAGGTATTTTAAGCCAAACCATGATGTTTTCCTAACCATAACCAAGTGTTTTTTTGTGCCTAAAGCTAACCACGTTAATCATAGCGTTGTTGAAACGTAAAGTTTTAACATATCAGCTACAGAATAACGTGCAAATGTAACGTATTTGTGGTTTAAAAAAAACGTAAGATTTCAACATTTATTCTGGCTGTTGGGTCGACAAAAAGCACAGGTGTAAATTTAAAAAAAAAAAAAAAAGGATTCCATGTAGCAGCGTCAGTTTCAGGGTCCTGGTATTGTTCTTGCCTGCTCACTGTCACACTGTCATGACTAACAGGGACACCTGAATGCAAGAGAGCCATTGTTAATGTAATCAGTAACACCTGCACTGTGACAAGTCAAATACCTGCTGTAAAAAAAAGCCTATTTATGTAACCTTTAACACACACACACACACACACACACACACACACACACACACACTGGTGCTGTCAGTTATTCAGGCTGATTAGACTTCTGCTCAGGTAGACATTGACACAGAGTCAGGATGGGATCACTAAACTTAATAAGAATCATAAACACACAGAGAGGTGAAGGAGATGTCAGTCAAGCACCACCTGCACCAGCACAGAGCTGAGAAGCTGAGAAGAGGTCTAATCAGGCAGACTAAGTGAAAACACCTGTGTGAGTGCACCTTGGATGTGTAGAAGCTTTAAACAGATTCACATATTAATCACCTGTATATATGCATGCTATCATGCAAATATAAAACATACCTATTAGCATTACCAATCATCCTATAAATATGTAGAAAAATACCATAATTTAACAACTGACAATGAAATGAAGTATGTTTTTAAGCTTGAAGTTACAACCTCAAAGATCTCTATTTTGCTCTCTTTGGCGTCACCTGTGGGGTTAAGCGGTACCCTTATTGCAGGTGTCTTTGTGGATCTCACCCCCCAGAGATCCAAACAGAGTTGTCTGTGTAACCTGAGTTAAAGAGTAAGTCTGTCACGTTAGCCCCACCTATGCAGTCTGGTGTACCAACCAACTGAGAGACTGGTGATGGAGAGATTGAAATTGTTTGCAGCTTTTGATTTGAACTTTACATTTCAACAACGCTATGAATGTTGCTGATTGTGATTTTATAGCTACTGTCATGCCCTTTTAAACTGCCCCCTGGGGATGAATAAAGTGATCTGAATTGAATTGAATTGAATTGAATTGTCACCACAGATACCCCATTTGTAATACTGCAAATGCAAGGGCTTTCAGTGGGCCATAGGCTCCCCACTGTGTTCCCTCATTTGGCGATAGACAGTGACTTAACGGACAGCTGCTTCAACACAAATCTTCCACATTGTCACTTTCAGTCAGGATTTCCTTTCCTCTGTAGACTCCAGGCTCAAGATTAGTTCCAAAGTCATGACAGTATTTTTCTTTTGTCAATATTGGACAATGTCAACATTATAAAAACCTGATCCATGCAAATACAAATGTAAATACATCCAGACTCTGGACAAATTTACACCTAAACAAATCTAAATGATGTCTAAAGAAGCAGGCACATGGCCTGAAATTTGAATGTTGAACTCTGGTGATTTCTTTTTAAACAACAACTGTGCAAGACTGGATAGATCAAAGAAATAAAAAAAATGTCCTTGTTTATCCACTAATCAAATTTAAACAACAAATGAATTAGCAGACACTTAAGAGACTTTAATTCACAACTATTTCCAATGTAATTATTGGCAGCTGTTTCATTGTTGATTTGGAGGTTAAATACAGCAGAAAACTGATATGAGCAAGAAAAATATGTGCAGGCAACTATTGTTCCTTTGTACATTACTGCAGTGATGTAGTAGAGGATATACGCAGATATATATACACACCTTTTTCTGGCCATTTACAGTATACCATCTATCAGCCAAAAGCCATTGGAATATAAAGAGGAGTACACGCACTTCTCCTCAGTAACCTTCCCATCTACCTATTAGCACACCCACCTCATTGACTACCACTACACCTCTGCATCGTTGTCCTCAACGACTTCTCTGTGGTTCTACTGATAACAGTCAAGCCACTGTGCTATCTCCACTATTAAAATAAACAGCTGCATGTCCTCTGATCCACAGTGACATCAACCACTTCTTTGCTCACAGGGAAACAAACAAAACCTTTGTGTCTGTTGCTGTATTAAATCCCCACGAGAGAAACTCCTCTGGCCTCCCACCTCCTCTCTCTGCAGTCGTCATAATGAGGTGTCGCTCTTCCAAATTGCCCCTGTTAAATTATACATTCTGCTTAAACATGGAGCAGATACTATTATTCTGAGACCAACCTGCACCTCAGGGGTCAGGATGGATCTGTCACCTACTTATCCTCACAGCAAGAGGCGCCCCCGTGACTCTCCACGGATGATTTATACCAATAAGAAGAGACCCCCGTGACCCCCCTGCTGTCACAAGCCAATCAGAGGCCTGCTTGTCGACTCACCTCACGGCTGTTAAGGATAAGTTAATGTAGTGTGATGAAACACTAGCAGACATCCTTTTAAGAAGTATTAACATCCTAACCCACTGCAGAAAGTGTGTCTGTGTGTGTGTGTGTGTGTGTGTGTGTGTGTGTGTGTGTGTGTGTGTGTGAATCAGAGATGCAATGTAAAGTACAAACGCCCTCTTCTGAACCAGCTCCGTGTGTTATGCAAATACTTGGCATAGTGTCTTTATTCTTTATGCTAATTATGGCTCAATCTATCTGTATGCTAAAATGCCATTAAAGTAATCCCTCGGCTGCAAAGGTGGATGAACATCAGAGACCTCAAAGGAGACGTGTTGCACAGCAAAGATGGCTATCGGTTCAGTTCAGTTGATTACAGGTTCTATACACAGAAAATGTGTTCTTCCTTTTAATCTATCTATTAAATTTAATTCATCCCAGAGAGGGTTGTCTCTCGAGTGATGCTCCTTTTTCCTCCTTTTATGCATTTACAAATATTTCCTTGTATTCTGTGGGCTTCCCATCTGCATTAAACATAAACATAGACATGCAGAACCTTATTACTGTATACTAAATGTTATACTAAAAGTCTGGAAAACGCCAACTCCACCTATGGACGGCCACAGTCCTGGGTACACTCAATCAGAACTACTTCGTAAGACTGTTGCCTAACCATGGTGGTGTTTCAGCCCGACTTGAAGGTGGAGTGAAAAGCTGGCCTTCATAGCGAGGGAGGAGATGTGAGAGGTGGGGGACACTTCGCATGAAAAGTGACAAGAATAGTTGCGTAACAAATGAAAAAGACAGCTGGAGAAATTTAAATCCTGGCTCCTTTCTCACCTACACACAGCTGGCCAGTCGAAGCGTGAAGTGGGTGTGAATGTCAGAGCATTCTGGAAAATTACAGAAATGCTTGGACACATTTTCTCCCAATCTGACGTGGGAAAGGTCAACCGAATCGCCAGAAAAAAATGTTGGCACTGAACGTTTTTTGTCAACCACAAATACATTACATTTGTAGGCTATGTTATTATATAGCAGATGTGTTGAAACTTTCCGAATGCTGTGGTAACCACTTGGTTATGGTTAGGAAAAGATCATGTTTTGGCTTACAAAACCTGGTTTGTGGGGCACAATCGGGGTTGAAAGCACCACAAAATCTCTGTAAAAACAGCTGCATTTTGCGGCTCTATCTACGGCAGGAAAATGCAGCAAGGTCTTGGTAAAACTCAACCATGTGTCGTGGCTCTATCCTGTCAGGAAATGCAGCAATGTCTCGGGAAAAAACAACCACTGTTTGTAGCACTGTCCACGGTGAAAACACAGCTGTGGGTCACTAAAAACAGCCATGTTGGTGGCTAAATAGCAGCAATGTCTCTATAAAAAACAACTGCTTTTCGTGGCAGCATCCCCAGTGAAAAAACATCTGCATTTGGTGCCTAAAAAGCCACTTGGACCACAGCATTAACTCGCTAAAAAAACAACCTGTTTTGATGTTTGTTGGTCTCTGGTTTGCAGCGGTTTGCAGCTTGGCAAGCTCACGTACTTGTCACACCATCCATCATCCTCGCCTCCTCTCCATGACAATGTCAGCTCACAAACATAGACTGTTTACACCATATACACTATAGAATCGTTGATAATATTTGAAAGAAATGTGAATAAAATTTGCAGAAAAGTACAATGCAAACATTTTCTTCTGGTGACTCGGGAGGATGGCATTTCCGAAGTTATTCGCCCATCCAACAAGCACTTCTGGTGGAGTACAGGCTCCATAAAAGGCTCTGCTGCCTACCACACCTCTCCATCACCAGTCGCTCAGGTGGTGTCACTTGTTTTGCATCCTTTTTAGTTGTATTTTACATGTTTGCTGTGGCAACATATCAATTGGTGTGCTGGAAACAGAGAGCAGCGGGTTTTTGCCAAGCTCTAGCAATGACGTAACCCTACAAGTCCAACAGCAAATGCCAGTAATTTATGTTCCCAATCAGCCAGCGGCCCTAAAGTTCTTCAGGCTGATATTCTCCATTGCTCAGTGACACTGTGGTGGTGACATAAACCATAACTCTGTTGTTCTGTTGTTGTTTTGTTCGTACTGGAGATGAAGAGAAACTGTTAAACTCCTCTCCAAAGTACCCTGCCACAGCAGATCCACACTTTTCTATAGAAAATCCTGTAAGAACCCATCAAAGGAAACCCCTGATGCAGATATTTTCAACCCTTTCATACCCAACCCCTGTAACGTTTTCATAGATTTATTTCATTGCAGGACTGGCTTACAGCTTTGAAGGTAGAAAAGTATTATATTTTTTAAGGTTACTGTTGTGTGCTCTGATGCATTGGACTTCGATTAAGTTCATAACAGGGTGTTGTTTTTGAAAGTGCCCACAATGTCTGAAAAGACAGGAGTGTAATCTATTGCAACACATTCTCATCCCAACTCTTCAAATACTGATGCTTGGTCAGTGGCTCTGCACGTCAAAATATGATATGCTAGGTTTCCTCCTGGATCAGTTTTAGACATTCAGGGGTGGCGTGACAATTTATGCTCATTTTCCTCATTGTGTCTCTTGAAATTACACTTCAGTTTTCACAGGAAATATACATTTTCTGCTTGTTAAATGCAGGCAGTCTTTTTTCAAAATAAACTCACAACATAGGTAAAACACTTTGAGGTTCACTTTCTTAGGTTTAGGCAACGGAAGTCCATGGTTAGGTTTAGAAAACAACATCATGGTTTGACTTAAATAAGTACGGTTGTTACTGACATCATAGAATGCTATACATACTAGCACACTACTTTGTAATTAAAATGACTCAATTGACTTTTGATTTCACAAAAGAAAAAAACAAAAAAGTCCAGAGTTTGTTCGACTCATCTACCCAGGCAACATTTGTGTGTGGGGCCGATGTGGGTTGTAAATAGGCCCTATATGGGACTGTCCACAGGTTCCATAATGGCACCATGCCAATTGCCCACATGGTTGATTATACCCAAGTGGGCTCCAGATAAGATCATCATGTTGGGCCCATACCATCTTTATACCCAGGTAGCCTTAGGATTACCCATTCATGGCTTATTCAACTAAACCCATCCATGTGGGCAATTGGCATGGGGCCATTACTGAGCCCATGGACAATCCCATTAGGGCCAATTTTTCAGCCCATTTACTACCCACATGGGCCCCACATACAAATGTTGGCTGGGCACCTCCCCTCCCTGCTGCCCTGTGCAGACTCTCTCTCTCTTTAAACTACAGTAGTTGCCCGCAGCATCACTAAGGCACCACCCAATGCCTTGGTCCATGCCTAGGTCCCCTGACAAAGCGGTAGTGAGGACAGACTGTCTATGCAATACATGTTCCTATTTTACATTAAGTGTTTATAGCCAAAATGACCTTTGAATTTGTCGAAATAATGCTAGCATCCTGCCAGAGCAGCACCTGATGGTAAAGATTTTGAATCTGGATATACTCAACTTCAAAAGACCAGCACCAAAGTATTTGTACATTTTCCCACAAAAAGCAATGCACCCTAATTTGTGCATATCCCACATATTTTGAAAGGCTGCAATCACGTAACCAATGCACTGATGGAGGTAAACAAGGAAGCAGTCCTGAGCGGTCTTACAAAGACAAAGCTTGGGGTAGTGGGCGGGACTTTTAAGGTAAGTCTTCACAATGTTTCTTTTACTCAACCTAACCACAGTAACTTTACTTTTCTAAACCTACAGACACCCAACCATGTTTGTTTTCTCAGCCTAACTGTAAACCTAAATTGCCTAAACCTAACCTCCATAACTCCGTTAATTATATAACTGTTCATTAAGAATGTAACATCATTTTTGGGACACTAATTCGTAGGGTATCATATGAACTGTTGTATCTGCATTTTTGTAGGCTGTCATATGAACCATTCCATAAGGATACATTGAAATATTATTTCAAGACATCTTTTGAATGTCCAGTGAGAACTGCTAATGCCACTTTAAACAGAGGCTCTGGTTTCAGGACACTCTGACCGTGTGCTAGGTCCATTCAATAATCCATCCATGACTCTATCTAACAATGGTTGCATGACCTGATTTTTGTTTTTCACATGGAAAAAAAGACAAACAGTCTATGTTTTAATCATCTAAAATCTCAGAATCCTTGAAATCCTTTCTTCAAAACTTTGGAGACAAAGTGATTGTATGGCTCTACTTTTATCCTCTTGATACCAAAGGGTCTGGGAATTATCCTGAAGTTCCCCTTTTTGTGATTGTTTTGGTATCTCCTCGTTAACCTTAGCTTTGACTGTGTCACTGTGCAGATGTGTATTAGTTTATTGATTTGGCTGTACACTGAATAAAGCTTGGAGAATAAAAGAACATTAAATAAATATAATGTACAGAGAGTTCAACATAAACTCTTCATATATTTCAGGGTAAAAACTCTGGCACAGAAAATGTGTTCCGCCTCAAAATGCAGAGAATTGACTGAAAAGCGTTCACTTCATTAAACGACTTCATTGTGAGCTGTATTTCATTTTAATCTTTGAACCCGGACAGCCCAATTCATTTCCGCACAATTTCAGAACACATTTGACAATGGAGGGACCCATTAAAGATAATTGTAATAAATGTAGAATTAGATTCTCACTCTACTCGCACTAACTAATTTAGAGTAAGCAATTACTTTTCCTATCAGCAGGCGCGCATGTGTATGCACACACAACACATAATTTAGTTTGATGTGTAGTTGTGACAGAGAGAGAAAACTGCTGGGTTTTGCTGCTGGAAAAAAACGCCAGTTCTGTCTTTGATTCTTTTGAGATACTGAAACGGAGCAGTGTGTTGTCATGTGGCACAACACAAGAAGCAGCTGATGTGACAGCAGCACAAATGGTTGGTTAATTGTAATTTGGCAGGACATGAGCGGTGTGGTGGAGGGCACCAAAGAGGCCAGGTGGGCAGAGACTATCCCATGGCCAGGTGTTCACACTTTCAATCCAAATGAGTTCATCACTGCTAAAATATCCCTCCATGTTGAAATGAGACAGGGAAGCACTCTAATGTGTGCAAACCTTCGCTTACTTCTACACGTGATTGGGTTGTGAATGATGATTGAAATTTACACAGTGTGCTGTTTTAGCTTTGCTGTATCCTGCCATAGGTTCTGACAGGACTTTTGCCACATTGTTCACATCATATTGTTTGTACTGTACACAAGCACTAAAGTCAGAAGGAGCAATGACTAAACAAAGTTGGAATTTCAGGAATTTCTGACAGTGCCAATTAGTGATGGGCAAAGCAGTTCTTTAGATGTTACTGACTCACTAGAATCAGTCATTAAAAATATTGGTTCAAAAGATTCGTTCACCGAATTGTTCAGTGCTTGGCGGGAGGAGTTCTGACTGTGTACTGCGTAGTCTGACTCACTGAAGTGATACACGGCTAAATGATTCATGATCCAGTTCAGTTCACGGCTTCCGGGGAGTGCCGAGTCTCATTACTGGCCAGCCTAACGTTTTAAGTTTGTTTATCTGAAAACTAAGTCTGTTAAAACAATGGGGAGGTGTGTGATTGTGTTCACGTGGCTTGACTCCTGGCTACAATAGCCATTAGCTTGGAGAAAATGGTCCCTATGAAAGTGCATCACTGAGAAGAAATTATTTGACTCTGGGGCGTCGGTGGCTTAGTGGTAGAGCAGGCGCCCCATGTACAAGGCTGTTGCCGCAGCAGCCCGGGTTCGACTCCAGCCTGTGGCCCTTTGCTGCATGTCTCTCCCTCTCTCTCTCCCCCTTTCACACTTCACTATCCTATCAATTAAAGGCAAAAAATGCCCATAAAAATATCTTTAAAAAAAAAAAAAGAAATTATTTGAATCACTCAGGGATTGGGGTTACGTCATTCACCGAGTGATTAGTCGCATGGTAGGCAGTCCCTCTCTGCACCCTGGCTGCCTGGCAACTCATTCGCATGGACCAAATTGTCGGTTCCACTCCCGGCCTGCACGCTCACTGCTGACCTCAACTGAACTGAGAAATGAACGAATCAGTTCTGGAAGTGATTCAGTTCAGTACGTTCACGCAACAGATTCGTTCTTTTGAATGATTCCTTTGCGAACGACACAACACTAGTGACAATAACTTCAACAAACCATTTGCCAAATGGCTGCAAATCACTCAGAATAAATTCCAATATTAGAACTAATAAGTTTGATTTAGTTATGCTCAAGAGGTTACACAATGTTAGACATGCTATACCCTTAAAACACAACAAAATTATATAATTTAGGCTACTGACTTGCCTGAAGGGGTGGTGGGTGATGTAGGCTTGAGAGTGCTAAGCCTCCCCTACATTTACTGCTAGGTATTTTTTCACCCTACACTGCATAATGGTAAAGTAAAATAATGAAAACACTTGTGTTGGCCGTGACTTGCCTGGATAATGGTATTATTGTGCATGTACCGTTGCAGTGCAACCAAGCGGGAGCAATGCAGCACCACTAATGTATGTGTTTCAAAGCCTAGGTCAAAGTCAGGAAGGCTATCACATCCTGATCCGAGCACGAAGCAACGTTTCTGTAAACACACTGCCAATCGCAAGCAAACAATACTACTGGAAGTCATACTAAGCTTGTGCTAGTTTCAGATAAAAAATGAACATACAGACATTTTTTAAGGAAAAAGATGCAGCGAGCAGCACCTGTAACAGCAAGTGCACCTGCTAACAATGAATCATCCGCTACTCATATAGCAAGGAGAAAAGAGCCGAGAGTGGTGCATGAAGCTAACGACAACAACCAGCTAGCTGCTAGCTCTGGGGATCTGAACCATGTAAGGCCTACTAACTTGGGAGGAAAAGTCAGTAAGCCTAAGGTGTCTGTTTGACATCAGACAGACCCTTTGCCCATCTTCAGTCTGATGTTGCGTCCACTCAAACTGTTCTGTGTGGGGGAGGGGATTCAATTCACCCTAACTGATCACTAGAGACCATTGTACCAGCTTGAATCTGATGTCGTAAGTCCACACTGATGCGTACCTTTGCCAACATACTGGTTTTGATTTGGTTCTGAGAGTGGAGCAGAGCTGACTGAAACAAACTATGATGTCAGGCAATATTGAGAGGATGTGTTGATGTAGAACAGCCTTGATAGCAGCATCTATCCTATGTTTAGCGCTCGCCAATGTAATCATCACTTCTTATTGATTCTGATGCAACAATTGAAAAAAGCGTTAGCTGCACTGCATCAGTCATTGTATTGTTTTTATTATTTCAGCCAAGAAGCTGCTGTTTTATAAATCAGTCAATTCAGTGGAGTGGGTGGATTCAAAGGTCTGGACCTAGGCAAGCTACTGACAGTAAATGTTGACTTAAAGGCTAGTGGTCAGGGTAGCCATCTTGAATAGTTGGAATAGTTGGAATAATTTGTTGTTGGAAGTTGGAATAACTTGGTCACATTGGAATCGCTGTGTGCAACAAACAGGCATGTTGATTCAGCAAAACCCCAGAATTATTAACTATTTATTAATGGAATATCAAAGCATATAAACAACAGTGTGGTTAAAGTTAGGGAACTCAAATACTTAGTTAAAGTTAGGAAAAGTACAGGCTAACAGTTGAATGAAGTGTAAATTTCAGTACCCTAACAGCCACACTACTTCCTTTTCACCTTACTACATAAAAGGCACATTACTTCCTGCAGTTGCACAGGACAGGAGCACTGACTGTAAATCCTGTGCTGCAACATCCTCCTATATTATTATGTATCTAGACATACTTTTTTGATTCCATCTTTTAGACCTGCAGCAGGTTGTTGTGATTCTGAAAAGACAAACTCCAGATGGAGTATTGCTTTAATGAAGAACCCTGTGTACCCATGGCTAACCTTGTTTTTAACTACATTAATGGAATGAGTGAATACAAATGAATACAAAGGTTAAAATTAAAGTACAAATCAGAAAATATGCATTTCAAGCAGTCAAGCTGCAAGTTATCGATGTCTGTATTCCTTTTCAACAGCAACTGTTTAACACAACCAGCTAATCTCAATGTGAGTGCTTGCTCTTTCTGGCTTTAGTTATGTATCTGTTGAGAGGAAACTGCTGAATCTTATATGCTAATGTACATGTTAGAAGCGCCACGCTGCAGCATGGACACTTAGATCTGCCTTGGTGTCATGTATAATGTAAAATAATGTAAGCGTCACTGACACTGCTGCTACTTTCCGTTAATGCATTCTTCACCTGTGTATTCAGCGTTAGATCAGTCCAACAGTTGCAGACATCTCTCTTCATGCATTTCACCCACATTAGAGCTACAGATCTTTCTTGAAGAGAATATACAAAATCCAATTTGTACTGTAAAAGCAAAGTCAGGTTATTGTTGTTACCAGACATATCCGCGTAATTTTCGAGAGCTGAAAAAGGCAGCAACACTTTTTTGGGAGCAGCTCTACAGTAGTTTAGAGGTTGAAAGTAGGACTTGTACTGTGTCACCTGCATGTAGCACTTTCAAGATAAGAGTGTTACAACTTTGTGAGTGCATGCCAGTGTTAAACAAGGGTCACAGTATTTCCAGAGCAGCCTCGCTATTCCCCAGAACAGGTAAGGCATTTTTACAGAATCTTAAATCAACTGCAACAACAACATGACAAGCGAAGTTTATTCACGTGTCCTGGCAAGACAAATAGAGCCACAAACTTGGTGACATGGTTTCTTGGTCACGAAGAAGACAACAGGTTAACACAATTAGTTCAAGAGAAAGTATTTGTACCATCCACTTTTGTCTCGCAACTGACTGCAAACCATGCTGCATCGCTTTTGCGTAGCAGTTTATACTCCACCAGCCTGAGGTATATTAAACTAGATGGTGTGACACAGGTAATATAAACAAATGACAAGATACAAGAAGTAAAAAAGCACATAGATCAAAATTAGGAAAGAGAGACAAGATGACAAAAGAGATAAGACTTGAGACCAGTTGTCAGCAAGAAGGAAAAATGACAACAATGTTGATGAGAAACTATCACTGACTACAGAGGACATTTGCATCCCCACTCACGGGTACACACACGCCAGTTAAATGTATAAATTTGCAGAAGGGATTTGGAACAGAAAGGGGTCTAACAACTAAACAATTACAGTTAATGAACAAGTGCAAAAACGTTTTAATGGGGAGTAACAGCAACCACCTGCAAACAACCACACTGTCCCCCTTTTGAGAAATCCCTCAGCTCTCCCTCTGGTCCCTTCACTGCTCTATCCTAGTTTTGTTTAGTGAAACTTTTCTGCGATGTTTTCCTCCCCCTCCCACCCTGATTAATTCCTTTGGCACCGAGGGAGAGGGAAAATGAGTGAAAGGAGGTAACAAATAGAGGGAGAGAGGGAAGGGAAGGAGGACGAGAGGGAAAGAGACGGACGGAAGAGATGTGGCAGACAGAGAGGTGACGGAAATAAAAGAAATGTGAGAGACTCACAAAGCTGATAGCGTCCCAGCAAAGCTCATTGATAAATGAGGCAACAGATGTTTAGTCCTGTGTAAAATTACACCAGGCAGCTATATGTGGAACAGCTATCTGCCCTCATTCTGCAGCTCTACATTACGCCCCGAAATCAGAGAGCTAGAGAATATGATGTGAGCTCAGATTTTACAGTATTAGTAACGATTTATATTGCTGTATCATTATATTGGCATCTTATAAAAAAAAATACAGAATAGTTTAAGAGTGTCAGGTTTTGGTTTCTTTGGGTTTAATCTCATTTGATTCTCACTTAAATTTCCCCTTTAGTATATTTGAATTAAAAACCTGTGTACCTGGGCCAGAACTGTCTGCACACGGCTCTCAGCGTGGAGGTGGCTGAGCGGTGGCTAGCAGCTAATGGTGCTGACAGGGCAAACAGGGCTGACAGAGCTAATGGTGTTAACCATGGAAGTAGTCTGAGTGGGCGGAAGTTCGTTGCATAGATCAGCCTCTCATTGGGTGGAACGAGCCACCTGCTGAAGTCCCGCCCTACCACCTCCGGTTGCAGTTTTCAACATGTCCTTTACTAACTTTTGTGGTGTTTGATCTTGCGGGGATGTAGCCATTTTTCTGCCATGGTTTGCGTCCTGTAGGTGATATTTTGATGGGCATGTTACACCAAAACCTGCCCCCCCCGGCAATTTTTGCAAGCGCACCGTTGCTGTGGCACCGCCAAGAACGATTGTGATTGGTTGAAAGAAATAAAAAAAAGCTGGGTCTTTTTTTCTCCAATCTTAAAGTGAGAGTTGGCGCAGCCAGACCTTTCTTTTCTTGAGAAAGGTCTGGTGAGCGAGACTACCATGGAAGGGACTTTATGCTTTGGTGACAACAGTGGCATAAGGTATTTACGACGGGTCCCAGTACACGCTATTATGATGGGCCTGATAGTGCACGCTATCATGCACATATGGTCTCGTCAGATGAACAGAGACTTGACACTAAGTAACATCAACATACATATTAGCCAGCAACCGTCACTGCATGTCTGTGTATCACAAAAAATACCAAAGAAAATGAGAAATTATTAATTCAACAATTTTAATAGTTTATTATAGTTTATTTGGAATAAGCATATCATTTTGCAGTAGATGCTACTTTACAAAAAAGAAGAGAAAAAAGTTGACGGAGATGGGTTTGCCACATACAGTATGTAGCACATGGCAATGTATTTAATTTAATAAGAGTTTGTCTTTGAAGACAGGCGTATTTCCAAGGTGGCAATCACTCATAAAGGCCCATTCTACACCCAACACAGTGTTGGAGGTCCCACTCTCTCTATTGGCCCCCCGACCTCACGGGCCCCAGTGCAACGGTTCTGCCTGCACTGTCTATATTTAAGCCCCTGGGTGATAACATACACACACATCAGGACTCAAACACATGAACATGTACAAGCGACAACAACAAGGAACAGGGAATATCGAATTACACCACACACAGAGGTAACGTGACTTGATTCCCTGCTCAGGACGCGATTACTTCACTGTATCTTCACATAGCAAATTGTTGTTTGCTGCTGCTAGACTGTGTAAAAGTAAAGGACATAGCCACCTTGCCCAGTTGGTTTGTGGATTCCCGTTTTGACACTTCAAGTATGGCATTTTTGCCATCGGCATCCTGGGTTTTTGGAGCAAGAAGTGGAGGTGACCATATTTAAAACAGGGAAGTTAGCTATGGCTGTCTGTTGTGATTGACTTGCTTTTGGAGCCAGCCTCAAGTGGCCTTTAGAGGGACTGCAGTTTTTGGAACTTCCACGTTAGCTTCATTTTTAGCCCCAGAGGTTAGCCTAGCGGGAACTACCCATTGGTCCGACAGCCCATTGGTCCGACATCCCATTGTTCCGCCCATATTAAACCCATTGTTCCCAAGTCCCGTTGTTCCGAAATCATCATGATGCCCTGTGGTTAAGGTCCGGTTAGGTTTAGGCACAAAAACCACTTGGTTAAGGTCAGGAAAAGATCATGGTGTGGGTTAAAATGAAAAAGAAAGTGGCAAACACATAAGCTGTGAGCCTGCTTTGCCTCAAGCCTTTCCCAGCTGACCCAGAGCCGGTCACGGCGCACCATGAAGGTAGAAATAAGCCGTTCAGTTCGACTGCAGACAGTCGGACTAATGGGCTGTCGGACCAATGACATGGACCCAGCCTAGCGTCATCATACACAGTATGATGGTGTCATCCATGTGTTCTGTTTCTGGTTGTTCCAGCAAATCATGAAAGTTATAAGCATATCTTAATCCAAGCTGTCATGTTTTTTGGCTGGACAAACAAATATATAGAATAATATTATAGATCTCTTTCGTATTACAGTTCAACATGGCTTCTTTGGTACAGCTGAGAATCTCCTCCAGAATATAAAACAAAGGTGTGTTAAATTAAACAGTGCTTGGCCACACAACCTGAGTGGTCCAGTCAAGTTTTACAGCTTGAAAATTAGAAGTCACCTCCAGCCTCAGATGATCATAATACACTGCAGTGGGGACAGGCAAATATTACTACAAGAAGTCAACTCATGCAAATATAAAAATATCGTTTTTAAAATCAGTGGAAATGTAAAAAGGCACTTACACACTTTTGCATTTGTGTTGCATGCAACTTATTTACCGTAGCTTCATCCTGTGGGACCAACCTTGTCTCCTAGAGATGATGTTTACATACCACTGATTTGTTTTTCCAATTACATTTTTGCAAGGAAACATAATTGCTTCCTGGATTATGTTCCCTGGCAACATTTTTTCAAGGTAAGTACTACATTCATGTACCACACAGAGATCATACAGTAGGGAGGTGGTCAGGGTGTAAGGTGGGTGTACAAGGTGCAGGCATAGCTGTCAAGTCTCCCATTTTGGCCGGGAAACTTTTAGATTTCCTGTACACCCAGGAACGGTTTTTGCTATGGGCAATGTGGGCGACCGCCAGGGCGCAATCTATGTATTTTTTTGGAGCATGAGCGCCCTCCAAAAAAAAAAAAAAAAAACAGTTTTCTAGACTACCGCTGATTTCCATGTCAAGTTAGTGGAGTGGGCGCTAGGGCGCCCCTGTTATCACGTTTCAACCAGCAGCAGAAAGGAAAGGTGAATCCTGGCGGTTGTGGGTTGAACGGGGGTCACAGACAGGAATACGGTGGGTGTAAAACTAGCCAGGACCGCCTTTGTGTACACCTGTCTTAAAATGTAAGGGATACTGCAGCTTGGTTGGGGTGGTGGGACGGCTTGCAGCGGGCAGGTATGGGTGCAGGGCTTTGACACTGCGGTTCAAATCCTGAGCTGTGTGTGGTTAGATTTAGGACTTTGGTGAAGGTTAGAGGAAGACTGTTTTGATCAAATGTAAAAAAAACAAAAAACAAAACTGCTGTACAGGTCTGTGTAAGCAGCTTATTACGACCCATATTTGTGTTTACTGTTAGGTGGCGACCTCTAGTGGGTGTAGTATTTATGACCAGGGCAAAGGAGGAATTAGATGATGTAGTATAGAGCAACATAGTCCATGTAAAGGAGAAGGTTGGAGTGGATAGATGGGTCAAACAAACACAGGACTTTCACCCAGTTATTTGTCTTCTGTGAAACCAAAAGTCAGTGTCGATAAATTTTACCTTATGTGCTCGATGTGATTATGTATCATGTTACATTACATCTGGAAGTTTTGTAACGAACGTACTTATTTTAATGCAAACCATGATCTTTTCCTTGACCTCACCAAGTACTTTTATTGCTAAAATCAAGATATTAGCCATGTGTTTATAAATGTGAGCATTTCACAACGTTAAATAGTAGTTACTCTATGTAACTCCAGTTCTCCACAAGTCACTGTTGACTTTTCAGTATTAAACAAAGAGCATGATTTTTTTCTAAACTTAACTTAACAGAAGCTGAGAGTGGCTGAAGAGAGCATAAAAAAAGTTTTATCATACTTTAGTTGCTATACCCAGATTTTATACTGCAAGAACTGATGTTTTAGGACAGCAAATGGAATATGTTGTCGGTGAACTTTCTTTATCAACATTTTCCAACTTATGCAAGTATGTAAATTAACAAAGCTTCTGATAGAAAACACAGTCCAGCTGTCATTATGTTGTATTGCTGTATTACTTTATATAATCTTAATGTATAGATGTAGGTGGGACATGGTGGTGGGTGTGGTGTTATAGTATGAACCATCATACAGTGTTACGACACTCATTTAAAGACCTTAAACCACTGGCGACCAATTTGGCTAATCTGAGTCAAACTGTGTTCAAAGGGTGTAGAGATTGTTAGCGAGTCTGGAGGGGTTTTAGTGTAAAGCAGCTACGGGGATGTGATGAGGCCTGTACGCATGCATGATACACTTAAACTGCTTCTTAATAGTTTGACTTTGTTTGTCCATTGCTGCTTTTGGAAAATGACATGATTTGAGCTTTCAGAAATCACATAAAAATAGGAAGTTATAAGAGCATGACAAAATGAGAACACACACTGGTAATGCTATACAGTGCTTTACCAACATAACGACATCAGTGTCTTACAGCCCATTGCTGCAAGTATAACCACACAGAATGTCCTTTGCATTTATTTTGGCCAACAGAACATATTGTTGGAGCTCTACTAATGAGATAGTCAGACTCAGAAGATTTCACTACCCTTACAAAATATTTTTTGGCATTTAATTAACCCCACTTACAGGCTAAATTAAAAGTCCTGAGTCATCCCAACATCTTTGCATAATCATTTTTTTAGAGGACAGAATCATCGTTGCTTTTCTGTCCATTTTTCAAATGTTGAAAATACTGGAATAAATCTCTTCCTATATCCGAAAATATCCCCTTGCTTTAAAAGCCCATGCAAATTAAAGGCAATGGCCTATTGATCCAATAAATGATTTAAACAGTAGTCTTACTCTCAGCGTTCAGAGTGAGTCACAGCTTCAATTAAAATTTGAATATTATGCATTAAACACACATATGCTAAGAGGTATTATTTGTATATTTATGACCTGAAATTTGCGCATCGACTTCCAGGCTAAAAAGCTGAATGAAAAGCTGGTCATAATGTCACACATTACAACACATTAAAATGCATTCACGCTCCAGTGGAAAACACGATTGTAAATGGGTCAGAATCAGCCATTAGCTCATGAGGGTTGAGATGTGACTGACGGGACCACGAGACCGGGTAAGACAGTGGGTCAATGAGCAATGAATAGCAAGCTCCCTCTCTCTTTCTCCCTCGCTGCCTTCGTGTCGCTCATCCTCTGTCTTTCTTCCCCATCCAGCTCTGTCTCTTTCTACTTCCTCACCCCACCACCCTCCCATGCCCCACAGTGTGTCTGTGATGGCCGTTGCGTAACATTACTAAAGAAACACCACACCAGTGAGCAGCATCGGTGGAGGGGGGGGGTGAGGAGTGAGGAGTGTGTGCAGGGAGCACTGACCCAATATCTAATGAAAGAGAAGAGGGATGAAGGGGAGGGAAATGAAGAACGATGGAGATGGAGATGGAGGGGAGGGAGAGAGGGCAGAGGTGAAGTCAGTGCAGGAGATGGAGAGAATGGAGACAGAAAGAGAGAGAGACAGAGGGGAGGAGAGGGAATTGAAATGAGAGGGAGAGACAGAGAGAAAGAGGGAGAGAGGCTAGAGGGGGAGAGGAGGAAAGAGACAGAAAGGGGCAGACAATGAATTCAGGCAAAAGGAGCCAGGACATTTAAACTATAAATAACCAAGATACTAGCAGCAACACTGGTCTTCTCATTCTCTCTTTCTCTCACTCCATCCTTCCCTACATCTTTCAAGCATCCTCCTTTACTCCCCTCATTCAAATACCCCCCTCCACATTTCGTCTGTTATACCTGCTTTTTTGTTCTGTTTGATAACGTCACTTTTTTTGGAAAGAATTTTGAAGACAAACATCAAGATCTTATTTTTGCTGTGATTTTTACACTGTAAAATTTGTTTTATGCGCTAATCACCTTGATTTGTGTTCTTGCTTGTAGCTGAAAATGTGTCACATTAAGCTTCACTTTATCTTAACAAGCTTAATCTGTGCTCCGTTACCATTTGGGGACCAATCAGTTTGGCTCTTATGAGTTCAGATGATCAAAGTATTTCAAAATTTAACGTAAAAACAGCTCTCACTCAAGACTTTCTGAAATGTTGATTTTTTTTTATTTTTTTTTATTTTTTTTGCTTCCTTTCACGCTGATCAATAAATGATGCAGTAAAAATGAAAAAAGTTTGTGCACTATGAGCTCCAGACTTAACTTTTAACACAAAACTATTTTGAACAGGGTTATTTATCCTTGTCAGTGTGTGCCATACTCACCCATGCGTGGTTGGGATGATCATTTACTGGCTGCCCTGATTGTCGCTCAGTCAGTTCAGTTCGGAGCAGTTTATTTAGCACTTGTTAAAACGTGTTTTGGTGGAACACCTCAGACTTGTACAACACTTCCAAAACCTGGGTGATTTAGGCCAAAACACAATCCTTTGCTGACCATAACCAAGTGGGGATATGTAAAGTTTAAATGATTCATGACCGGTCTATGGTTTACAGAAATGTAGCCTACAGTGAAAACACTTTTTTCTGGCAATTGAGTGCAGGCAATGTGCATTTTCTGAAATGTGGGACTTCAAAGCAATTGCCATTTGATTTTGGGATAACGGACTGTTGGAGAAATTGACTTTTAGTCCAGTGGGACATTTTTTTAGATGAATGGAGCTTCAGAATTTTGGGCCATTGGAACAGTAATAAATCCCCTGCTTTTCCGCTATAGTTGTATCAAATATTCTTTCTTCCCTTATCTTTCCATTCATCCATGTATCCAGTCATGTATTAGTGTATCCTACATCCAGAAATGATTCTAATTGAAAAAAATGCAGATACTCTTATCTGAATTTATGTATTTTCTGTTCAGTTATTTATTTTCTTTCAGTTTCACACAATCACAAAGTTCAACCAGTCCTTCGATAAACAGCCACGAGGTTAGGCGCTTCCTTCAAACACCTCAGTGGTGGTTGCTGAGGGCATGTGGTGAGAGGTGTGTGTGTGTGTGTGTGTGTGTGTGTGTGTGTGTGTGTGTGCGTATTTAAAAAATAATCTATATTACACATATAAATATATGTATATATATATATGCTATATACAATATGTGTGTACAGCTGTGCATTTACACAGGCATGTCCACAAGCACATCTGTGTGTGCATAGCTATGTTTCTGTGCATGCATGCGTGTATGCATTGCATGTACAGAAGCCAAAGCCATGTATGAGCCATTAGCTGTTGTCCACAGGGGAGACATGTTAACAGGTTTGGCTACCACTGAGAGGATTGGTAAGAAACCACCAGGAGCTCTGTGTGTGTTTGTGTGTGTGTGTGTGTCTGTACACACACATACATGTATACGCCCAACTGTGTGTGTTTTTGTGTGTGAGGTCCCATTGAGTCAGTGGAAGGAAAGCAGGGGGTATGAGTGTGAGGGGAGGGAGGGCTGGGGGGGCTATGACTCATCCACTGCATGGGCCTCTGGCTCTCTCTCTCTCTCCCTGCATAGCAACGGCTGTGCAAAAGCTCATATAGGTCCATAGCAACCAGTACTGATAGTGTAGTGGCCTATAAACACTCCATTAACAGGTCAGAAGGACGCAGGAAATCATATCAGATGTGCAGAAAATACTTTGTAGATGTGTCAAGTAGACACTTAAATAAAGACGTGATGTCATGGAGGGTTTTTTTCATCACAATATATAAGACATCTCCACTGTGGAGATGCAGATGATTGTACTTTTGCCATGATGTCATCAAAGCCCAAACCTTAACCAAAATAATTTTCTCCAATTTCAAAGCAGCACTTAACAACATTTTTATACTAACAATGGCTCAAGTGGATAAAGCATGAACTGGAACATTTTAGCCACTTTTATCCCATTGTTTTTTTTTTTTTTTTTGTGGTTTGTTTTGGATTGTTGCTCTTTATGCAAAAGTGACTTCCTCCTTTGCTCCTGTCACAATTTCACCAGCCACTAAAGGTCGCCACCTAACAATAAAGATAGGTCGTAATAAACTGCTACCAATGTGGTCTTACTTTCGAGGAGAACAGTCTCTGCTGGACACAATAAACTTTGTTTCAACCCAACCTGCCTGCTCCAGAGTTGCACTATTGACAGTCCAGTGTTTCCCACAGAAATAGAATGTGTGTGTGTAGCGGTAGTGAGGTGGAGGGTGCTAAATTTCTTTTTTTTCTGTGCTTGTGTGTCCTCGTGGATCAGTCTGTGTCTGTTCTCTGTTTTCAGAGGTTTTTAAGGTTCATGAATGCAGGATCATTGAAAAGATTGATCAGAAAGTCAGATCATAGCGGACCAGATCAGATCAATTGCTAAGAAGAGCAGCTGTTTGTGAGTGAAAGCAAACTTTTCAACCCAGCAAAATGAACGCTGAAGTTTGACTTTTACTGCGCCCGCCATTCTGCTGCTTCAGCTGTGCCCAAAATGCGCTCTGTGCTGCAAGGATGTTGAGCAATGGATAAGCAGATGGTACATATGTTCCAACAGCGCATCTACCAAACCGTCTAGGTCCAAAGATGGAAAATCAAAATGTGGTGGTAGATGTTTTAATCATGGCAGGCCGCCACAAGTAAATGAATGTGTGGCAACCCTGGAGTCAACTGATTGTGAAACCGACCCATATCTAAAGTTCCACAGAATTCCATAGAATCGAATTTAAAAAAATTGTACATAAGGGTGGAGTCAATGTGGAGAGCATTTGAGTGAGAGAAAATGAAAAGGCAAAAGCCATGCAGGGCTCAGTCTGGGGCATCAAATTTGCTAAGTCCAGAACTGCATCAACCTGATACAACAGCAAACACTATAACAGGAAACATCACAGCAGAAAAACACACAGACTACCACAGTGCTGCTGTCCAATGGCGGCTCAAAGCTAGCTCATTGCTAACTGAGGCACCTGTGGCGTTGATAGTGATAGATGGGACAAATAACAAAGCTAGTTTAAGCCATGCTGGTGATGGATGATGTTTCCCAAAAAGCTCAGGTACAGTCAGGTTTCTCCCAAATCAGCAAAAGCGTAAACAAGATGAAAGTGTTGGTCACTATCAGCTGAAGCTTCTGTGGTCATAAGTTCATGTTTTACGAGCACAGAAGTAGCTTCCAGTGTCAGGATTTTTCAACTTGCTTGCTGTGTCAACAACATTAACTATGACTAAGAATCACTCACAGCAGCGTCAGTCATCACCTCAGCACACTCTCAGTTTAAGATCCTCTCTTCCTCTCGCCTCACCTCTCCTCCCTTCCTTTCATTACAGATGTTGCTCTCATTACAGATGTTGTTTGGGAAGCTTTCTCCCGTACACATCCACAGCTACCTCTCCTCTTCCTCCCCTCCTTCACAGATGTTGTTTGGCACATGTCTACCCGTCCCTGTCTTCTTCTTCTTTTTCTCCTCTCCTCTACCCGCATTTTCACTCCTCTCTTGCTACACCTTCTCTTCCTCACCAGATTCTGTTTGTCTCCCCATCTGCTCTTTCTCCCAATTTTCCTTCCTCTCCCCACCCCTCGTTCCATCCTTTACTCACTTTCCCTTTACACCTACCTGAACTCTCTTTTTCCTTCTTGTTTCCCCTCTGTCCTTCCTTACTTTTCCTCCCTCCTCACCCCCAGTTCTTCCGTCTCACCCTGACATCTCGCCCAGATGTTTTCTGTACAGAGACAGTCTCTCCTTCAGTGATAATGAAACTGAAAGAGTCCAGAGGCAAAAGAAGTACTTGTTGTTTTAGGCTGGGGGGGTCGTGTCACAGTCATACGCTCACAGCCAGGGTAAAGAAAGCAACACATACTGTCACGCAAGCTGTGTTTGTGTGTATCTGTGGAACACATATTTGTACAAGGTTGGCAAAAGTGTATATGAGGGTGTGTGTTTATAGCCTATAGCTGCAACGTAGTTTTGGTGTTGGCGTTTGGTGTGAAGATCACTAACAGTGCGGGGGGCTGAATCGAGGCTATAATCAATATTTGTATAAAAACAATGTATTAAATGACAGTGTGAGAACATTGTGACAGTCTGCCCAGCGACTTTGCTTTTTTTGGTTCACTTACTGTTCTTATGCATGCATTTGCATTTGAGGTTTTTAAGTTGGAGAAATTTGTGTAACTCTGAGTGTGTGGATTAGGAAGATAAAATGCAACTGGATTACTATTGACAGAAGAAGGAAGGGTGATTGTTCCAAAGTGTTACTGATAATTATGCAGCTTAACTGCATTAGCTACAAGCAAACTCAAACATAACCACAATATTTGGTCCACTGAGAAAATAATAATGGCTACATTTTGCAACTATTTTTAATAGTATCACTGGATTGAAAGGGCGTCAGCCTCACAGATATGAGTTAGAAGGGGCCTGCTACACCTACTAATAGTGCTACTAGGTTTGAAAGGTCATTATCAGCCCATTAAATGGCCATTATCAGTTGGGATTGGGAGTCGTCTTGTTTGCTTTTACTTCCTCTTTCATAGGCACCAATACTTCTTGGTCAGGTTAAGAGAAAAAAAAATCAAAGTTTGGATTAAAATATGTTGGTGTTTGTTGCACAATGTAACATGGTGAACTTACTTATGTAAGTTAAAATAAGTCAGTCAGCAGTGACTTTCCGTTTCACACAGGATACCAATCCTGGTGTCCCAGGTGAAAGTCCTGTACTTGCTTGACCTATTCTCGTCCATATCCGGACTTCCTCACTCTTTATTCTAACGTTACATCACCTGACTCCCTTCTTTGCTGCTGTCATAATTAAAATGGTCGCTGCTGAACAATAAATCATTTGATTGGCCAATAACGGCCCTCTGAACCCAGTCTTGGGCCCCTTCTGACCCATGTCTTTGAGAATGGTAACAACTGATAACGCCCATCAAATCGAGTGATAATGTTTGAAGTAGGCACAATTTTTGTGTATACGAGATGTCTATGATGTCCCATTATACAGTAGATAGCCACTGTAAGGCTGTGTTTGCACCACGTTAGCTCTGCTAAGGCAGTCTGCAAAAATTTCAGTTTTGTAGCGGCAAGGACACCAGTGACTATAATCCAAGCACCAAGTTTTAATACACCATGGCCATGTTAGGAGCTTCATGTGTCTAAATATATGCAAACTCCACACAGTAAAAGCATGGGAGATCTGTTCTTTTTGATTATTTTTTAAGTATGGATTAATATTTCTAGGCTGCAATTAATAAGTGCATGTCTGCATTTCTTCTATTTTCAATTCTAAAACAGCTGTATTAAAGTTTTTTTGGTTAACTGGTTGTTGCTTCTGGTCATAGTAAGTAAGCAAGACATCCTTGGCTCTTGGTAGCATGTTGTGATAGACATCTGTCATTATTTTTTGACATTTTATAGATTAAAAGATTGACTGAATAATCAATAGATTAATCAGCCTTGAAATAGGTGTGGAGAGTCAGCAAAAACACAGAGGACCATAAACAGCACACAGAGATTGAAGACAATCCAGCTGGGATGAGAACTCCTAAGCAAAAGAGTGTTTTTTTAAAAAAAAAAAAAAAAGATCCTTTTTTGTTTTGATAATATCAAAACAAAATTAATGTTTCAACCAATTTCACCAGGGGCTGGTTTTCCCTTTATCATTTAGAGAATGTTAGAAGTGCAGAGCAATTCCAACAGCCAGGCAGAGGAAAGATTAAATAATAACGAAACCATATACTTTTAAAATATGAGACCAACTCCATTAAAACCTACCAGCAGGCAGGGTTAGAACATGCAAACCAGTCAAAGATTCCGAGGCTGACTTTGTCACATGCTTGTACAATCATATCATTTTGTGCAGTCAAATGCAGGGTGGCACATGTTTGTGCTAAAATGACAACTGTGCGGTAAGAAATAAGAATTAGAAAACACAAATATGAAGGATGAAATATCAGACAAATATGTAATAGATGTTTTGAAATGCCTGTGTACAGGGTGTAGGTGGGCTGTGCCATTTTTCAGTACACAAAAATGCAAAACTTGCATATGTCTCAACAGCACGGCAAACACTCTTGTGCAAATATGCAAATGTTTTGATTTACATAATTGACCCTTTGCTAAGTCCCGCCCCCGGGCACAGATTGGCCAATCATAACGTAGCATAGGGCTGACTCAGCCCAGGGTCCGACAACAACACAGCTGTGCTCCATTGACTCCAATGCAGTCATGTCAGATTTCCTTCATTTTCAGGCTGGTTTTGTGGATGTGGAGTTACATGTTGTGTCTGGGTCACGTCGTGTATTAATGATACTCGTTACCTGGAGAGGTTGGAAAAACACATACGTTTCTTGCTTTCTTTGCTGATATTCAACCAGCTGTGCGCTGGTCGCATTGTGCGCAGATGAACGTTGTTTGACTTCCCCCGGAGATCCCTGTCTGTCTGGCAGCGAAGGTTCGGGTGCTGGCAGCAGCACGGGGGTGAAGCCAAACACTGTTCATCTGCACACACTGCGATGCCACACAGCAGGTTCAATATCAGCAAAGTTTCCCTTTATATTCATTGTCTTGTGTGGCGATCAGCAGTGATGTGGTGGTTGACTTTTACACTGTGATCTGTAGCCTATAGTTCGGCTTTAGCTTCTAACTATCTTTGTCTTTTTAACCTGTTGTTGCTGCTGAGTCAGTTTGACATCCTGGATATATCCTTCAAACACAGACTGTAGACCCCTCTGTCTGCTTCTCTCTGGAATCACTCTTTCATTTTCCAATAACATGATAATATTTCTTCAGGCAGTGCAGTTAGTTACAGTGTGGGCTCCATGCTTACTGCGACAGCTTGTCGGACCATCATAAAGGGGCGGGGCTTAGCAAAAGGTCAACTGTGTCTTCGTCACTTCTGACAACATGGATGAAAATAAAAGCTTTCTTGACACGTTTATGTTCAGTTTCATATTTTGGAGCAGAGCTGGTATTTTCAGTGTCGGTGTGTCTTTAAAATCTCCGACAGTTGGATTTCCAGACCAGTCGAGAGATATTTCCTCCCTGAAATGATATAAAGAGTGTCTAACGGGGGCGCCACAACAATCGCCATGACAACAATGATTACTCATCCCCAAACAAGTGAAACAACAATGAATAACATCTAATCAGGCTCAAAGCACTGAAGGTGTGATTATGCACACTGCTGCTGCTCCGCTATCTTTATGCAAACCATTTCTCTCTTTCTCTCACTCTGTGTCTCCCTCTCTCAAAGTGCTCAGGGCAGAATGATTAATTTGCGACTATTGATTCCTTGAGAATGTGGGAGGGATTGAAAGTGAGAGGGAGGGGAGGAGGGAACATCCAGTATTCTGAGTAGCGCCTCGCTGCAGCGCTCGCCTCTGGTCCTTCATTTAAGAAGAAACCAATAGGTGCAGAGTTTGGATCCGCCACATCACCTCCATCCATCCTTCTACTCTTTCCCCTTTTCTTCATCCACCTCCTCTGTTCATCCCTTTCTCTTTTTTTCCCCCCTTTCCTTCCCTCCTGCCTCTGCCTCCTCCTGTCCTCCGCCGTCTAAATTATCCGTGAATATTCAACAAACGCCCGAGCGTCTCACAACAAGCAGGAAGGAACCGAGGGCAGAGAGAGGAGGAGGGTGAAGTGCTTAGAAAACAAAAACAAAAATATTTGCCCCTCCTAAAGTTCATAAACTATTTAGTTCCATAAATATCTTGAAACCAAGAGGCCAGCCTTCAGCTGTGTTTCATTACAACTTCAAAACACTTTCTAATTCAACAGCAGTGGAAAATTAGCAGAATAACTCTCATTTAATATCACAAGGAGCATATTATAACACCGGCTTCTTCCTCAGCAAAAAACAGTTAAGTATCTTTCAGAATCAAGATTTGAAGATTTGTAATGGGATACCTATTCATCATAAACAGTAGGAGAAAAAACAACTTGTTAATGGAAATAGAAAGAAAACATCATTTGCCTGTATTAATTAAAGTCACACGTTTTTGTCTTTCCAGTCCAAGTCGACATCCTCTCTGCAAAGGTTTATGGTTGTCACACTACTTCCAAGGAGTCATTCTTTACGTGAGTGCTTAGTTTTTAAGCATTAGTACAAATGTTTAACACTGTTGTTTTACTTGGGACGACAGTCTTCTCCAACTAGTTTAAAAGACTTTAAACAAGGTAGGAAAAAAGTACACATTACTGCCATTCTCACCTCCCTCCAGTGGCTCCCTGTTAGCTATAGACATGAGTCTAAAGTCTCGCTGTTTGTCTTTGCAGAACTGCTCATATTTCAAAACTTGTCACGATACCATGCTGTAAATGACCGGAGATCATTTGATTCCTGTCTGTGGCAACAGTTCCCCTAAAACTGTGGTGTTCTTTTTGTCTTGCCTCACATTCTGCGTATGTTTAAAGGTCCAATGTGTAAGATTTAGGGGGATTTGCACCATCTAGTGGTGAGGATTGTAGATTGCAAGCAGCTGAAACCTCCTGGAACCATCATGTCATTTAACCTTGCAGACCAAAAAAATGAGAGATCTTCAGTGTGTGGAGCATCAAAGGTTTGCACACCAAAATCATTCAGATTGCATACCCTGACCTGACAGAAGGTGTTTTAGCAGACAGGAGCATTTTTAAAAAATCATCTTCAATGAGAGTGGGGCATTTTCCTTCACTGCTTTTGTGTTGCTGAGTGCCTGTGGACGTTTTCGATAGCCTTGAGTTGAAAAAACTTAAACTCAGAGTGGGAAAAGCACCCATCATAGGCACTCTTCTCATTGTCCAATTAGATAAACTGATGGCGGGCCTTCTGTTGTGGCAGCATACATGTTTTGTGTGACGCTAATGTTAGCTCACTTTCAGCGTCTCCCTAGGCAAGCTGCAAGATGTATCTGAACAAAGTGTAGCCCCAACTACTCAACTACTCATCGTTTGGCCCAATGATTGAAAGCAGATTTTGAAATCCGGTGAAGGGCGAAGGAAATGCCCTTAGACCAGCTGATGGTACTCCCTATGATGTCTCCTTCTTCTGAGGGTCTCTTGTTTCCTCATGGATCTCCATTCCTCTCTGTCCAGTCCCCAAGCGCCCTCCACATGTTCATCTTTGATGCTGATTTTAAGGCACAACTTTGACTTTACATCACAGCAAAATAGCAGTTAGGCTAAGGACAGGTTATGTGGTGGCTGCCTAGCAACAATAATAAAAAAAAAAAAAGACGCAGCAACCTGCTAAACCTGCTCTGTGTGATCGGGGCCTAAATTAGTTCTCAGATGCCAGGACATTTTAATTATGCCTTCTGGTGTATTACTCATTTAGCTTTAGGGCTTTTAACCTTTTAATCAATTGACTGACTGATTGCTGCAGGAACATTTAAAATTATAATAAAATTATACAATGTCTCTGGAAATGTGGCATCTGTCTTTGGATGTCTAGTTTGATGATTGAGATATTTTTCCCTGACATTACATATTCAACAGTAAGCCTTTACAAAGAGAGGAGAGCAAACAATCTGGAGCTTCAAACACACACTGAAACGTGATGTTGTGAGAGAAATGACACTCCGCTGTACAGCGAGCAGATGGCCCGACGCAATGTGTTTTTAAAAGTCACTTAATTCACAATGAGGTTTGAAGATAATGCTCATATAGATACAGAAAAATAAATCCTTTACTCACACACAAACAGGAATACGACGCAAACCTGCACTGGAGAAAGTAAAGTTGTTTCTGCGTGTGTCACCTGCCTGTCAACACGTCTGAGCACAGTTACAAAACAACAAACAAGCAGACTAGCTGGAGGCCATTTTGTGTCCACATGCTGCTGTCACTGCACTGACCTGAACTCAAACTCTGAGAGGCTTCAGGAAACTGCTGAATCGTTTTGCTTTATTCTGACTCAACTCGTGTGCTACAGTACCTGCTGTGGGGAGGAACCCCCCCGTTCTCTGAAAACAACACGATCACATTCTCAGCCGTGTCATCAGCTGTTTGCATGAGTGAAGTACATGGAGCTCGCACATCAAAATCACATCACGTGAACTGGGTTTCCATCCACACAAATTACGTTAAAACGTTTGGTTTCAGAAGTAGAGGGGGCACATACGAAAAATGGTTATTGTAGTTTTCATACTAATTGTAAACATTTGCATTATAACCCTGATACCTTCAGATCACCATTACAACATAGAGCTCTGTACCTTACTGCCTCATTTTGGACTAACGTTCAATTTTATCATCTTTTTAGGACAATATTAGATATGATATATTTTAATCCCTGTAGGGAAATTTGTTCTGGACTCTGTCCTGCAGTTCAACAGGAGATAAAATCCCACATGCTACATACTACAACTGAACAGCCCACACGCAAGAAGAAAATATTGGCATTATATGTTTCTGCAAACCATTAATTACATAACATTTGTACGTCTTATATGTACATGGATGGATTACTGAATGGGTCTACTGAGGACAGGCCAAGGGTCCCAAAGTGTCAGGCTGCCCCTTGGCCTTCACTTGCAAAATTTAAATGTCAAATAAACACATACGGACCAGGAGGAAACTCAAAATGATCAGAGAGAGACACAAAAAGACCACAAACAGATGCAAAGGAACTACAAAGAGACACATAATGACTACAAAAATGGGAAAAAAGAGCGATACAAAACACAAGACAATGACAAAATTAACCCAAAGAAACACAAAATGACCTCAAAGACACGCAAACAACTACAAAAAGACACAAAACAACCACACTGAGGCACAGAATGACTATAAAGACACAAAACCATCACAAAGTCTGTGTCTTTCCCCTGTGTAGAAGAGGTGCTGGGGTCCTTTGCTTATCTTTGCCCAGGGTCTAGTTGTCTCTTAATCTGCCCATGCATATAAACCATATCAACATTTTTGACAGTGACACAGTATATGAGCTGACTTTGGTGGATGGTGTGACACTGAGGGCGAGGCGCCTGCTAAGTTGCACTGTCCAAGACTAACAAACAAACCCAGGTGTTTTTTAGCATCCCATCGCTGTGTGTCCACCAGGAATAGTGGATCACAGGGTTTCAGCTTGTCTATTGTGGCAGTCAAGAAAAAAGTGTAGTGCAACAACGGAGGAATAAAAGAGATTCAAACCAGAATCTTGAATTTTCACGTGCTTCTATTTACATATTGGGGCTGTACAGACTATGAGAAATGTCCAAAAGTGCAAACATTCCAGTCCATGTTGGTCTTTCCTCAGTGCAAAATGAGGCTTGATGAGCCACCCTACATGTGGGTTCCTCTGCAGGTGCTCCCAGTCAGTCATCAGGGCTTGATTGAACACACATGCAGGTCAGGTCATTACCAACATACCAACGCAATGCAACTCAACAGCACTGACAAATTCTCATGTACATACCAATATGTGTATATATACATACAAATCTTAGCTTGTACAGTGAGAAAGGAACTCAATGGTTCGGAAAGACAGTAAGATAAAGTTACAAGAAACAGGTCATATCTAGTTCTTCATTTAGACTACTGGGGTGTAACATTGTAGGGAAGAGGATATATCTGTATTCACACTGGACTAAGCTTTGATCCATATTTTTACCATGATAATTTGGAATCATGTCAGTGCCACAGAATGCCAAATCCGAAATACAATGATTGCATCTGTAAAATAGGATAGTGTCATGATAAGCGGTGGTTTTCACTGAGACATCGACACATAAGCTGTCCAAGTCCAAACATGATCTTCTCTTAACCATAACCTATCCACATGGTAATGAGTGCATCAGTAAAATGTAAATAAATGCAGGATTTCAACATGACCACACAATGTAATGTACCTGTGGTTTGCAAAAATGTACATTGTCTAGATTTTTTTTTCTGGCTGATTGGGTTGAACTGCAAATAGACAAAAAAAATCACCTGAAAACTTGCATTCCTTTCAGACAACAAAATTCAACAAATAAGGTGCAGCCTGTACTGAAAAGGCTGCTGCTCCATAAGCTTATTGCTGTAAGCACATGGTAATAACTGAAGGTGACTTAGATGAGTGTATCAAGTCAGATTTTCGCTCATCTGGATGATGCCAGCTGAACAGCAAGGGGACAAAGTTCAGAGAGACTTAAGTGAGAAAATCAACCTGAAACGAAGTAAAAGGGGACAAAAATAGGATTTTAAAGCATAATGTGGCAGTTAAGCAGTTTAAATAACATATCCAGTTGGGAACATCTGAACCAAAACTACACTTACATAACTGTTTTTCATGTACAAAAAAACCCCCAAACATTGTAGGCATAAGATCTTTTTGTCAAAGAAACTGTGTTCTACATTGCAAAAGAAATGTTTATGAATGTGGTGTTCAATCTGCCTAATGCAAAGGGTCAAACATAATGATTCATTTCTAACATTTCAAAGAACTGCATTCAAAAACAGTTGACTTGGATCACAAAATAACAACCCCCTTGCCAGAAAAGAATTTGCCTTTTCATTTACACTTTACATTTAAACAACGCTGTAGTAAATGTGTGGTTAGGTTTAGGCACAGAAGCCACTCAGTTATGTGGTTAGTTTTGTCTTAAAATACCTGCTTTTTGTGGCACTATCCATATGGAAACTTAGTCTTGGTAAAACTGCCACTGAAAAGCAGCATTGGAACATTAAATTACAGCTGGTTTCATGGCAAATGCTTAATTCTTACCCAGCTATACTACAGGTGACCTTTGTTTCTTCATATGTTTTTTACTGGGTCAACTTACTTAAAAGAGGTGAATGTTTGTGGACAGATAGATAGGATTGAGAATGTGAAAACATGTTGGTATTTGTTTGTTCTTTGTTACATGACTGTTAAAAATAAGATAGTGAGAATTAAAACAATTTAAAGTAACTTTAACAAACCGGGGAATAATGGATGAGCATGCACGCTGTGTTTTGGCAACACACTCCATCTCATTGTTACATTTACACAGCACCACACAATGCCACCTGCCCAATACAACCACAGTCTTTTACTGGGTCATTTAGCAGCTGCCATTGATCAGCGAGTGGTTAAAAGTGTCAGTAACTGATTCACTCAGCAGCTACTTGCTGTATGTCTCTCTGTGACTCTACAATTCAGTCCTGCAGGGGTGATGAGTAGTGCAGAAATTAAGTGCATATGGACCAATTTTCTAATCATACAACTTTTCCAGTGCATTCATGACTTAATATGAAAGTATGCACTATTTTACACAGCTGAAACACACAAGAAATTTCCCTCTACCTTGTGATTAAAGACACGCAGTTGGAGTTGCTCGAAATAAATTTGGGGCATTTCTGGAACCAACTTCTCAACTTATTGATGTAGATGAAACCATGAGAAGCTACACCTAAAACACCAGCCTAGAGGAAAACCTTCGCATTATACATTTCTGCCAACCCCAAATATATTACATATGCATGTTTCATATTATAATGTTTCTAAAGTGACACAATATTCAAGCTGACTTTTGTCATCAGGAGGTGAAGGGGATTGTTGATGGCATGTTATCTAGGCAAGACACCTGCCAAGTTGCTCTACCTTCACCTTCACAGCATCTCAACCTGTGTTTGTGCCACTGAACCTGGGTGTTTTAAGGCAAAACATGATTCTTTCATACCAAACCACATCCTCACCACAGCGTTGTTTAACAGTGTAAAGTTTCAACACATCAGCTACAAAACAATGTAGCTATGTAACATATTTAGCTCACACGCAAGCTAGTTCATGCAAAATACCAAATCTGAGTAATGGTCTGTTTTTTCTGTGTTTAGGCTCAATTTCCTTAATACCATTTCCTCCCTGTATACAAGCCTTTGCTCCATGACTGTAGCCCTGAAATCAGAAACACTGGCGGATATGATTCAGGAAAACACTCACCTTCTAATTATATTAAGCCCTACCTGCTTACCTTCTCTATTCTTTAGGGGTTAACACTCTGATAGTATCACCCTGCTGAGAGGTGAGGTAGCGAGTGTAGACAAAGCCGCAAGTGGACAACAACAAAATTTATATTTAACTAGCATTTTAATTGTAAGAGAGAAAAAAAATGATGCAAGCACTTGATGAGAGTATTGATAGTAATGATGGTATAATGACAAAAGGTCAAAATGGCTACTGGTATTATTCATAGCCTTTCTCAGGTGGATCAGGATACCTGGATACCTTTTCCACTCAGATGTTACTATGCACCTCAGAAAATCAACCTGGCAGCCTTGCATCTAAAGCAATAGTTAAAGTTATATGACCATTAGCTATGAAAGTGAGGATTTTATTATTGCTGATTGAGGGAAAAAAAGGTTTCAGGGCCATTAAAGCCTTAAATTTCAAACAGCCCTTTGAAGAAGTGAGGACAAGCAAAAGTGTCCTCACACTGAAGGTCTTAGACTTGGTCCTCACAAAGGTATGAAAGTACACACACACACACACACACACACACACACACACACACACTTTACAGTATATAAACACACTGAGGAATTACTGCAGACCATCAGTCGTAAAACGCAGACACAGGAGTTCATCATAGCCTCCTTAATGTTGCACCATTACCGTTAATGTGAGTTAGCCACATCTGGCGTGTAGCTGTAAACTCATTCCACACAGACCATAAAAATCGGATGAATGAAAACCTGACACCTTGCCGGGTTTCACTTTGTGTCATGAAGACGAGAGCTATGACATCTGGGCACCTCTCACACAGCCAACAACCAGATTGTAGAACTATTTGTTTCATCTCCAGCACAGAACTGAAAAAAGGTGAGTGAAAAAACCTAACTGAAAGGTTTGTTCACTACGAAATCCAAAGCCCGACAGAATTGTAAAAAACAATCTTTTACGTACACCTTTTGGCTTTCTGAACAAGCAGTTCTCAGGAGCAACCCCGGGTATACTAAAAATGATCATCTTTGGTATTTCCACTGGATCTCAAGATCTATGACAATTAGGCAGATTTGACACAATGGCTTTGTTTTACTCCTAATTTGTGCAGAGACAGTAAACAGTCGCTCGGCTGTGGCATTTTAATGGATTTTGGCAAAGTACGTAGAAAGGTGAAGTATTGGTAGGGGAGTCTGAAAATCTCAGAGAAGTACCTTATCTCTTATTGCATCAACTTGCTTCTTTGGGTCTTCATTCAAAGATAATTGGTCTATAGAGTTTGTGTCTGTTCCTTATGTGTCTGATGTGTTTTTCATGAAATACACTTAAACAGAATAATCACATTCTCTGAAATTACTGCAGAGACAAAACTTCAAGTTTGAGGAAAATTAACATTAAATTAACATTTATTCCAAACACTATTCTATACAATCGACACATTAATTAAAGGCATGAGAGAGGAGATTAGGTATCTCGGGGGAGGGGAAAGACATTGTGGAAAAACTGATGCACTACATTTTAAGTTTCTGAAAGTTTGATTGACATAAAGTATTTGTACTGTGGAATCAAAATATGATAAAGACATTTGAGCAGAAATTTGTTACTTTATGACTGTAACAAAAACAACAGTGCTTTTTAGCAATTTTCCTGAAACTAAAATGTCAGTTTCTGCAAGTTCTCTGCAGTTTTGTGCTTATCTCCTAATATTTGCTCAGCATCATGTTTGTTACTTGTTCTTGCTGTTAGAAAGCATTCTTCAACGGCTAGAAAAATATCAAAATGAAACTGTTATCTTGTTTTAGTGCGTCAAGTGGGACAAGAATAATAGCCTCAGTCCGGAGTCCCAAAAGAATCGCAACAAGATCTGGCACTTTGAATCTGTACTGTGACTGCAACCTACGTCTACACACACTTCTGACGTTTAGCATTTCTGTCATTAATCTTTCTAAAAAAAAAAAAAAAATCTGTATCCAAAATTCACCATAGCTCTCTTGTAAGGTAATTTTTCCTTTTTTTTTTTTTTACTTGTAATCTCTGCTGTCTTCACATGTTTAGAATGTTTGTTCTTCTCTGTCCTGCTGTTGGTGCAGACATGTCTGAGCTAGCTGTGGCCCCTCAACCCGTCCATGGGCTCATGTCTTTTATTGAGCCATGACATTTAGTCCATGAAGGTCTAGGGCTCATGTGAAACTGTGTTTGTTAAAGGCTGCTAAAAATTTAAATATTTAACTATTAAAAAATTAGCATCCTTATAAAGACATATGAAGCAAGAAGCATGACATCCTGTTGAGAAGGATACGAGACTGTATTTTAGTTATTAGCATTGTTAGAAATTTCAGTGAGATTTAGAATGAGGTTTTCTTACTTCTGGAATAGAACCTGTATGTTTCTAATGTGTCTCATTCACAGGTCGTCAAATACCGATGCTTTGTCACGCCCCTTGGCATCTCATAGTATCACACAGGACAGCCTTTTGCATCTCTATGTGACGCACCGCTGAAAACATGGTTAATGTTGTGTAACAGACGTGGTTAGCTTTAGGCATTAAAACTACTTGGTTAGGTCAGGGGTAGGCAACCTGCGGCTCCAGAGCCACAAGCGGCTTTTTCACCCCTCTCCAGTGGCTCCCTTTGGCTTTGAAAAAGAAACATGTAAATTAATAGTCGTTATTTTTTTTTTAATTTACCATCGTTGTAAACCTTAAAAAGTTCTTACGTTCTCCAACTGTAAAAATGTGTAGCCTGTACACCAAATAAGAAAAATGTTATAACATTCAATCAACTAAAATATACATCTGTTATACAGCTGTGGTCTGGCATCTTTTACTCCTAAATTTTGCCAAACCTCAATAGCAGTGGCTTGTTTTGAGTCTCCATAGCTGGGCGAGCTTAAAAAAGAAAAGTCTCAGAAGAAAATCAGTATTTTATGGCCAACGCTGCAAAGTTTAAGTACAGAATAACCATAAAGAGCCCACTGCAGAGTAGCTACCTTGTGTTAAAACATATCAGTGAATGCTCATTTAGATGTATTAATAGTGTTGATAGGCTCATTAAGACTGACCAGGCTGTGTTACCTTCATATAAAGCTCAAATATGTTTTGCGACTCCAGATGGATTTATTTTTTAAATTATTTTGATCAAAAATTTAATGATTGGCTTAAAATGTGTGTTTGTTATGCTACACAACATAACGTGATGCAAATATGTCATGTTCAGGATGTCAGTGTGTGACGACCATATGGAAATCAAGTTACGTTAAAGATAAGTTACATTAAAACACTCACTTTTGTTCACAAACTGGGTGAGAGTTATCTGTTTGACCCATACATTTCACCAGCGGATGGGTCTAAATTATTAGCTGAAATCCCAGTGAACCTCACAAACATGCTACCGGTTTCCTGTGGTGACGATATCACACGCTGAGGGGTGTGACAAAGCACTGGAATTCTACAACCTGGGTATAAGAACAGGCTTAAGTTTCACTTGTGTAGGTGAGAACATAATGACTAGTTCATAACTGCGTTTGTGTCTTGTAACACTTATATGACTATTTAATGCATATCAGTAACCAATGTGCTAATGTTTCACATACTGTACAGGCAAGTGAGACTGGAAACACACACACACACACAGACACTATGTTTATGACACTGTGTTTATGACTCATGCAGCTTACAGATGACAGCATTGTTGCTCCATCAGTCTGACCATATGTTACTACTAAGACAAACTCCATAGTGGAGCAGCAGCGGCTTTACCCTGCATCCACACGGAGAGCAGCTTGGTCGATCTATCAGTCCGCTGTGACTGATGGTGGGGGGGAACCGAAGGCTTTAATGTAATCTATCTGGTGGCCGACATCAATAGACCCTTTACACGAAGATGGCTGATGTATGTACTTCTTTGTCTTCAGAGTAAAGACTTCCTGTATCTTTTCTGTAGTCAGATAACCACACCAGTGATTAAATCAAACGTACCAAAATGATAACAGCTCTGGAAATACGAGATATCTATGTAGAAGGAGACATACAGTACATATTGCTCATACACACACACACACACACACACACACACACACTCACACTGGGCTCCCCGGTCATTCCCTTTGGCTCCTGATGTCTGTAGGATTAGGGAGCAGTTGGGCCTGTCAGCACCTCTCCCACCAGGCGTTAAACAGACTGTGTGGAGGTGCCAACAGCTCTCTGCTACACCACAGTCAACCTACTATACTGTAAAACAAAGAACGTGACATACTGTTACTACGGTAAAACACCGGACTCCACTGTGAAACACAGCACATGACATTCTGTTACTATACTGTAAAACAGTTGGCTCTCAGCTGAAACAAACACGTCTGAGGGGTCAAAGATAGTTAAAGGAATAAGGAAGAAAAAAATATTACTTACATTATATTATGTAGTTGTTTATGCCTTTTCTCCCTTATGATTTTATTCTGTATTTTTTCCCATACTTTATCTCTTCAGGCCTTGAAACCTCCTTGAGATTAAACAGCATGAGAAGGAAAATCTTTGCTTAAACCTCTGCAAAGTCAGAGGAGACAAAATGGGAAACAATCACGACATCATCCACTATTACTCCACTGTAAAATACTGACCTGTTAAATTGTTGTCATGTTGTGAAAACATAATGTAATTCAATATTTACTTTTACTCATCAAATATGCTCTAAGGGAAACAAAATCATAGTAAGCACTGATTATTTACTGATTTTTATGTTTGCTTTGCTTTTCCTTTTTTAAATATACATGCAAATAATGTAATCAGAAACTATTCAGATTTTAACAGGTGTACTTTTTATTGTACACATTTAAAAAAAAGTATTTGTAGCCCACTTAATGCACAAACTGAAGCTCATGTGGGGGGATGAATGTAAATCTGAAATGGGAATCTTTAGGACTGCACAAACCCTACAATTTTTTGGTCTAGAATTGATATATTCAATATTAAGGAGCAAGTCCAGTTTTATTTGGCCACAGTTCTTGTGATCTGGATGACCGCATCAGGTTTCTGCAGTGTGAAACACTGGATATACAAACACAATTATATAAAAAAAAAATTCTGGTAGCTCCTAAACTCTTTTTGGGTTTCTACTGGTATCAGGCACTTACATTTTAATGCTTTTTAAGAAGCCGTTTTTAAACCAAATGTCATATTTTCTTATTAAAACACTGCAGGTTAGTATTAAAGTTAGTAGTATATATGTATAAAGTCCGGCATAGAGGTAGTTTTAATGTAGCCTAAGATAACATAAAGTATTAAGTCCTGTGGAATGTTTAAAGATTTGTAACACCAGAAATGTCGACTTTCATTCAGAAGAGTTTGCTTCATTTTTACAAAGAGAAAGGAAAAGACGGATAAATAAAATTAGATGAATTGTTTGTAGCAGTTAAGGCATCTCACATTCAAATTTAAGGCTTTTTCATGACCTTTATGGCCTAATATTTATAAAACTGAAATTAAGACATTAAGACTGTTGGGAACTGCCCATTGGTCCGACATCCCATTGTTCCGACCATATTAAACTCATTGTTCCGAAGTCCCGTTGTTCCGAAATCATCATGATGCCCTGTGTTTAAGGTCTTGTTAGGTTTAGGCACAAAACCACTTGGTTAGGGTCAGGAAAAGATCATGGTGTGGGTTAAAATGAAAAAGAAAGTGAGCCTGCTCTGCCTAAAGCCGGTCGCGACGCACCATACGCCCGCCACAAGCCGTTCAGCACCGCGGACAGTCGGACTAATGGGATGTCGAACCAATGACATGGACCCAGACTGTTTAACCACAATAAAACACTCACAGTTGGCACATCTGTATGTGATGACCTGTTTAACCAGAATTTGTCAAAACAAATTTCTGACATACACCAGCATCAGTAACATTAACTGAAATGTAGTTTGGATCCAACGGCTGCTTTCTAGGTAACAGTGAGGCTATTCATGTGAAAGCACAATCTCCATAGTTGTTTTCTTAATAATAGAACATGTTTATGCATGTTTAATCTGGGTCTGGATCATAAGAGAAAGAGTGTTTAGAAATTATTTTGCTAAGCTCAAATGCAACTTGTCACCTTTTTAGTGTTAAGCATGTTGGAAACGCCTGTTGTGTGTTATGCCTTTGTTACACCTGTGGGTGTGTGCTCCTGCATGTAAATGTGCCCAGTATACTTGTGTGTGTGTGTGTGTGTGAGTGTGTGTGTGTGTGATGAATGTCCCTCCCATGGTGCAGAGCGGAGTGTGTGTCAGTCCCAGGTGGTGTGTGAGTGCTCGTAAACAGTCTCTTTGATTGAGAGGCCGTGATGCCTGTTTGACAGGCGGCCTTGTGCCGCCAACAGAGCGCTGAATCGCCATAGTTACGCAGCGTCATGTGGCCGTAGATACCCCGCACTGCCATGAAAGAGGACAGGGAAAGCTGGAATGACCGCAGTAATTAGCTAATGAGGAGAAGGTCATCATCATCAGGGATTTTACCACCGCTGGGTGATGGACGAAAATAAATATGATGTATGGAAAATGTAAAAAAATACATACTGATAAATCTAAGATCACATGTTCAATAATTAATTTGATGTTCACTACACTAAATGAAATGGTACTATGATGTCTGGCTCCTTCAGCTTTACATTACAGTCAAAATGTATGTGTAAGGCATGTTGTTGCCAGTGTTTAAAAAAAAAAAAAATACAAAAAGCTATAGAGAATAAAGAGAGTAGTAAGTCAGGTACGTTACTACTGCTAAGGATGCTCAGTAATTTATTAGAGAGGCCTACTACATGACAGCCAACATATACAACAAATACAAACTGAATGTAAGCAAGCAATCATAAGCATGTAGAAGTGTGTGCATGGTGGCAGCGTACAAACCACCAAATAATACCCACATGTGTACTGTGTGAGCTGGTTTATATCTAAACAATGTAGTTAGTACAGGTACACACATGCGTACTGTATGTGCACAACAATTCCAGCGTATATGCTGTAACTTAGATGCTATCACTTAACTTAATCATAACTTTAATCTAAAAAATAAAAGACTGTTTTTTTGTCACTCATCAGGGGGTGAATCCCTCACACTTCTTGAGTTCCCAGTTGTCTGAAGAGGTTTCATGCCTAAATGATAATACAACCTACATACATGTACTCGCAAAACATACATGCACCACCTCACAGTTGTATGTCTCCTCGACATTACATCTATGTCCGTGAAAACATGGATATTTCACACACATCTCCCACCTGGGAGCACAGTTTCAAGGCAGACACATGGACAGGCGGAGTGTCACCATTTCAGTATCTGGCCAAATGTCTCCCCTTCTTTTCCTCAGTTATTACATTAGGTAATGGCCAGAAAAGTGTTTTTGCAAAGCATTATGACATTTCTGTAAAATGTTATCTTAATTAATGGATAAATTCTTGAGTAATGGCCAAGAACATGTTTTGTGAGGTCACAGTGACCTTGAACTTTGACCTTTAACCACCAAATTCTAATCAGCATAGTTCAAGAGGACATTTGTGCCATATTTGAGAAAACTCCCTTCAGGCCTTCTTGAGATATCGAGTTTATGAGAATGAGATGGACACAAAGTCAAAATGACCTTGACCTTTGAGCACCAAATTCTTATCAGTTCATTCTTATGTCCACGTGGACCTTTGTGCCAAATTTGAAAAAAAAATCCCTCAAGGTGTTCTACAGATATTGCATTCACAAGACTGAGATGGATGCAAGGTCATAGTGACCTTGACTAATGACCAATTTTGAAAAAAGATTCCCTCAAGGCGTTCTTGATACTGCGTTCAAAAGAATGAGATGGACGAGGTCACTCTGACCTTCACCTTTGAGCTACAGTCACGAGTATCTAACCAGTTCATCCTTAAGTCAAGTCGCAGTGACCTTAACCCTTGACCACCAAAGTCTAATCAGTTTATTGTTGAGTCCAAGCGAATATTTATGCCAAATTTGAAGGAATTCCCTCAAGGTGCTCTCGAGATATTGCATACACAAGAATGAGACGGATGCAAGTTCATAGTAACTTTGACGTTTGACCACCAAAATCTTATAATTTTATCTTTGAGCCCGAGTAAACATCTGTGCCAAATTTGAAGGCATTCCGGAGATGTTCACAAAAATGCGACAAACAAGGTCACGGTGAACTTGGCCTTTGACTCCATCAATAAGTCCAAGTGGACATTTGTGCCAAATTTGAATTGATTCCTTTGAAGCATTCTTGAGATATTGTGTTCAGAAGAATAGGATGGAAGGATGGACAGCCCACAAACACAATGCCTATGATCACGGCCGTCACCAGTGCAGAGGCATAAAAGGGTGAAATGCCTTCTTTCTGTGAGTGTCCATTATCACTTCCATGTTTCTGTAACGACAGCACCTATGTGACTCATCCCTCTCTTCAAAGGCTTGATAACACTGACTCGACCTAAACATCACATAGATCATACATGCTCCGCTTCTCTCACAGCTATTATAAGAAAACCTCATATCTCCAAAACCTGTACCTGTCATAGTGTAGAAAAATGAACATTGGTCTTAGACTGACCATTGTGGATTCACAAACGGCCTAATGGGTTTTATGTTAAAGAAAAAAGTCCAGGATCCAGTATCCAGGCCACTAGAGCTTAGATGTGAATTATTAAATGTGGTCATGTTTTCAAAGGTTTAAAGGGTTCAGATGTCTTCGATAACAAAATGATCTTGAGTGTGATGAAAGCTAAAATTGAACGCTGGTACACATACACACACAGAGCACACACTCTCAGACACTCACACCTCATTCCCAGAAACATATCTCCTGTCACACACACCTCGCTTGCTCTCAAACCCGCCGTGATGGAGATTAATAGCAGCATTTAGAGCCTGCTGAGCTCCACCTGTCAAGGCTGGGGCCCCCAGGGCAGCTCCGGTCTGTGCCTAGGAACGAGAGACTGTCCTGGGGCAAGATCCATCATGGAAGTCCGAGACAGGCTGGATCTCTGGAGCCAGCCTCCACAGCTGGACCACCGACACGGGGCCATCCGTCCAGGATGACAGGCACACAGAGTGAATCCAACTGGAGCAGACTCCATAGCTGCTGGATGGAGGAGAGTGGGGACCGAGGGGACGTGCGATGGCTGCATGGATATCAGGAGGCTGAGATGTGTGTGTGTGTGTGTGTACACTTTTATACGTATAGTTTAATACCCCATGTGTGAACAATAAAGATAGAAGATATATGGAATGTACTCCTTCAAAGTTAAGGTACCTAATGGTATGTTTACCCTGTGTGCATGTTGCTGCATTTGTATGTGTCATTCTTACACTTTGTGCTGTCTGTTCTATTTAGGTTTAAACTGCAGCAATAAAGTATCCGTCTTTTCTATGATGTGTCAAAATAAATTTCCACTGTCCAGTCCAACTCCATCAGGTGGATGAAACTTGACGTAGACATTATTTGTTGGTAATTCTTATACATGCATTAAATGGAGGGATGTCAGAGGGGAAAGCCTTGGACAGGTGCCCCCGAGCAGCTGGCGGTTCAGTGCCTCAGTAGTGCCCAGAAGGTGAACTGGTGCCTCTCCAGCAATCGGTTGACTCTCCATACTGGGGACTTGAGCCAGCAACCCTCCATTTCCCAACCCAAGTCCCTATGGACTGAACTACTGCCACATCCTGGGTTTGCACTCCAGGAACGTCGAAATATGCAATGTATCCTCACACAATGGTTCGTATCATTCATTCATTCATTCTCCCTCACTGCATATCCTGCCAGATCACCAGACAATAACAGGGCTGACACATAGAGACGGACAACCATTCACGCTCACATTCACACCTACAGACAATTTCGAGTCACTAATTAACCCGCATGTCTTTGGACTGTGGGAGGAAGCCGGAGTACCCGGAGAAAACGCTGACACAGGAGATGCAAACTCTGCACAGAAAGGCTCCCCCACCCTGGGTTCAAACCAGGAACCCTCAAGCTGTGAGACAATTCTAACCACTGGACCATCGTGTCGTCGGTGTGTATAGCCCCTTTTACACTGCCAGATTTTCCGCGAATGTTGGGCCAATTTGCCAGCAAGCTGCGAGCATTTAGACACACAGAGACGGAAAGGTGAGTTGATCCGAGGTGCCCAATTTTCCGCCTCGTAGGGTAGTCATATTGGCGGAACCCTTTAAGTTTAAACAGACCAAGGCGGCCTTCCGCAACGGGAGGGGCTGTTGAAGACTTGTGACAGGAGCTGTTGATGACGCCGCATGTGCGAGCCACTGGCGGTGGATAAACAGGAAACAGCTGATAGCAGGAATTAGCGAGCAGCTAGTAGCAAGAGGGAAACACAAACCTGACAGAGACTGTAAAGATGAGCAACTGAGGAGACAAGGAATTGCGCGCCGTCCTTGCCCTCGCAAACGAAGAGGCCATTAACCGGCAGGTGACGGGAATGGTGAAGAACGGGCCGACTTACGAGAGAATCGCCGTCTGACTAGCTGCAGCTTCCCTCCACGTCACTGTTTACGTCACACGCTGAACTACACGTTTTCTTACTTGCTCACGCCCCCTATTGCCCTGAAAAAGGCGCATTCTGTATAAACAAACGTAGGTAGGCAGCATTTTGCTGCACTCCCTGATTTTGTTTTTATACTGCCAATGCTGAAAAAGACTCATTGGGCTTTCCTGCAAATTTGCACAATTCCTATCTAAAATGGGCTTATGATATCTCACGAGTTAGCACCCCACACATGACATTATGAACTTAGGTTAGGTTTAGCAAAAGAAACATGGTGACAGTGTACCTTAAAATAACTCAATGTTCACTTGGCTTCACAGCATCCTCCTGGGGAATAGTCTTACACTGTTTGACCTATCCACCACCCCAACCTGCCTTGTTACACAGAATTTGTGTCCTAATACTACTTCTTTACTTCTGTGCATTAGTGATGTGGCAGCCTCGTGATTACATGAGATACACATAAATTAGTGGCTCATAATTACAGTATGTTGTTTATACACAAATTGTGGTGCCTTGCTTTTTGTAGGTGTACGTATGAACGGTGCATGAAAACAGTCTGAAATATGATGGTAACACAGACAGGTCTATTCAGCGCATCTGTTTATCTACGTTTATGTACACAGTGTGCATTCTGCAGCTTTATGCATTGATTGATTGATTCAGTGATTACATTGATTTACCAAGAACATGAACCCCAGTCTGCTGTGCGAAAGGCCTGTGTTTGACCCACTCACCCACCACATTTTACTCCATCAATGGATTGTGTTGCTGTTGATACTATGTCACCTGTCACCTTTTCTGGCTGTTTTTTCTTGTAAATTTACCACAATAATCTCAGAGAATATCTGAGATTATTAGTCCTAACCGTGACCTCTTTGTCCTAATCTTAACCTCCTCTGACCTCGAGGTATCAGTGTAGTAAGTGCTAGCCAATCACAGCATGCAGTGGGATCCATAGTAAGGCATTACAAGGATGGGTGTAAATAGCCCAGTCCACCCGGTCTCACTCCAAAGTCGTCAAAATCCGCTGCTTGAGCAGTGACTTGTAGCTTCAGACAATGACGAAAAAAGACGTCCTTTAACGACGGCATGATACGTGGCTGGTCACCGTGTAGTTTAACAGCAATTGGCGGCATGAGGGGGAAACACAGGGGACATGAATTAAAGTTAAGGTGGCGAAAGTCCAAATAGGGTGGGTGGCAGTGGTGGTGGATGTGTCCAACAAACAGCTGCGTTCGCATCCTGTGAGATTATAAGGTCAAACCCTGTTCTTTTTTCCTAAACCTAACCACGTACGTTAGTTGTTGGAGGAAAAAAAAAACGTCAATTCACGTTATTGTACTGACGTAGTGCGTTTATTTTGAAAGAGACGGTAAGTAAAATTTCCTGTGCATTTTGTAAGGAGACAATGCATGTAACAGGCATAACTTGACACTGCGTCCCAGAACATCAACAACCAACGCTCTAAGGGTACCTTTCACGTTGTATGTGGACGTGGAAAGTCCATGACCAAACGTCGACATGTGACAAGGTCAGAGTGAGAATGTGTTGGCCCAAAAAGCTGCAGTGTGACTATTCTCACACTGGTGAAAATAGATACAGCATTATAATTCTATACATATTTTTTTCACCCACTGGTGTAAACATAAAAGTAATGTTAAATGTTGCTTCATGCCTATTTCTATCTTACCGTATACTTTCCTTCGAACTGTGTGTAAGTACATTGAGAGCAACTTATACTGGCATCAAATTCCTTGTTTGTATGTGCACACATACTTGGCCAGTAAAGCTGATTCTGGGAATCAGTCAACATGTCACTCAAATTCATGCTGTTCAGCTAAACTTGGTTCAAACCCACAGAACTTTATTTTAAATTCTAGGTGAGATCCAAAAGTTCATGGATATATAGTGTCTATAGTGCTGTCCCCCCCCCCGTTTCGGTTACTGTGCACTGTAAGTATCAGGTAATATTGATTTAATATGACTGCAACACTGTAATGACTGCATTAAAAAGGTCTTGTGGTGTAATATGAAAATAGCAGTACACAGGATATGATTTTCAGTAGGGAGTGTATATTTGTAGTATAACGGCAAGTGGTAGTCCCTGGCAGTTATTGCATAAACACTGGTGGGCTTAGATTTCCACAACTGGTATTTCCATTTAAATAAGTTTCAAAGCTAAAATTAATTTCAAAGAGTTTTTTGTTGCTTTGTTAAGAAGAGTTTCCAGGAGTTGGGTTGTTGCAGCACATTGACGGCTGAGGTTTGACAGCTGCCGTGACCTGTCAGTCACTTCTATTACAGTATCAACAACAGCACACCCACAGAGCGCTGCTGGATGCAGACTGTTTGCCAGCCTCAGTGCAGAGGCAGAACAATGGCTCTTATTTCCTGCAGCACTCCTCCATAATACACCATAAATAGGGTGTTACATCTCTTAGCATTTTCTCAAAGGGACCATGGCTTTGACCTTTGCTCTGCTTTATATTGGTTACTCGTGATGTCAGAAATATGTGGAGATAATACATTTAAGTGACGGAGCTCACCTCCAGATGTTCATTAACATGCATTTCCATTATTTGAAATGTTGCTGTTTTGTCATTTAGAGCGAGAGAGTCTCCTCATCACTGAATGTGCATAAGTGCCACAGGTCTAATGTGATCAACCATTAACATTATTATTCAAATCAAATAGTAAGTGACTTTCCAACACTGTGTGTTGGCTGCAGTCTGTGAAATGCTCAGCAGGTATGATGAACCCTTTGCAACACAGGGTCGTCTCGGGGCAACAGAATTGATCCCAATCTCATAGGTTACTTTGGCAACAAAACAGGAAGCAAAGTTTCATGACATCATGATGCTTTGGAAACATTAGTACATTATAATTTCTGTTCTAATGGCATGACTTGGGTTTTTTTTGTTCGTAGTCCTATCTTTAGCATTTTGTTTGTTGGGTTTTCTGTTTGTATTCTTCCCAGTTTATTAATAACACTAACATTTCAGTCCTCCTGGACCTTCGTCAAGAGCGTTCGGGAGGTCTGACACGTTAGTGTTACCATTGCATTGTGAAGCTGAGCAAGAGCTGGGTGCAGGGTTTCCTGTTCAAAGACTCAAGTGATACTTTCCACCTGCATCTGAGACAGTTGCATGTGCGAATACCTTTTCTTTAAAGAAAAAAATATATATATTTGTGTTTGAGGTGAAAGTGCTTGTGACAAGAGCAACAGTCTGAAAAAATTAAACGCATAAAAATGACCCAGTTGTGTAAAGCTATTCGAAATGAATGAATAAAATGTTATGGGCTTATTTTAATATACATAGATAATATTCCACCAGTCAACTGCTGTATAAACTCCATGAATGTGATCATAAAATATAAAACATACAAATATACTTCACCACACTCTTACAGGTGTGATGTTCATAACCTGACCAAGAGACTGAGAACCCAACTGGACACGGTGAAGGGTAATTATTTGCTATTTGACAAGTACAGGCTGGAATTTGATGTGATAACAGATCATTATTTAATTTGTCTGTATCTTTGTATCACCAATATTTTTTCCTAATTGACTACAGATCCCAGATCACATATAATCAGACGACTTTTGAACAAATTCGCGTGTAATCATCGTCAATCATCCGGCTTGATATGAAAGATCATGTGATTACTTCGGTAATCAGATTACATGTCATTTGTGCTCCCCATCCACTGAACCACTAACTGGAGCTTTAGATAAGGAGGGGGTGTGTGCATTATTTTTGTAATCTGATTCCATGTAATTAGTTACTCCCTATCCTGGCGTATCACTCGCTGGAGCTTTAGATAAAGAGGCAGCGTGGAGAGGCTCTGTTGATGATCAGCACTGCAAAGCTAACGGAGCTGATGGCTATTAGCATAATTAATGTCATCGCCGTAATGCACTCCATTTCTGAGACAGCCTGCCTCTCTCTCTCACGCACACACACACACACACACACACACACACACCCTTACATTTGTATAAAGGCAGCATGAAAGCAGAAACATAATCAAATCTGCTCTACAGAACTCAAGCCTCAACATGAAACTGTCATGTGTGATCTTTACGTTTCGTGATGCTAGCATGTCACTGAGATGACAGTCAGTCAGTCATTGGTATCTCCAAATCGTGTACATTATGTCCCGAGCATTAAAATAAAAGCACACACTGTGGCGTATTATGTTAAAAGCCGGGGCAAGATAGGTTAGATAGAACGTAGGCCTGTGTGTTAAAGATAGCACAGGATGCCTGAGGGGGTGTGACAGAAAACCAGGGCTGCCTGCTCTTTCTCTCTCTTGTTCTTTTTTCTCCCTCTTTTTTCTCATTCCCAACACCTCCCAATTTCTCTCTTCCTCTCTCTCCCTCTCTTTCTCCTCTCTGCACCACGCAGCTATAAAGCAACTGTAGCTCTGAAGGCGAAGCACACAGAGCGAGCTGGATCTCTCTCAGATTCCTCTCTGCTCTTAACCATTTCAAATCTCCAGTGCCAAGGACACCGAGCGAGCTTAGAGTGTGAAAAGTAAAGCCACTTAGCGGGGAAAATAAGCATATCACATGGAGTGAGTTGGCGTGGCTGCATTCACATCGACAAATGTGTTGGTGATTTGACACAATTTCGCAACCCCTGCCAAGATTTCATGTTCTCTGTCTTAGAAAATAAACACATTTTGTCCTGAAACTCACAACAAGCCGGTGTCTGAGTAGTTCCAAAATTGCAGCAATGAGTTTATTCCCATGACCTTGTCTTTAATATGATTACATAATGTGGTCACATGGTTGATCGCAGGTAGCTTTTATCACATGTGCACCAAATTGTTATCAGAGCTTGAAAGAGCAGTGATGTGAAGCAAGTTGCTCACTGTTTTCTTTTGAGGTGATTTCAAATAAAACAAGCTAATCGCTGAGAGGAGTGAAAGCTCATGATGCAGGATGAAAAGTACATGGACTAAAAGAGCTAAACAAGGGCACTAATCATTTTTCATCATTTTCAGTCATTTTGGGGGGCTTTTTTTCTTTGGTCATTGGTTCTGTTACATTCTGGGTGATGTAAGCAACATGACAAAAAAGACTGAGACCCAGCAAGTCTTGATGTTCCCTCCCAACATTTTGCGCAGGTTATATACAGCTAGCATTTGCGTCTTGCAGCCAATTCCAGATTCCAGATATCTCATACCCAATCGGCGGCAGTTTTGTTTTTGTCCACTAAATGCAGCATAGCTAGCGCTGAGCTCGCACTCATGCCTTTCTTTCGCGACCAGTATGCATTGAGACATTTCAGGTAGGTGGACACTCTTTCCCCAGAGGGCTAGCATTAACAACTAGCTTGGTCAGGCATGTCCAAGCCAAAATCTTCAATAAGGGCCACGTGGCTGCAGGTTTTCATTCCAACCAAGCAGGGGCACACCAGGCTTGACTCAGAGCCCACTCACCTGTAGAAGATGTGGGCGTTGTCACTATCACTAAATGACTTTTTGTCATCAGGAGATGAAGGAGATGGTGGGATGCCTGCTAACAAACAACAAAACTGGTTGTTGTTCTTCTTGCAAGTCGTGGCTGTATTTCCAGTGGCTTTTTAGCCACCAAATGTTTGGGGGTTTTTTGTGACCCGTTGCTGTGTTTCCAGCCAGATATCTGAAGCCAAAACATGTTTTCCTAACTATAACCAAATGCTTTTTGTGCCTAAACCTAGCTACACGTGAACCACATGTTTCTTGTAATGTAAAGAAGCATAAAGTTTCTCTTACATAACAGCATAAAAAATGTAACATTCTATGGTTTTGAGAAACATATAATCAACTGATATCAGTCTTTAAACAGCTAATTAGTCAAATCAGGTACAATCTTGATTGGTTGGTACAAAAACCTGCAGCCACATGGGCCTTCATGGAATAGTTTGACATAAATGTGTGTGAGTTTTTGTGACCCGTTGCTGTGTTTCCAGCCAGGAATGAGCCACCAAAGCCAGGTACCTTGAGCCAAAATATGTTTTCTTAACTGTAACCAAGTGCTTCTTGTGCCTAAACCTAGCTACACATGAGCCACAGCATTGTAGAAATGTAAAGAAACATAACGTTTCTGCTACGTAATAGCATGAAAAGTATAGTGTTCTGTGGTTTGCAGAAACATTTCATCAACTGATGTCAGTTTTCAAATACCTGATTTGGTGAATCAAGTGTGTTCTAGTAAAGGAATGACCAGCCCTACTCTGCCTTCTCTGCCTCTGATTGGCTTATCCTGACATCTTATCCTTACCTAAACCCTAACCAATATCTCCCTTCTCTTGCCAAAACATATCTAATCCAACCAATGAAAGCAATGAGTACTAACCAGTCAGAGGGAGAGTAGGGCGGGTCTTTCCTTCGCTACCCTAGGAAACGCACATTTGCGATGGCTGCTTTTGTTAGTCCAAGTCTGATACTGTGTTTTCTTGCTGTGTATTACCCATTAGGCTTGCTAATCTCATACAATGGTTGTGGTGACAGGTGAACAAAAATCAGAGTGTTTCTCACCCCGGGGATACTGACCAGGTGCTTGTCTGTTGGTCATTCAGATTTCATAGACTTACATTTATAACTGTCATTTAACCCAAAGAGGGCTGAGGGGGCTTTTATTTTTGTCCTACACCTTGTAGATATGTTTTAGTTTATACGGCATACTGTTCTTATCTCATGTCAGTAACCTATAAGTGTGTGTCAGACTTGATTTCTTGTTGGACATTCTGTAGCTGCTCACGTATGTGGAGCTGTATAACCCATACTGAACTCTTCTTGTAGTTCTAAGCCTCATTTTAGGCAGCCTGCTGGGTTTGCAACAGGCCGGGGGGATAAAACAGCAAAAGCCTGGACACCATTTTCTTTTCTTTGACTTAGACTCCAACTGAAACAAATAAGAAAAGCCAACACACCACTGACTCAGGCCTAAGAGCCCATAGGCCTGACCTTTCCGCTCCAAAGAGGGTCAAAAGGTCAGAGATGTAACCAGAGGCAAGGCCTTGACAAAGCTTCAGAAGCATTAATACAAATGTAAAAATCAATAGTAAAACTGCTATTTAAAATATAAAAGGGTTTCAGGCAGATATTATACCTGTTTAATAGTGGTAGAAAAACTGAGATAGCTGCTGTGGCAGAATATAAATGTAGCAACAGAAGGAGGCTCAGATTTGGTACTTAGGGAAGCTGAGAAAATGTGTCTCTTTCTGGGGCAGTGAAGAAATACTGTATGTAGTGATGTAATGTGAGATTTATTCAAACAGCTGTCTGTGTGATATAATGTTTCAGCTTCACCTGCACATCCTGTGCTGTGATATCTGCCCTGTTAGCAGCAGAAAATCACCTGTCTGAGCCTGAAAAGACTCTGATTCAGGGATAGTTTAACCTGCTGTGAACCCAACACAAGGGATCAAAACATTAGCAGAAATTTAGCAAGTATAATTTGAGCATAGACTGTGAGTTTTCCTACAGTCAGGTGTCATGATCTTCATTTTTGAATGAATTAAGGGGTTGCATTTCATTTTAAGATGAGTGACCTGACATTCTGTTGACACAAGTTCTTACTGATTAAGATACAACATTTAAATGTCATGTGCTTCACTTGAAGTCCAACATCTGCTCATTTCTCTGTAATGTCAGATCTGCAAATTTGGTTAATGATGTAAAAAGCTTAGCGTCGTTAAGTGGATACACATGAAGGTGGAGTGAGAGGGCTCATTACAGGTTCTCTCATGATGGATTTTAATGTTACGCCGAGGCCTTGTGACAATGGATAACCAGGTGTGTGACAGGATCAGGCTGTGTGGCTCAACCAGTGTGACAATGTGTGGTCACAATCAGAGAGAGTCACGTCCCAGCGTCCACGCCATAACTGGATATGCATGAGTGCACATGATCTCACACACACACACACACACAGAGTACATGAGTAATAGGTTGGTGCTTACATACAGCAAACTATAGAGAGAGCGTTGACTCAGCAACTTTGTCATTCCACGTCATAGTCACCACTCAGTTACTAATTTCGATGTTTCGAGGTATCACAGAACAAAAGCATTCACAAAAATGGAAGCTCAAGGTTGAAAGCTGGAGAAAAATCAATATATGGCGCTCAGCTGGGTCAAACTTAGATAATCTTTGTATGCATTTCTTCCTCTCTGTCCTTCCTTCTAACATATACCCATGTTCATAACAAGACAGCAACTATTCTTGTGGCAATCACCAACCAACTGGATCATGGGAGAAATACCGCAAATGCACTGAATCTATGTCATCAGCACATGGCTTTGTCCTGTGAATCAGGTGAAACTGGGGCAGGGTTTTCGTGTGATTCAGGAAGAAGATGGATCACAGGCATGGTGTAAGTATGAGTGTGTCCTGACCCTCTGCGGCATGTGTGTGAGGCAGTGTGTGCAAACCTTTAAACATGAGGAGTGTTTAGCACTCTCTTCTTCTAGAAGTTATATAAAGCTCAGGACTTATACATGTGATGTTAAAGGAATACTACACCCACAAAGTGACCATCTGTATATCAGCTCCCCCAGTGTTACGTGGAATCAGGTAAGAAAACATCATTTTTCTCGCGTGCCCCCACAATGAACGAAGAATCCAAAACTGGAGAAATTTGTGACGAATTGTAGTAAGCAGGGTTGCATTTACCAACAACAAAACTATATCACAACTTGTGCAGTATAATCCAAGTCTTATTTAGTGATATGCTTCCCAACGCATGCATTTTCAATGAGTTCTTACTTACTACTTATTCAAAACTCTTTTGGGTAGCGCACCTTTGCAAGTGCGTGCATTTATACTCTGCTTGTGCATTCTAGGCATGCTACTCGTTCGTGTTTGGGAAGCACTGAGGGTACAACTGGAAAAATGAGACTTGGATTATACTGCGCAAGTTGTGTGAAAATTTGTAGACAGATGTTTGGATATAGTGTTGCTCTTGTTAAACGCTGCCTCCTGTTACTCCAGTTCATCATGAATTTTCTCCCTTTCCTTTTCTCCCTCTCTCCCTGGATTCTTCATTCGCCATGGAGGCATGTGAGGATCAGGAATTCAGGGTCAAGATTTTACTTCTTCCTTCACACACACTCTCATTTGTCTCCCTCTCTCATGCACATACCCAACACTTTTCTTTGTCCACAAGTTTCACTGATATGTTATGTAGGGCAAAGTCAGTTCGTGCCACATTTAAACTAGATTTTTCTCCAGCTCAGCTCCCACACAGACCTTCATAGCAGTTTCCTATCTCTTCACAGTCACAATTTCAAATGCGGACGCCAGCGGTCCAGATTTTAACTCAAAAAGCTCAAACAGGTTTGAAATTTGTGAGACAAGCCCAAAGAGTAGAAGGAGGAACATTAGAATTTTACCTGTAAACCTCATACAACCAGGTACTGGCTCTGACCAAGACCTCAGAATGTGTATGGTGCAGTCAGACCCCAACTTCAACGATGATTTTTCCTCTATACGCTGGACCAATGTGAGTCTGTTTCTCAATGTCTGGGACAACATTCCTTGTTCCAACATTCAGTCAAACCTCATATGATGGTTCAACAAACTACATACCCAGAACAATGACGGTACAGTGTGTGTCCCTTTGTTATAGACACAGCAACGGAGGTACAATGAAGAGGGATTTTGTCCTCAAAAGAAGGTAAAATAGCCACTTGAATCGGCTGAATCAAACTGCTGAAGCTTCACGCTGACATTCTTATATGGAATAAGGATTTTGTTCCTCATTTCCTGCAGTAGACTCATACAGGTTAGCTATCTCCTCAAGGACAGTATGGGGAAGAAGAAGGATTACTGAGATACACAGACATGGGCAAGGAATGTAAAATTAAGATAGTCTTAAGAAAGCAGAATTTAGTGTGCCTGTCCATCGATCTAAACACAGACCACTGGAGACGTCATCATCGTGAAGATAACCATGTAAAGTTTTACATGTATTTTTCAATCCTTCCTTTCAACTGAGTGTAAAACAACAATTACAAGGTTATAGCAGGACTGTAGGCCCTATGAGTCAGCTGTATATCTAGCTTGACCATGTGTGTCCTTTAGGGTCTGGTGTGGCAGTTTGCTAAGTGAGCCGAGCTGCTCTCTGCTGGGGCAATTAAAAGGCCAATCTGCACACCGGCCATGACAAACCAAAACGACCCAAACTCACACCCTGGACAGGAGAGCAACCAAACACCATTTGTTGGAAGCTTCAGCCAAATCACCTGTTAGGAAGAAGCTGCACCATTTCAGCATTGGTTTAAGCCGTCCTACAATGTGTAGAGGTAAAGAATGCTGCAATGGAGACGGACAGACGGATAGAGCAGAGGTGTGTGTAGGTTACAGAGAATAAGCGTTTTCATGTGTGGAAATGGATGCAGAGTACATACAGAATAGTGTGGGCATGTGAGCGTATGTGTAGGCATGTGAGTGCAATGCAGGACTGTGCGTATGTGTGTGGGCATGTAGGAATTGATCTGCGTGTGTGTCTGAGCGGGGTGTTGTTGGTGTATCCGTGCATGTATATATATTTATATATATTTGTGGCTTCTTCAGTGCATCTCTGGCTCACCTTCCAGGCAGCAGGTCCTCCAGAGGCCCGAGTGCGTCATCACCTCCTCGTTCTTCTTGCTGGTCTCGTTCTCATTGGTGCTCTTGATCTTGCAGACGCCGCGCGAGTACAGCCAGTAGTCTGTCCCCACGGCGATGGTCATAAGGCTGAAGGCGGCGAAGGCCCCCACCGTGGTCAGCAGCATCTGAACTCCGCGGTCAAACACACCCATGTTGCCGCATTCCACGAAAGGGGGGCCCCCTTTCCTCTTGATGTACAGGAAGTAAATATTTGTGAGTTTGCGTCGCCACGCCAGCTCGGAAAACGGGGGGTGGGCGGCGTCGGGTGGACGACGGTAGCGGGGGGCGGCTGGGGGGGCGGGGGAATTAGGGGAGCTCGGGGGAAATCGTATGGTTGGTTTTGGGGTGGAACAGCAACCAAGTGAAAATTAAGACGAGGGTGAAGGTTTGGGGGCGGCTGTTTGGCCCAACAGACGGGTCAAACAGACTTTGGCGAGGATGACAGAACCCTCAGCTACAAAGGTTTCTAAATTCTAGTCCTCAAGTGGCAGTAAGTTGCCCTGCTCTGGAAAAAAATGTTGACCTAAAAACACAGGCTTCTAGCAGATCCCACAAGAGACCTGGTCTGCGATCTAGGCCTACTTTGTTGAGTTGGAAGGCCTCTAAACGTCAAACTCTGAAAAAGGCCAAGATAATTGAGAAGATGGAGGATTTTGCTCTGTTTCTCCGTGGTTCGTCTCAGGCCTGAATTTGGCTTTCTGAGCTGACTAAAGCAGTTACATGTATTACAATCCTCACAGCTTCGACGGTGATGTATGGAATGATGTGCATATAGCGCTTGATTTTTCTCACATAGGCCGTCTCATACAGCCTACACTGTTATTATCCGGCTCAAACACACACACGCGCACACACACATACACACACAGACACACTCACAGAGCTAAACTTTCACTCACACACACCTGTACACGGACGAACACACGCATGCACGCAGTGTGAATTAATTCATACTGAAAAGGGATGAAGGAACATGGGGGTGTGGGGGTGGAGGGTGGTTAAGACTAACACAGTTGGCGGCCTGATATCTTTAAAATGGCCCCAAAAAAAGGCAAAAGCAGAGACCTCCAACAGATGATGACACAATTCAGGATGAGATCTGACTACCTTGATGTTACCCAGTGGATCAGTGAATTATGAAGGCTCATCTCAGGCATTTCTGAAGAATCAGGCTATCACATGTATTCTGTGGGAAGAGGGTGACGGGAGACAGGCAAGACAGACAGGCAGGGCCCAGAATATGTTGGGAAAAAAAATAAGGACTGGATGTGCTGAAAGACATGAAAGAACAAATTCAAACCAGCAGAATCAAGCGCTCCCCCGAAATCAAGGACAGAATGATAAATAATGCCAAATAATCAGCCGGTACCATGACTGCCATGAAAACCAGCCATCCCTTAAGAGATGAAGGAAAATAAACCAACCAGGGACGATTAACCCCTCTCTCCAAATAAAAAAAAATCAAGCCAAAAAGAGGAAGAAAAAATGTTAAGTTAAGAAAATCAAACGACAGCCTGCTTAGTTTTCCTTTTTCCTAAAATTCTGATCCCCAGTTTCCATATGTGGTCCCTAGACCTTTCTCCGGCGACAGTGGAAATCTGCTATAGGGGGATACAGGCAGCGGTACCGACGGCACACCGCGGAGAGAGGGGCGCATCCAGGCGGAGAGGCCGAGCATCACCGGTCATGCAGCCGGTCGCAGGAATGAGGAGGACACGGAGGGATGGACGAAGCTTCCCGGAGCGTCAGAGCCTCTTCCCCCAGCATCCAAACGATCCTAGACGGTTATATCACGGCCAACCGGAGCACAACGAGCGCACATAGACACACACAGCCGTTTACTGTCATCACATAAAAAATCATCAGAAATCATCAAAAGCAATGATTGTTTTTGTGGCAGGCGTGGGGGATTATGTGCGCAAAAAAAGGAGAGAAAATTTCAAGTCGAGCAACACATCAATTCCTTGGTTTCCTCGTTTCCTTCTTCGCAGAGCTGAGATAGAAGTGGAGAGAGGAGAGGAGGAGGAGGGGGTGGATGATGGTTAGAAGCAGCGGATGAAAAAAAAATCGACACAACCAAAGAGAGGAAGAGAGAGAGGGAGAGATGTTCCGTGAGCAGCAGCAGCACTTTACGCAAAAACAAGCGCACTGCAAAAAAAAAAAAAAAAAAAAAAATGCTTTTCAACATGTCAGTTCGTCTAATGCTGAATCTCAGTGTTTCATTTTCAGAACAAAAGCACATGTGGCTCCTCGATGAAACACATTCATATGTTTTGTTTGGAGAATCATTTTCTGGATATCCTTTCCAATATAGCAAGACAACTTTTTTTTGGACAGAGCCTTGCCAACAAAGATGCAGTTCATAGTGCTTTATGTGAAGAGAAGAAATGTATAAAAAATAAAAACACAAAATTATTAATTAAAATATAAAATTTGAAATTAATAATTAAAAATTTAAGCTTACATATAAAAGAGAGAATATAAGATATATCAAAAAAATCAAATTGTTGGAACCAGAAATAGTAAAATATAGCCAAAATAAGTAAGTAACTCAAGAACAATTGCTATTATCACACACATTCAAATGTCCCCCTTCTGAATTCATACTTCATTCACCAGGTTAGCCATTCTGTTATCTTTTCAACAATATTTATTAACATTGAGTAGCTCTCTCAATGACTCACTCATTCTCACTCTGACCTCGCATATCGACATTTGCTTGTGGACTTTCCACGCCCAGATGCGCTGTGAAAGGTACCCTGGGTGTGTTGGTTCTTCACGTTCTGGGACACCGTGTCAAGTTCTGCCTGTTACATGCATTGTCAAAATACATTTCCGTTTTCACAGGAAATTTACCGTTTACACAAAGAACCTTTCAAAATAAACTCACTAAAGCCCCTTTTACACTGCCAGATTTTCCGCAAATGTTGGGCCGTTTTGCCGGCAAGCTGCGAGCGTTTATACCCACAGAGCAGGACTGGCGAGTTGATCCGAGGTGCCCAATTTTCCGCCTCGTAGGGTAGACATATTGGTGGAACCCTTTTGGTTTAAAAAGACAGAGGCGGCCTTCCGCAATGGGAGGGGCTGTTGATGACTTGTGGGAGGAGCTGTTGATGACGCCGCACGTGCGACCCACTGGCGGTGGATAAACAGGAAACAGCTGATAGCAGGAATTAGCAAGCAGCTAGTAGCAAGAGGGAAACACAAACCTGACAGACACTGTAAAGATGAGCAACTGGGGAGACAAGGAATTGTGCGCCCTCCTTGTCCTCACAAACGAAGAGGCCATTAACCGTCAGATGACGGGGACGGTGAAGAACTGGCCGACATACGAGAGAATCGCAGAAGGACTGACCAGCCGTGGCTTCCCTCCCACGTCACTGTTTACGTCACACGCTAAGTTACACGTTTTGTTACTTGCTCACGCCCCCCATTGCCCCGAAAAAGGCGCAATCTGTATAAACAAAAGTAGGCAGGCGGCATTTTGCTGCACTCCCTGATTTTGTTTTTATACTGCCAATGCTGAAAAAAGACTGATCGGGCTTTGCTGCAAATTTGCACAATTCCTATTTAAAAAGGTCTTACATCAGTATAGCAACACAAGTTGACTTTTTTTTCGTACTAAAACTAACGCACATGGTCGGCTTTAGGAAAAAAGAACAGGGTTTGGCTTTGTAATCTTACAGGATGCGAACACTACTCTCCCAGGTCACAGCCGTTGTTTGTTGGACCCATCCATCCTACTCAGACTTTAACCACCTTAACTTTCGTTCTTTTCTCGTGTCCCCCTGACGCCGCCGAGCGCTGTTAAACTAGAACAGCGACAACCACCGATCATGCCAACATTATAGGATGTTTTTTTTCATCAGTGTGTGACACCACCAGTCACTGCCCAAGCGCTAGATTTCTACAACTTCGGAGTGAGAGCGGGTTGCTCTGAAGGGAATTCCTCTGCTGGAAATTAACAGCTGCTCACAAATAGCTAAACATTTGCTAAAATAACCTCCCCACTTTGTTTTCCTTGTATTTATTAACATAATTATATAGTTCTTTCAAGGAAACACAGAAATTTACCAATCTGAAATAAATAAATTCTGGTGGAGAAATACCATTGTTGGTGTTAAAGCAGTCACATTTTAAGGTCCAGTGTGTCAGATTTAGGGGCATCTATCAGCAAAAATGGTGCATAATCTCATTCTCAAACCCTGTGTCCATATACAGTATGAGGAGATCACATTTTGGGTTTACTTGCCCTTATACTTCCTTCTACATAACTTAGACCTGTTGTCCTTGTTCCTGGACACTTTTCTGTGCCATCTAGGGGTATTAAGAGCACAATACACTAATCCACATAAAAACAAGATGGCAGCCATTTCTGTCAAGTCAGTTCGCAGCCAATCCTGACACAAAAGTGGACAAAACCTGATCAAATTTTATGGTCAAAACTTGTCTATTTATGATTAATGATGTTTACAGTTTGATATGGCAACAAATTTGACCAATTTTAGTGTCATAACAAGCTAAGACGCTGTTAAATAGGAAGTACTTGTTTCAAGACATCAGGACTTTATTTTCGTCTCATTTGAGGACATTGGGACATAATTATTGTTTTTTTTATACTTATCAGGTCCTACTGATCCCAAATAAAATTAAAAATGTATATATATAACTATGTTTTCATTTGTTAATAACCACCTGAAAATGAGATCAGTTGTGTTTTTGTTATCTAAAAATGACCTGTTTATATCTGCATACAGAGCTGGTCCTCTCATACAGAGTCCACCATATTGTTCTACAGTAGCCCAGCATGGACAAACCAAACACTGAGTCTAGATTGGGCCATTTGTGTTTTTGTATTTCCTGGCGGCCACCATATTTCTCCCTCATGCTTGTCACCCGAGAGAGGTTTCAGTTCTGCAACTGTAATAAGGTTTTTTTTATGTATCTATATTTCAGTTTATAAGGGTCACATTTAAATTTCTTCTGCGCCACTGATAGAGGTGACAGCCAACAGTCTCTGTGTTGTGTTTAATGATGGTGGCAGACAAACAGCTGATAGTTAAACTCCAACAAAGACACAGACAGCCAACATTTGCATTATCAATTCAAAGTTGATTTGTTTATTGCATACAAGCACTTTGGGATCTGGAGGATACAAGCCTGGTCTGACTTGTTCCCCCAGAGGTGGACTTTATGGGTGCATCATTACCTTGGATAGTTTTGTCTAATATTAAATATGAAATATAAAATAACAGGATAAAAATATAAACATAACACAAATATGTACATCTTACCACTATAAAACTATTATTGACAAAATTCAGTGGTTATGAGTGTAGGTTTTAGGGGGATTTAGTGGCATCTAGTGGTGAGGATTGCAGATTGCAACCAGCTGAATCTCCTGGTTAGAATTCCTTCAGTGTTGATTGTTCAGGAGGTTTTTACCTGGAGCCGAGTTAGGTCTCTTTCTCTCCAAAACAAACCGGCCCAGTGATTTAAACCATTATTGATTAATTGTTCTGTGATTACTTAATCTAATTTAATTGTATACATCAATCTTTGCTGTGAAAATATTTAAAAATGTTCAATTCAAAATCATTTTGGCAGATGCATCATAGTAAAGCTGCTGGATTTTGGACATAATTGTCCGTCCTGTCCTCTACCATTCAAACTCACAGGTCACAGGTAGATTTACTCCATTTGCGTCTGAACGCCTGGTTGAGTTTATGTTCATGTGTTTGTGTCCACTTCCTGTTTCAGCTGTGACTTGTTCCACTCACCTGTGTGTCCTTAGTAATCAGATCTTGCGTATTTAAAGCCCAGTGTTTTCCTCATCCGGTTGCCAGATTGTCACTGTTGCCTGAGTGTGTTCATGCTCTCCAGCCTTTTCCTTGTGTTTGTTTCCTTGGCTTTTGCCTCTGTTTGGATTTATGGACTTTGCTTTTTATGTGATCTCCCTGAATGGACTTTTCTGCCTTCACTGACCGCCTTCATGTGTTTGAACTCTGACCTCCTAAGTAAAGATTCGGATTTGATAAACTGTTCTTGGTAGTCCCAGTACTGGATCGTTACAGGGAGTTAGTCGGTCACAGGTAGACATATTCAGTTTCAGTTTTTTAGATGGGCTGCTAATTTTGGGGGCCAATGTGAAAACACAAAACGCGAATGGTCCTATCTAGAGCCAGTGTTTGGCTCATTTTTAAGATAAGGGAAACACAACAATTTTTATTTTCAGGTGATTAAACACTAAATAAAACATATTTCTTATATCCCATTTCTGCCAGTATATCACCCTAAATCCTACACACTGGACCTTTAAAGAGGCAACAGATAGCATATTTTCCTAAATATATCATTATGAAAATAATGTGGGTTGCACAGGGTAGTGGCCACAGTAAAATCAGACTATCAGCGTTTACATAGGTCACTTAAGGACTTAGCAATCTTTGCAATAAGCTTCTGCCACCGGTGCCGAAATTTTGCGGAAAAAATCTGCTCTACAGCAGGAAACGCATCATGTATTGCGGAATTTTTTGGTCAGCCAATCAGGGACTGGAGCCGGTCCTTATGAGGAGTTGGGCATGAGATAGTTGAGTCACGAGCACAATGGCAGACGGACAAAGTTTGGAAACAAGTGAAAAACGGCCTGGCAAAAGAAAACCAGCTCCTGTGTCTGAGGAGGCAAAGAAGAGCAAAAAGGAGAGTGATAAAAGAAGAGGAAAAACAAGAGTAAACCTCAGTCAGCTGTTCAAGAGATGGAGGGAGCTCCGTGACCAAAGAGACTTCAAAACCGATGTCCAGCTAGCTTTCTTTCTGATGGATCAGTAAGTAACACGGCTAAACGTTAGCTAGACGAGAGAGGACTGTACTGTACTGGCTGCTAGTTCATTCCTAGCTGGCCGGCATCGCAAATTGCCGCAACCAGGGACCGGGTACATAGAGGTATACCTGTGACTTTACAGCCTACATTTTATTGATTATCTCTGATCCCCACGGTCAATTTGGTCGTTGCGACAGTGCAACAAGACACCACTGACACTAGGTGGCGCCAAGCTAAAAAACAATGAATCCTATCTGTTGCCTCTTTAAAGTTTAATAGTCTAAAAATACTGGAATAAGCCCAATACTGTCCATGTATGTATTTAACTGTGGAATGTAAGCTTTTTGTGATGGTTACTAAAGCCCTTAAACTCCCAAAGAAAATATAGAGGGTTTGACCTCGATGGTAGCGATGGCTCTGTTAAAATAAGACCTGAATGTAGAGCAAGTGACTTGTTAAGGCAGGTTGTTTTTACAGTGTGGTTGTCCTAATTAGCTAAAGGAATCTGGGGTCAGATCGCATGGCTAATTTTATTTATTTATTTATCTATCTATTTATTGTTTTTCAGACGAGACACAGCATGATAATTAAAAAGAGCCTACACTGTTTCACCAGGCAGCACGTGAGGCTGCTATACAAACCACGTTCAAATCTGGCAGCCAGCTTTCTGCCGTGTCAAAGTGTCCTGGAGCAAGGCACCATCGCATGTCTCTACTAGCCCCAGGAGTGCTGCTCTGTGGCTGACCTCCGACCCCTAACCTCTACATGGAAGATGGGGGCAAGAAAAAAACAGGGATCAATAAGGCGTCACGTTATTATCATTGGCGGTTTATTATTTTCCAACAGACGGACGTGTATTTTAATTTCCTGGTGAGGGAGAGATACGAGACACAAGTGATGAAAGGGGTGAGCAGTGAGTGTAAAACACCTGAACGAGCAGTTAAGGGCTTGGTTGGGTTCAACTGAAATAGATGGGTTAGGCTGTAAAGCTCAGTGATCCATGCCGTGTATGTTTGACTCCGTCATATGTTTCATGTCCCCTTGCCTTGCAGAAAAGACAATGATTTTCACACTGTCACAGCCACTGAAATATAATATATTAAGACACATTTATCAAAGATTATCGTAGAATACACAATTTATTCACTTTAAAGGTAAAGTATGCTTTGGCTGCCCAAATATTATTTCAATATGCGTGCAAATATAGCTGTCAGCGGTGCATGTAGGTGGAAACACAGCATTGAAAATGTGAATGAATGCAGACCTCATCTGCATAATGTGGCCGCATCATTTCCGTATATATTTTTAATTGTATCTCTGTGTAAAAATGTTCTCGGCTTGTTTGTTTGTTTATGTTTTATTAGTCACATCCTGTTCATCCTCACAGTGCACCATGGTTACTGCTGCCTCTTCGTGGTGCTGAAACAGACAGCTCCCTCACAGGATCCAGAAGCACGGCAACTGTCTCCCTCTTGTGATAGGCTGCTCCGCGGCCACATGGTATTTTCATGGGGATTGCCAGGGATATAGACACAGATGCACACACACACAAACACACTCGGTGAAGCAGGCTGGCCTAGAGGTAACAGAGAGTGTTTGTGTTTTATTCTCTTCTCGGAGGCAAAGATGGGTTGAAGCTGTATCTCTGCCTCTTGTTAATAATGGTGATTCGGGTTAATGACTTCATACAAAATGGGGTCTGATCAGCTTGAACAAAAAGCACTGTAATAGTCAGCATATATAAATGTTGCTTAAGTGTTTAAGCAAGACAGAATCACTCAATATTTAACTACTTGGTGGTTAAAGTGGACAAAGAATCTCTTTCACAGAAGTCAGAAAATAAGTTTATGTTAAATTGTTCGTTGTAAATTGTAGCAAAAAGGGATTGCAATAAAGAAAGAAATGTCATATTCCAACATAACTAGACTGTTTCTAATAGCACTATTTGCCCATGTCAAATGTTTATACCACATTTCAACAGCAGGAAGTGATGAATCACAATTTCAGTCATAAGTGCCAAACTTCTTGTGAAACACTAACAGGAGAGCCAGACTCACCATGTTAGATCTTTAAAGCAACACAATGGAGGATTGTGCTTTTTACCTCACGGGGTCCCTACAGATGAAAAACGGTATTGTCTGTTACAACTGTTGCAAAAATCTTTCTGCACGTGCACTTGTTGACAAGCCAACGATACCAGCGAACTAAAGTAGCCTTATAGCATTTTGTATATAGGCTACTTGATTAGGCTGATTGCTTTATTTATGTATTCATTTTCGAAACTCAGAAATGAGTTGCTCTCTGCATGTCAGGGCTGACCTCCTCCTCACAGCGCACATGCACACACACACACAAACACAAACTTAACAGAGTGAAATCAGGCAGCCGGGCCAGTATTAATCCTTGTTCGAACTCTTGTTTTATCGCTCTCCCGTTTTCTTTTCTTTGTCGCTTCATCCATGCCAACCACGTCTAACTTCGTTCACATCGGTTCAGCTACGTTACTCTAAAGAGAGTAGGGGGATATGACGAGAGGGGGATATGACGTATGCCGTAAAGTAGCCAAATTTTGTCATCTTTTTTTTGTGTCTGGGTTCCTACCTGAACCCCGAAACTGCATAGTGCAAGTGAAACAGACGCTCTCAAGCAATGACGGAGGTGTCATCCAACCTATTGTGCGTTGATGTACCATCACAAGGATCTTGGATTTTGAGGGCTCAATTGTGTTGCTTTAAGAACTGATGTTGTCCATTTGTATATTCCTTCGTATAACAGTTAGTTTGGTAAGAGCAAGAATGAGCCTCACAAGGGAAGTCAGACAGCCCAGTCACCAGGAGAAAATGTTGCCACTGTACATTTCTGCAAACATCAAATATGTTACATTTGCATATTTCATGCATATCATATCATATCAAGATGGAGGGAATCTGCAGACCACTGTTTGAGACCAACAACCAACAAAACCGGTTGTGATCTGGTCATCGCTTGATTTCCAATGGCTTTTTAGGCATTAAACATGCATGTTTTTAGCTACCCATTGCTGTGTTTCCTGCTGGGATAGTGGCACATAGAGCGGGTGTGTGATAATGTCGTCACTGCTTTCCCTGATGGGGATAATGCCACAAAAAAAGGTGTCTTTAACAGAGACATTGTAGTGTTTCCCGTGGGGACTGTGCCACCAAAACCTGGTATTTTAAGCCAAAACATGGTATTTCTCCTAACCTTAACCAAGTGGTTTTTGTGCCTTAACCTTACAAATGTTAACAAAAGCATTATCGACACATAAAGTTCCATGTATCCGCTACATCAGTGGTTCCCAACTAGTGGGTCGCAGTCCAAAAGTGTGTCGCGTATTTTGAAGTTCCATTAATTTCCAGTGCAGAGCTTTTATTTTGAAGTGCCAGATGCTGCTGTAGATTGAGTGAAGGACGGACAGCAACTTGACAGAGACGGCAACTAGCTCTGCGACATTGCCAAATTGAAGTATGACGCGGAATACATTAAACTGTGCGGACTTTTAACTACTGACTAAAGAGAAATCTGGACCCAGTGGCTGGACCAGTTGGGAACCACTGCTCTACATAATACCATGCAAATCTAACATATCCTGGGTTTGCAGAAATGTACAGAGCCAGCATTGGATTGGGTTGAGTCAGAAGGCAACCCAAAATTTGTTCAAGTGATTTAGTGATCATGTGTGTCATGTGCAATAATCCATTGTTTTATCTTGTGTAGTGTGCCATTGTAGACGAGAGCTGACGCCAGGTGTGGATCGCATCACAATGTCCCAACAAAAAGTCAAGCATGTTTGATTTTTCGTTTGTCATTCACGACTGCTCCCGTCACAGCCGTCTCTTGACCAATAGAAACACAGAGCGATCTACTGCCGTAGTCAACTGTATGTCAAAATAGGAAAAATGATGGTGCCCAACAGCAGAAACACTTTAGCAACCCTGTGAGTACTGCCATTAGCATCAAGCTAGCATAATGGCTTACCACAACTGCAGAAGGTACCAGCTTCATTTGAAACAGACTACATTAGAAAGGCGCCGTTATTTATTATCCCTCTGTATTTTATATTTCTACTTTAAATCCGCTCCCGTTCGCCTCAATAAAGTTAATGCATCGTGCCGTCATTTCAAACTCAACATTTCCTGTACCCGTGTAAAATGAAAAGCCCCTTATAATTCCGGTTGAGAGAATCCTGTAATTTTCTAAAAAGGCTTTTACTATGGAACATTTGCAGGAGCTTGTTGTGGAGGATTCAGTGACGTACATAGTTTGCATGTGGTACTTCAAATGTAGCTCCTACCTTCTGGTGGCACTTTTTACGTTACTAAAATAACATTTCAGCTGGCACATGAACAGCCAAGGTGACTGAAATAATAATGATAATAACAAAAATTGGACAAGAATAACCTGATGACATCACACACATTGTGAAAGACGACCAGGGATGGTTGGTGCGGACCATTGTGTAGTCTGTCATGTCTGTCCGTCACGTCATGGCAAGATTTTATGACTCCACAATCACCTATTCTGACAGAGTGACTGGGAACAGACAAAAATGTCGTGTAGTGTCAACAAATTCCAATTCCATAAACTGAACTTCAGGTGTAAAATCAGTGGAGTGAGCCTTTAACTTGGTCAAGACACATCCAAGTATTCTTATCCATCCATTCTTATCTATCAACATGTCCATGAATTACATTTAGACTCCATTGCAGAATTAAAACCTAATCTAGAGAGAATAATTGCATACTGGCACCGAGAAATAGAGTCTGTCAGATATGATGAGTTATGACGTTTCAGATGCACAGAGCTCACTTCCTACACATACAGCAGCAGCTGTGGGCTATACAGTACAAAGGCTAACTCACAGAGGAGGTGTGATTCCTACACAACACTTCATGATTTCTAGGAACCAAAGTTCAGATTTTTCACAGTTATCTCTCGCTGCCATTTGCAAGTCTCTGATATGGAAAAGTGCTCACTAGAGCTCCAAGTCTGCCAGTGCTGCTGGCCTGAACGAGTGATCCAAGAGACTCAGAGTGAATGTATAAACCAAGAAGTAAAGTGGTAGCAACTGGTTCAGTTTGTTAGTTCATCTGTGTATCTATCCAACATGTTTCAGATGATGCCTGAGACATTACTGGTCTACTGTTGAGGAAACTTGGAAGAATGGATTTTGGCATTTTGAAATTACACTAACTTGCCTGTTGGGGATGCTGTAATTAAATGTCAAAACTTCAGACTTGGAAAGGCCATAACTGCTGCAGCAGTGGTCTGATCTGGATGTAATGAGGGAGGCTCTGTCTTGTCACCGATTGGCCTACGGCTGCCTGCACCATTTGTGGGTGATGGCATGCAGTGTGCTTCTTGCTTTTGTTAGAGTCTTGGTCCACACACATATCCATGCATGATCCTGTCAAACAGTGCAGCTCAACATGCATTGGTGCTTTTGCTTTTTTATATTTCTGAGTTGTATTTGCCCATGACCCTTGCTGTTACCTTGTGTTCTACACAACAGATTCACCCCTGCACCAGACTATGTGCCCAGGGTGCCTTTCATGTTGTATCTAGACGAAAGTCTGTGACCAAACGTCGATATGTGAGGTCAGAGTGAGAATGTGTTGGTGTCGGCAATTCTGACTCCTCAACATTGACCAATGGCCAACCGTTGGCCTGGTGTGCTAGGGCTTACAAAAAGGGCCAATACTGATGTTTAAAATACCAATGTGGCCAATAACAGATACCAGTGTTTTTAAAGTTGTTGTTTATTTTGTTTTTGTTGTTATTAATTCCTCCCTTTGCACCAGATAAAAAAAGAAATCTTCATTATGATTATTATGTTCATGTGTTTGTGTTCACTTCCTGTTTTATTTTGAAAAGTTTTCACATTGTGTTTAGTGTTTCTTTTACTTCCTGAGTTTCCCCACCTTTGTTAATTACCTCATGTGTTTCAGCTGTGTCTTGTTCCACTCACCTGTGTGGAGTTAGTAATCAACCCTTGTGTATTCAAAGCCCAGTGTTGTCCCCATTCAGTTGCCAGATTGTCATTGTTGCATTGTGTGTTCATGCTCTCGAGCCTTTTCCTCGTGTTTGGTTCCTTGGTTTTTGCCTCTGTTTGGATTTATGGACTTTGCTTTTTGTGTGATCTCCCTGAATGGACTTTTCTGCCTTCGCTAACCGCCTTCAGATTTGGATTTGATAAACTGTTCTTGGTGTTTTGTGTTTTTCTCTGCAACTGAGTCCCAGTACTGGATCGTTACAGGGAGTTAGTTCGTCGGTCACAGGTAGACATACTCAGTTTGTGTTTGAACACCTGGTCGAGTGTGGCTTGACGAGACGACAACTGCTAGTGCTAGCATCAGAGGCTGTGCCAGCTCGGACCTCTGGGTTCACTGATATGCTTGGTGTTGAGGTGATATTTCAGGCTGCAAGTACTCCGATACGAAAATCCAGAACAGTGCTCCGGTCAACAGTTCCATCTTAGCTTATGTAAATGTTCCATTCATGGGGCCAAGCAGGGCCTTCTTATCCGTCTCCAAAGCCAGTGTGTTCAATGACACACCAAGGGAAAAGGCACCACTGAACATTTAATTTAATCAGCGTTTTTAACACCTTATTTTTCCTGTGATTGATGAATCAAAATTAACGGGTTATTTTGGCAGCCTGAAATATAATATATTTCCCTCATCAATATCAATTTCATAGATTTTCATATCTTCGAAAATCAGTGTAACCCTCAACTATTTCTTAGCCGTTAGTAGTGCCTTCCCAGACTTGCTGGTTGCCTGGCAACCTTACAGTGATAACAAGACTGCAGGAAGTCACTGCATAATTACACTTCTTTGTACAGATCGAACAGAAGAGTTATGACATGTTAGTTACACGGTGTGATTTTGCCAAGTAGGACATGCTCCTGGATCAACACTGCAGTTAACCAGTCACAGCCCACTGACATCATCAGTGTGCTGCTCCTGTGCTTCTTTCAAATTTCCTTCCTGCTTCTTCAGAGCTAAGCTAGTTTTCCAAATTAGTTAGTACAAAGAGCAAAAACAATATAAGCTTCTGCAGCATTAGCGAGTTCACTTGCTAAATAGGTAGGCTATGCTAACAAGTATGCATGCCAATAGGCTAGAATATTGTTCAGTGTATCAAATGCATCCTTTGCAGGTCTTTACTACTGCAACATGACATTATCCTTAATCTTAATATTAATGAACAATATTTCAGCCTATTGGTAAGCTTACTTGTTAGAATAGCCTTCCTAGTTAGCAAGCTAACTTGCTAACCCTGCAGTAGCTGACATAGCTTTTGTGTTACTGAGGATTTTGGTCAATTGACCTATGGCTAAGCCACGCCCCCCCCTCCACTCACTTGGATAAAATATCAACATTCAGTGACCGGCGAGGACATAACAATCAGATGTCATTGAGAATTAACCAAAAGGGCCTAAACTACGCATTGGAGGGATATTCATCATTTTGTTGTTGAGAAGCTCGATGAAAAGCTTAAATTACAAGCCAAAATTTACAGGTCACAGTGTACGCTTGTGAACCGCATCTTGTTGCCATCGCCATCAAAGACAACAAGTTTAAAGTGCCACTGAAGTTACGGTTTTTGGTTCAGAATATGAGAAAAGGATAACGGCCTTTTTACCATCTTTACCAAGAGTGTCTCTCCGTTAGTTTGGTGCTACAGTATTTACACTGAATCATTCAGCATAACGTTTGCCAACCTTTGTTATCTGGGAACTGCCCATTGGTTCGACAGCCCATTGTTCTGACCATATTAAACTCATTGTTCCTAAGTCCACTCCGAAATCATCATGATGCCCTGTGGTTAAGGTCTGGTTAGGTTTAGGCACAAAAACCACTTGGTTAGGGTCAGGAAAAGATCATGGTGTGGGTTAAAATGAAAAAGAAAGTGACAAACACATAAGCTGTGAGCCTGCTCCACCTCAAGCCGGTCGCGGCGCACCATACGCCCGCCGTGAGCCGTTCAGCACTGCGGACAGTTGGACTAACCAATGGGCTGTCGAACCAATGACATGGACCCTGTTATCTCTGCGATTACAGGTAAGTTAAAGTTAATGTTAACTAGAGCCCTTTGGACAATAGCTAACAATGATGTACGATCACCAAAGTACAAAACTAGAACAAAATAGGCTAATGAACTCCCAGCAAACAGGGTGACATGATGAACAACGCAGCTAGGAGCTAACGTTAGGCTAACTTTAGCTAACGTTAGCTAGAGATGTTAAAGATAACTTTATAATTCTTTCCAGCAAAGTGACAATATGTTGCCTCAAACGCAATGTTGACTTACCTTAGAACAGATGTAGACATCCTTGTTAATCTTATTCATGTTGAGTTGATGTTGTGGTCTAACGTTACCACACAACTTTATCCAAAGGAGACACTTTTCTCGGTTGAGATGTGGTTTAGGAAAGGGTAAAAAATACACCCTGTCACCCAGCCTCTCAGGATACCTTGTGTCGGAATTGCATGTACACCATGCACACCATTTGACCATTTTTAAACTTCAAATCTCAGAAAAAAGCTCATAAAACCGAACGAAACTGACTTTCTGTAATGCATTTCAATGGACGTCCAGGCAGAGAATGTCTGAGTGTATGGGAATGGCTATATGCACATGAAGCACTCTCATACACATGAAGTACTTTTACTGATCGACTGATTATGTTGATATTTTTGCTGCTATTTGAAGAGTCAGTGCAACGAAATTTCGTTCAATGTGCACTGTGCCTATGTGTACCTGAATGACAATAAAGGTCCTGGGATGCGATGTGGGATGTTGATCCAGGGGCATGTCCTTTTGTTTTGTATGTGTGTACTGGAAATGCCATTTAGTTCCTTTGCAAGTCTTTGTGCCATTGCATTAAGCTGCATATCGTCAGCTGTGGGAGAATTTTGTCTGTAAGGCGTCAATTCAAAAAGTATGACGATAAAGTGTGAAAAACTGTTGGGATTTGTTAACTGGGGGTGTTTAAGTGCTCTAAAAAATACAGCAAAGTATTATGATATTGCACTATCAATCATTCTGAAAGAAAAGGTTTAACTTCTTTTAAATTAATGTCACCTCATTCAGTGACGCAAATCCTTTAGCCTAATAACATTTCATACACTCAGTGAATTACAATTACAGTGACAAAACTGTAGATTCTAGAAAGACACAGACTGATGAATATGAACCGTTTCCAAATGAAGGATACAAGAGATCTCCATAGAAGAGAGGAAGCTGCAGAAAGAGTGGGAGGAAGAAAGTGAGAGAAGAAGATCGAGAGGGATGGAAACAGAGCCATAGAGAAAGAAGAGAGAGGCAGAGAGAGAACAGTCTGCCATGTTGGCCGCCCTCCCTCCTCCTCCTCTGGGGTCTAGAGGACATGTTTAACATTCTACTCTACTCCTCCTCCTCTCCTCTCATCCAGCCACAGCCTCAAGTCCCTGCTGCACTCTGGTTACTGATGGCCAGAGACGGGAGGAGAGGCACAGAAAATCCCTTAATCATGACCAGCACGCTGTTGTTGCTGCATTGTTGTTGCTGTATCATATGTGCACATTCTGCGCAAGCGATATGCTGATGACACACATGCTGCTGTTTGGGCATTTAGATCATTTTCATCTTCGAAGGTCTTTTACCTTTTATCCAATGCATTGTCAAGCAACATATTCAATGCAGCACCAAAACTTTATACGAATAAATAATTAAAACAAATAAATATTCTTATTGCTCAAAACTTCTATGATTTTCAGGATCTGGTCTTATTTATTGTTGTAAGTGTTCTTTTGTTTTAAGGCTATACCTGCTATTTTTAAGAGCCACAATTTATTTTTGTCTTTATGTGAACAAACATTTTTTAAAAAGTGCAGAGGGTCGGAAAATGCTTCACGAAACTCTTGATATGGTCTATTTTTGAATTAGAGTTGCCTCTGTAATTAATCTCACGCAAAATAAAATCTATTTTAGGTTTAGTTAAATAAGTTAAGTTAGGAGGCCAGGGTAAATATTTCTCATCAATATAATTTAAAATATGATATCTATTAATATTTATTTTTCCCCAAAAACCTCAGGGCCTGGAAAGCCAAAAAAGCAACCAATGACTTCACTGTATTCTCATACAACAGTTCATATGAAATTCTACAAAAATGCACGCACAACACGTAAATTATGTAAGGTTACGTAATTTATGTAAAGTTACTGTGGTTATGTTTAGGAAAAGAAACTGGTGAAGATGTTTCTTAAAATGAGTTAAGGTTTAGTTAAAGTTAACATGGTTCAAAACACTGGTCTTCTGGGGAAAGTCCTGTGTTTTTTGACCCATCCACCAACCCTACCTGTGTCCTTACTGGACCACTCTTATTTACTCCTGGCAATGCATTAATCACGTGATTGCAGCCCTGCAAAATACTGTAGGAATTCTGGTGCATTACTTTTCATAGGAAAATGTATGAACAGTGCATGAGAACCTGATGAGCTACATTCCTTCATGTGTTGTTGTAATCATTGGCACTATAAGCTTGCTAGCTACAGCACTAGCTAGTTTGCTATACAAGAAGTAATGTATAACCACCTTAAAGCTGCATTCTGGATGGATGGTGGATGGGTATAACAATCAGCCTACCATATGGATGTAAAGCCAAACCCTGTTATGGTTTCCTTACCTAACCACATACCTTTGTTGCCTTAACCTAACCACATGCACATGTTGGCTAAACGTAACTGTGTGCATTTGTTGTTTTGAAAGAGACTGCATGCAAACTGTGCATTTCCTCTGAAAACGGAAGTGTATTTTGTAAATACTCAATGCATGTAACAGGCTGAGGTTGACACAGTACGCCAGTAGCAGATGTACTCAGGCTACCTCGCATGTCATATATAGATACGGAAAGTCCACGACAAAGCGCTGATTTGTTACAAGGTTGAAGTAAGAATCTGTTGGATAAGTCCCTCCTGCATCAGTTTTGGGTGTTCAGGGATGGCATGTGAAGTTACACTAGTCACATGCATCGTCTCTTTTCAAAATAACCTTCTGTTTTCACAGGAGCAGTACAGTTTCTGCTCATTTAAATGCATACAGTCTTTTTCAAAATTAAATAACAACATAGGTAAGGTCCTTTTTTCAAGTTTACTTCCTTAAGATTGATCAATGAAAGAGCATGGTTAGGTTTAGGGAAAAAAATATTTATGGTTAAACTAAAAAATAACTAGCCTACGTTTGTTGCTAACATAACATCACTTAACATAAGTCATGTGACATACGACCGTGACACACATCACTAGCATAGTATGTTACACGTACTAATACACTATACTGTTGTTAAAATAACAGTTGAGTTTTGGTTTCACATGAGACACAAACAGCAGGCTGCTGGGTAAAAGTCCATCTAACCTTTTTATTTTGGTAGTTGCCCAGAGCATCAACAAATACCACTGCCCGGCATCTTATACTGCCGCTTGAGGGTGCCTCTGTTCATAGGTGTCTGACGCCAACAGGCCGCTAACCAAGTGTTGGTATCTGACGGGTTGGGAGTGCTCTGTAGAGGCTCTGTAGGTGTGAAACAACTTCATAAGGTGATATAAGGACAGTATTGTGTTTCCAACTTGATAAACTGACCCCAAGTGGCTAAAACAGCTGATCATTTATTACAGCTTTAAATAGTTGCTTGGTCTTTACTGAAGGCCCTCTTTCAAACTGACCGTTGTCAAAATCCTTTGCCATCGTTGAGCAGTGCAAATTATTGTATCAAAGTTCACCAACTTGATGCAAATGTTTTGTGGGAATTTTCCTTGCTGCGGTGACCAAATGTACCGATCACAGGAGTCTCCATTCAACTTTAACTCTGCAGGCATAAATGGTTCGAGCTTTGTTCATCTCTGCTGCTTTCTTAGCATTTCTGTAAGAATGAGTGTGTGCAGTAGGTGGGTGCATCAGCATGTGCCCTGCATTTTAATTTTAAAGTACTTTTGTAATTTATGTGGATCTATGAGTATTTGACACAGAGCGACACCCCAACTGAACTTCTCACAAGAGTCTTAATTGAACATGTCTAATTTAGGCTAACGTGGCTCCATTCGCTTCTTCTCTTTCTTTCTTTTTTTAATCTAACAGCCTCTCAAGCACTCCTCTTTCCTCCCTCTGCCTTCCCCTTTTTCTTCCTTCTTCCTCTCTCTCCTTTTTCTCCCCCTCGTTGCCTGAGGGTGAGCCAGGGTGTCCTGTTCCTCTCGCTCTCATCGCAAGCTTCCAGTCTGCATGAATGACTCTGCGTTACCTGCTGCAACCTGGCCTACTTCGAAAGTTCCTCCTCTGCTCTGCTCCAGCGCCACCAGCAAAGTCACAGCCAGACAGAAAGAGGTGGTGGGTTGGTGAATTAGCAGTGTGGAGAGAGGAAGAGAACAGATAAGAGAGGGGCAAAGACAGAAAAGTGTATTGCTTTGAATATATTTTTGAGAGCACTTCATGCTGCATTTATGTTATGTCAGTGCATCATAGAGGACAAACTGGTTACTCACTGTTTTCAGTGGGAGAACAATGGAAAATGTGTTGCAAGCACTGATGTAAAGAGGTCCATGCTTTTTTTTTCTTCTCCTATAAGAAACAACAGGCATTGAAAAGCCTTTCAGAATGGATGCAGCCACATGTTTGCGGAGCTGTTCTTTTTGTCGCTCGCTTTTCATAACAGTTTTCCTCTTTTTTTTGAGTTGAAGAAAAAAGACAAAGTGAAATTTTGGTTCGGTTGTGCTTTTCCACATCTCTGATTTGCTTCCCTCTAATTTACAGTGGAAACATCTAAAGTGGAATCATTTAAATAAATCATGTCCACATTCATTTTCAGACATTATTATAATTACCCTCAACAAATTAGACCATCACTGAGACAACAGGCAGCCTGTACACTCATTTAAAATGGGTCAGAGTGTGTGTTGAATCTGCTACATTCCTGTGAAGCACAACACTGAAACTCTTATTATTTTTGCAGTCTTAAACTTTACATGCTGCAGCTTTATTCGAAGTCTAGTTTATTCCAATTTGGTTTTCACATTAGCTGACCCCGTCAGAATAAATTTTCGCTGTTATCAAAAGCTGTTACCAGAGGGGTAAACAGCAACATGCTCACTGTACTCACAAAAATGAGAGTATGAGAAATATGGTCTTTGTTAAACAGCATAAAATGCTACGCTGCAGCTTTGATCATTTATTCAAAATGTATCGGTTTATTAGAGAACAGGCAAAGCTCTTTAAAGCATAATTTCACCCAAATATCACACACAAACACACGAATTGGCCCAACTATCTGGAGTGGTGCAGGTATCAATGGAGAAACTGTCATTTTTATATTTTACTACCAGCTGTATCTTTAGTGTTTTCTTATCTTAACTAACCTGCTGACCTCCTTTCATGATCTATTTGCATTTGATAAATAATACATCAACACACTCAACCCCAGTAGCAGGGTTCTAAATCCTCAAAAGCAAAAGTAAAAAATCATGAGTAGACGCCCTTTTTTCAGTGTGCAAAGTGCATACTTGTTTATTCATGCCCGAAACATCCATGCATGAATTAACACTTTAATTGGAGTGCCATCCTGTTTGTGATTTTTCTTTTGCATAAAACTGTACTTTTGATCATCTGACTGTTCTTTTTCTGTATTTGTTTTTGGTCATTCACTATGTGTGTGTTAGTACGGTTCTCCGACACTTCAGTGATTCAATCCAATCCCATGTTCTTGCTCCGCGTTTTTCTGCAATGGACTTCACTGCTAACTTTAGCTCTTCACCACTGAGGAACACATTCAAACAAGAGAGAAAGAGGATCAGAGTGAGGAGGAATCAGCAGGAGATTCACTGTAAATGAATTTAGGGAGAAAAAATAGATAAATAAAAAAATGTCCAGAGCGCACACTTCATATAGACAATTGTTTGTTCCTACCTTCTAATATGAGCTACAGGAGCATTTCCTAAATTAGCACATTAAACATGTCCTCATTCCTGAACGATACAGTAGGTTGTTTGCTAATGACTACTAAAATTATATGTATGACTGTTTTGGTTGTAGTTTTAAACACATTGTTTACATGGTTACGTTTGGGAGAAGAACACGGTTTGGGTTATGTTTGTTGCGTAACTTAAGTTCTACGCAGGTAAGTTAAACTAAGTATGTTACAGTTCCACAAGTAGCCTTCGTTTAACATATCCTCTTAGAATGGTACGTACTGTATGATATCTTACAAATTAGTGCCCAGCGAATGATATTATGTCCTTCATGTAAAGTTATGTAGTTAATGTAAAGTTACGAAGGTTAGATTCAGGCAAGTGCAGTTACTGTAGTAATGTTTAGGATAAGACACATGGTGAGAACGTACCTTAAAATAATCATACTCCGCTCAAAGTTCACATGTCTCCGACCTCCCATCTCCTGGGGAGAGTCCCGAGGGAAAGTCCTGTGTTTTGTTACTCACCCACTGCCCTAAGCGACCGATCACTTCCTTATTTACTCCCATCAGCTTATTGAACTTTTACTACCATTGATGCGTGGAGCAGCCATATTGGATTGTGAGGTTGGGGTTGGTCACGGTTCTCTGGCTTTCCGAGGGGTATATCTGACTTCAGGGGGCATTCCAGTAGAAATTTCCAACTAGACACTTGCAAATTCGCAGCGCAGACGGAGGACACCACAACTTTCTCCTTTGGTCCAATCAGTTACAGTTACTGCAGCCACTTGAGGTCGCTGCCTAACAGTAAACATAAATATAAGTCTGAATAAACTGCTTATACTAAGGACCTATGGGGTTATTTTTGGGGGTGAGGACAGTCTCCATATAGTCAATACTGTAGGATAACAATGTTTAGTTTACAATAGCAAACAACAACAATACAAACAAGCCAACATGTTGAGTGATAATGGAGGAGAATATTTGCAACTTTCAAAATTGAAAAATTCATTTATAGTCAGTATTTTAAAAAATATTTCTCTAGGCATATCGTCATGTTGCTCTTGACTTCTTTTCCTAAGTTGTGAACCACAGATGCAGTTAAAGTCCTGTATAACAGTGTAATCAGCATATTTAGAGACGATGACTCACTAGTCCTCTACAAAAAGCCTTATGTTCAAGGTCAAGACTGTAGGCCAAAGAGCTAACATGTATGTCTCCTCCTTAAGCCATGGGTACAATTTAAATAAGCAGATAAGTGCAGGAATGAGTGCGAAGAGAGACGGGCTAATTGCTGTGGATTTTCAGTCCTCCAAGGTATTGTTTCCCAGACCCTGCTGTTACAGAGGTGAACTTCTCTCTCCTCTCGTCTCCTGGGTGAAGGAGGGAGGTCCCAAGGCGGCCCTCCCTCCTCAGAAGTCAGTGTTAATGGGGGCAGAGGAGAGCAGAAGGAGAGAAAGACAAGAGCTCAATCAAGATTTCTGTTACTCTTTTTTTTCACCCTTAGCTTTTTCCATTTTCTCTCTCTGTCTATCCTTCTCTCCTTTTTCACTTTTATATTCTCACTTCCTGTCACAGATTCTGTGTTTCTGAGTCCTTCCGTGGTGTGTGTTGGCTGGTATCCACAGTGCGGATGATACCAAGCTGACACATTCGTCCAAGAACACCAGCCTACACAGAGCCCACCTTATCTGCTGTCACCTGTTTGTCATTATTTTGCATTAGTTTGTTTACAGTAATCAGGGATTTATAGGGCAAGCAGCGCTGTCAGTGAGAAGTCTGTTCATGTCCTATAGAGCTGTGAAGTGGGAGCAGTTCTCATGGGCTTCGGAAGTAACTTCTCCGAGAATGACTCCTCATGTTTTGATCCATCATCATGATCTTGTGCCTCCCACTGACCAAATATCAATCTGCAGAGTACATTTATGCTCCAAGGAGATGCTCCAAACTTTTTGCAAGGCATATGAAAGGTATATATATTTTTCCTCTTACCTGTAGTGCTATTTATTGATGAAGACTATTGGTGTGAGTTGAAAAGTGTTGGAGATATCGGCCATAGAGATGTCTGCCTTCTCTCGAATATAATGGAACTAGATGGCACTTGGCTTGTGGGGCTCAAAGTGCAAAAAAAATATATTTGAAAAACTCAACAACGTCTCTTTCCAGAAATAATGACCCAGTTACTTAAGATAATCCACAGACCTTGTCCTGAGTAGTTTCATGTAGGTACTCTGTAGTTTCTGCCAAACCTCAGATGCTACCTGTATCACCATGTAGAAGGAAGCTTGCATTTACTACTAGTTCAGCCAGCACCACTGAGCTAGCTAACGTTACAGCTTAGCCGAGGAAGATGTCATTAATATTCACATCTCACGCTATTGCGATACATGATCCTTCTGAGCGGTGATATAGTTGGCGGGTGTAGGTCTCTAGAAAGAATTAGCTCCGACATGAAACGAAAGATTGTAAAAATAAGGGACGTAGCTACTGTGACCTGCATTTCAGCTGTCGCCATCTTGATTTTTCCAGCCAGAGGTGACCATATTTGGATGCAAGGGGAGCTGTGGTTCTGACTGAGAAGCCTATTGGTAGCCAGCCTGTCGCTCAAACTTGCCTGCCTGTAATCATGAGTAACTTTAAGCTTTCAAAAAATGTAAACGGGTCAGTTATTTAAAAAATCATCAGCCATACAGTTGTCATGAATGGTCACAGAAACCAAAACAGTTTTTTGTACCAGGCTGTAAACATGTTTATTTGTGCTGTAAAGCTGTGCATTTTAACGTGGGGAGTCTATGGGGACAGACTGGCCTCTGGAGGCGGCCTCAAGTGGCCATTCAAAGAACTGCATTAAGGAGCTCACAACAAGGTCTGTGGATTATTTTGAGTAACTGGGTCGTGATTTCTGGAAAAACATATTGCTGTTGAGTTTTCCACAAGCAATCTAGTTCCATTTTATTTGAGAGAAGGCAGACATCTCCATGGCCGATATCTCCTGCGCTCGGGAACTCACACTGAACAATCTGGATTGATTCTTAGCACGGCAAGTGAGATGAGAAATATATATATTTTTATTTTGGGGTGAACTACACTTAAACATCAATGTTCCAACCAAAACACTCAGGGCCAAATTCACAAAGAATGAACTGCGGCCGCTGATAGCACCTTGAATTGCACTTCATTTGCACCCGCAGTTTGCAGAGGAGTGCCCAATTTTTCACCGGCTTTCTAAAGATGTTATTTACTTCACTCAAACTGCGTGTGGCTATTAGCGCTGGTGTTAGTGAATTAGACGTTGTTTATCAATGAGGCTCATTTGCATAGAAAGGGGCAATTTTTCCGCCAAATATATGCATATTACCTCATTTAAATACGTGAAAATAACACCGGAGCACCGAGACACAATCTGCTTGGCAGCACAGTTAGTGCAGCATTTCACCCTCTGCACGTGCTTTGTGAATTAGACGGTATCTGTTTGCTCTATTTTTACCGGTTTAGTGGCTGCAAAAGCCATGCAATCCTTTTGTGAATTCGGCCCTCAGTTTCAAACCTCGATGTCTGCAAGTATTGGCCCTGCTTAAGTGTCCTTGAGCCAAACGTTAAGTCCTGACCATCTCCAGGATCACTGTTCTGTAGCTGACGTTGACCTCTGACCTCCCTGTGGCAGGGGGTGGAAGGGTGGAGAAAGACCTTCCCCACAACTATAATGAAAGAGCCAGATTACAGTATCATTAAAAGCAATTCAGACATAATATATCTTAATGACTCAGGGTGACTTTATTTGCCTTACAAACACAAGAGGATAAGATGATAATGACTGATCCCTGTGGAGAAATCTAGTCATTAGAGCAGCCGATAGCAACAGGAGCCAATAAAGACACAATATATATAAACATAACATCACATTGGGGGTGGTTCATTTGGAATGCACCCACCAACTTACATTAGACATTAGAACAGAGTATCTTGGATAAAGAAGAAACATTTATGATGTACAATATGCACACTGCCCTGCTGTTTCACTTTGTTAAAATCATAAAGTGCCAGAGTTGGGACTAAATCATCGTTTTGCAAGTCACAAGTACCTCCAAGTCTTTGCACTCAAGTCCCAATTCAAGACAGGCAAGTCCAAAATCCCTAACTTTGAGTTTGGATTCCTGAGCATATCATCACATGCTCTTCATCAAATGTAATTCCACTTTAACAACAGAAAAAAATTATATTATGTTTTAAAAAATCATGAATGCTTTTGTGTATTTGTGTAAATGTGTATATATTTCATTAAAAAAAAAGGTTGTTGGAAGTTGTTGCATTCCTGTCTGTATTTTTTGACCCATATATTTTACTGCATTTAGTTTTTTGCCGACCACCATTTTGTTTTTGTATGCATTTGGCATCAGTTTTTCAAACTGCCAATCAGTGATATCACAGTAGTTCTTCATGTTTCTCTGCTGCAACTTGACTGGATGCTGTCGGATTGGTTCAAATTGAATATGGGGAACTTACGTCAACTTGCAGACAATGCAGTGGTGATCATCGCTGATTTAAGAAATGAACTGATTTGTGGCACTCTTATTAAATATACTTTTTCATCTTCAGGCTTAGGGAAAACAAGTATTTTTAAGTCAAAAGGCTTGGGTGCGGGTTGCCAGGCCAGATGAGATACATAATCCCTCCAGTGAGTTCTGGGTCTGCCCCGGGGCCTCCTACCAGTGGGACGTGCCCGGAACACCTCTAACGGGAGGCGCCCAGGAGACATCCTGATCAGATGCCCGAACCACCTCAACTGACCCCTTTTGACAAGAAGGAGCAGCGGCTCTACTTCAAGCTCCTTCTGGATGTCCGAGTTCCTTACCCTATCTCTAAGGCTGAGCTCAGCCACCTCATGGAGGAAACTCATTTCAGCTGCCTGCATCTGCGATCTCATTGTTTCGGTCACTACCCAGAGCTCATGACCATAGGTGACACACACCATAGGTTGGGACGTAGATGGACCAGTTAATTGAAAGCGTCTACTTCCAGCATCACTGCGGAAACCACAACAAACCACAGATCCATCTCACGCTCCATTCTACCCTCACTCGTGAACCCTGAGACCCTGAGATACTTGAACTCTCTTGCATGAGGCAGTAACTCTCTTCCAAATTAAGTCTTGGGTCATCAAATTTGTGACTCAAGTTTAACTCGAGGTTAAGTCATGTGTCTCAACTTCAGACTTCTATGAACTGTTGTAGTAGATACTGATTTATCTTTAAAAATGTTTATAAGCTCATATAACATGTTGCACTTTTTGAAGGGCTGGTTAAGGAAACCTTCATTGAGAGACTGCAGTGAGTTATAGAAGTTAGTGGAACAGCGGATAACCCAGATGTGATGTCAGGATTTCTGCTCTTTATAGACATCGTACAGCCTGTAGTAAAACAGCAGAGAAATATTCTTTAGCACATGCTCCACTGATCCTGACGGGACATCTGAGCTGTGTATTAGAAATGTCCTTTGGTTGAGGTCCGCCTTTACCCACTTCTTGTCTCTCTCTTTCTCCCTCTCTCTGTTTCTTCCTTTCTCTCTTTCTCTGGAAGTTAAAGGGCCAGTGGAGCCTGATTAGGATGCAGAGGAGGAAGGCTCTGCTGCAAATTGAAAACATATTGATTCTCCTCATGCTTGGAGGGAGAGGGGGCGAGAGACAGAGGGAGAGAAGGAAAAAGACAGGGGGAAAGAGAGACAGAGAGAGAGAGAGAGAAAGGGAGAGGAAAAAAAGAGGGTAAAATCTGGTGATGAAACAGAGAGGGAAAGACAGTTGCCCAGTGCTAGTAGCAACTTGTGTGGATGTCTGGTCTCAGTCACACACGCAAACACACACATATGCATTTTTTTTCATATACTAAGATAGCATCCCATGGGTTGAGGGCTCTATGGTCGCCATGGCAACGGGGTCAGGGCAGCAGTTTGTGCATTATTTGCGTGAGTGTGTGCGTGCGTCTTGTACATGTGAGCGCATGCTGTCATGTCCAGCTGTGGCGGGGAGAGGCCGCGGGATGCCGATGAGAGAGGACAGCGTATAACACGTACAGATGTGCTGACTGCACAGTTTCCATGGGAACAAGCCCCCCCGCCCCCTCCACTCCACCCCACTCTCACCACCACCTTCACCACCAACATATCCCTCCTCCTTCCATTGCTCCTCATTGCTCTTGCAAAGGCTTGACAAGCTCCACTAATACGTCTCGCTGCGTCTTTATGTGTGTCCATGCATTCCTGGTAGAGCTCTCAGATCAGCTACAGCTCAATCTATCTTGTTCTGAGTGCACGAGTCACATCCCCTAAGTGTGTGTGTGTGTGTATGTGTGTGTGTGTGCATATTAGTATGTGTGACATGCTTGTCTCATTCCTTAATCAAGGATGAAGGCGAAGAAAGGAGAGTGTGAGGGAGGTGTTGGATGTTATCAAACAGAGTGGCTTTCTGTCTTGCGTGCACACACACACACACACACACACACACACACACACACAAAGGAAGAATTATTTGTGTGCACACAGACATCACAGTCATTGCTGGTACCCCGTTGACAGGAACTGATTTATTGTCTGTGTGTGTGTGTGTGTGTGTGTGTGTGTGTGTATGTGTGTGCGTGTGTGTGTGTTATAACTACCAATGCTGATCATAAAGCACATTCTTGTCTGGTCTTCTGTACAAAAGCTGCCATCATATGGTTATCCACTGCCACTGCGTGTTTAATAACTCTAAAGTGTTGGTGGCAATAATGGAAAATCCATATGTGTGTACACTACATGCATTACATAGCATGTGCACATCACTGTTTGTATCTATTTCAGACTGCTCTGAGTCCTGCATGACCGTTAAGTCTCGCAGAGAACGCCAAAATAATGAGCACTGCTTTTGATTGCTTATCAACAACTTTCCCATTAAAATAGCCAATTAGAGAACCACCTCTTACATAAGAGTCACATCTAGCATTTAAAATGTTAAATAAAAATCTAAAGCATCATTTCTGCACACAAAAATAATGTTTGCTGTATTTGTGTGTGTACAGTTAAAAGGTTGTACTGGCCCAGAGTCAAACCCACATCTCTGCAGTACCACTCTCCCACCAATGCAAAGATGTTCTAAGAAGTCTGGAGGACCTCTGTAGGTCTGCTACTGGGTTGCAATCAATTGTATTCTTTTACTGGATTGCCCTGCACTTTGCCGCCCTCTAGCTGAGTTGATGAAAAAGTAAAAGTTACCAAAAGCATTAAGATAAAGTCAGATGTGGGTGATGAGTCCCCCTACAATTATCAGCAAACAAAAAAAAAATATATATATATATGTGCATGTGTGTTGGGCTTTGGGGCTTGGTATCCAATCTCAAAGTGTAATCCCAAGCGACAGCAACATCAGAAAGAGGGAACATGAGAAGTTCGAAGAATATCAAGGCCTGAAAGAGGAGCTAGAAAAGATGTGGGGAGTAAAGGCAACAGTGGTGCCAGTGGTAATCAGAGCTCTCGGGGCTGTGACCCCCAAACTGGGAGAGTGGCTCCAGTAGATTCCAGGTACAACATCTGAGGTACCAGTCCAGAAGAGTGCAGTCCTAGGAACAGCTGAGATACTGAGCTGAATCTTCAAACTCCCAGGCCTCTGGTCCAGGACCTGAGCACTGACACTGGGCAAGAGGCAGGGAACACCCTGAACAGGTCGCCGGATTATCACCATTTACCCTCAATTTGGAGACCTCGCTTAAGCTAACCTCCATGTCTTTGGACTGTGGGAGGAAGCTGAAGACCCACTGACACAGTGAGGACATGCAGACTCCACACAGACGGGGCCCCAGCTGGCTGGCAGGTTCGAATACTGACCCCTCTTGCTGTGAGGTGACAGTGCCCAACAATAACGACAATGATAATAATGCGTATATTTTTATTATTATTACTATTATAGAATAGAAATAACTGTATTCATTCTAGAGTTGTGTCGTTCGCGAATGAATCGTTCAAAAGAGCAAATCTGTTGCGTAAACGTACTGAACTGAATCACCTCCGGAGCTGATTCGTTCATTTCTCAGTTCAGTTGAGCTCGGCAGTGAGCGTGCAGGCCGAGAGTGGAACTGCTGATTCAGTCCATGCGAATGATGAATCACTCACGAGGCAGGGTGCAGGGAGCGACTGCCTACCGTGTGACGAATCACTTGGTGAACGAATCACTCGGTGAACGACGTAACCCCAATCCCTGAGTGATTCAAATCACTTCCTCTCAGTGATACACTTTCACAGGGACCGTGTTCTCCAAGCTAACAGCTAATGTAGCCAGGAGTCAAGCCACGTGAACACAATCACACACCTCCCCATTGTTTTAACAGACTTAAGCCCCTTTTACACTGCCAGATTTTCCGCGAATGTTGGGCTGTTTTGCCGGCCAGCTGCGAGCGTTTATACACACAGAGCCGGATTGGCGAGTTGATCCGAGGTGCCCAGTTTTCCGCCTCGTAGGGTAGACATATTGGCGGAACCCTTTTAGTTTAAACTGACCGAGGCGGCCTTCCGCCACGGGAGGGGCTGTTGAAGACTTGTTGGAGGAGCTGTTGATGACGCCGCACGTGCGAGCCACTGGCGGTGGATAAACAGGAAACAGCTGATAGCAGGAATTAGCGAGCAGCTAGTAGCAAGAGGGAAGCACAAACCTGACAGACACTGTAAAGATGAGCAACTGGGGAGACAAGGAATTGCGCGCCCTCCTTGTCTTCGCAAATGAAGAGGCCATTAACCGTCAGATGACGGGGACGGTGAAGAACGGGCCAACTTACAAGAGAATCGCTGAAGGACTGACCAGCCGTGGCTTCCCCCTCACGTCACTGTTTACGTCACACGCTGAGCCGGCGGCATTTTGCTGCACTCCACGATTTTGTTTTTATACTGCCAATGCTGAAAAAAGACTGATTGGGCTTTCCTGCAAATTTGCACAATTCCTATCTAAAAAGGGCTTTAGTTTCCAGATAAACAAACTTAAAAGGTTAGGCTGGCCAGTAATGAGACTCACCAGTGCAGGGCAGACGCAGCAGCAGATCAGCCGTGTATCAGTTCAGTAAGTCGGACTACGCAGTACACAGTCAGGGCTCCTCCTGCCAAGCACTGAACGATTAGGTGAACGAGTCTTTTGAACGAATCTTTTTAATGAACTGATTCTAGTGATTCAGTAACATCTCAAGAACTGCTTTGCCCATCACTAATTCATCCCCTAAGATTAATTATTATTATTATTTTCATGATTATTATTATTATTATTATTGTGGTCTGTTTTTATTACTATTGATTATTAAAATTAATAATTATTATCATGTAATATTTATTATTGTTACAAGCCCTAAATGTGCCTTACATTCTTGTCAAGACACCAGATAGCTTATAACAAAGGAAAAATGTGACAGACAAAGACATGATGTAGCCTTTATGGATGTGTGTGCATATATGTTGTGGTTAATTATCCACGATTAAATGGACAAAACCCTTTCTTTTCTTAACTTCGTTCTTTACTTTGACTAACATCAACGAAGCCGTGAACATGAAAGGGTCTGAAGAGAGCAGCTTCAGACTCCACTGCTGATTCACGACAGTTTCACAAACACACAGCCGTCTCGCTTTACGGTAGTGTGTGTCGCTCGAGCCAGGCAGCTGTCAGAAGGTAATGAAACAAAAAACACTCTTAAATGCTTCTGCTTTTCCCGCTCGTATTTACCAGATTATCTGACGTTATTTTATAACTCCGTCTTGTGGTTTTACTGTTTCACAAACTCACCAGTGTTTCTGCTCCCGACTAACAACGACTAACGTTACTGCTAACGCTTACACATGCTAACTGCTAGCTAAACACACCCCGTCTGCAAGTCACCTGTAAACTAGAAACTATCACTGTTCAGAGGTTGGGAGCAGTGCACAGGTGTTGTGTGTCATATTTGTATTATTCCTGTGAGGAAATGGTTGTCTTATATCCACAGCATGTTTAGTAAATTAGCGACTTAGCTAAACTGTCTGCATGCTCTGCTAGTGTACTACAACAAGTACAACATCTCAGACTGTGCATATGAGCAGGTCTCACATTTGAAACATGGCAGCAATAACTATGTGAATATGTTAGCTGACCAGTGGTGGAATGACGTTACATTTACTCTTGTACCACATCTAAATACAGTTTTGAGGAATTTGCATTTTACTGAATGTTTCCATTTAATTCTACTGTAAAGTCTTTTGATTTAAAGCAGTATTATGTTACTGATCTACCCAGTAGTACACAAAGTATTCAAAATTGGCCTCACATTTACAAAGTACAACCAGGGACAAGGGAGGTGTCTCTAACAATTCCCCTTTCATTTAAACAGAAGTTTAAACTTTATTTATTAGTGTAAAGGTTAGGAATCAGTCAGAAACACAGTCAAAGTCAAGCACAATTTAATAAATTAGGTTAAACATTGTCCAAAAAAATATTGTGTGTATTTTAAGAGCCATTGTAAATGGTCGATCACATTTTTACAGCCAAATCCTATTTTAAATCCCCCTGAAATGTGTGGCATTTTGCACAGTGTAGGCCTATGATGAACATTGCACATCATCCTGCAAAATATAGCAACAACTCACTAAATAAATGTTTAAAAAAACAATTTTGAAATTGGGTTTTTAAAGCCCAGTTCAGACCAAAGATTTGTGACGAGACGTGTTGAAACAGGCAGCTCGTTGCAATGCGTTGTTCTGAAACGTTCTAAAAACCTGCTGCTTCACACCAGTGCAACTAGATGAGACAGTGTATCATCTCTATGCAACAGCTCTCTGTACTTCTGTTGTGATTTCCAGCTTTCCAGGCTGATTTTGTGGCTGAATGTAATTTGTAGTTTCTTGAAATATGAATGAGGATAGTGATAGTGAGATACTGGCTACAGCTGCATTTGTAGTAGTGATGAAATGGTAAAAAACATTAAAAAAAAAAACAAGCATCAGATGGACTTTATTGATAATAAATACGCCACATTTATATAAATAAGCAGCGGCAATTTATCAGTCAGTGAGAATGTCTATGTCTGCGGGGGCTTAAGCACATACAGCGAGCAGCAGCAGCGACCCACCGTCCAACCCCGGCACGCAATGAGGATGGAAACAGAGGGCTCGGCCACAGCAGGCGGACGTGCTGTCTGCAGTCATTTTGACTTGACCAGCGGACTTCACTCCAAGCTGATTGGCTGTAGAAACAAGTGACATGCTTTATGTCCTAAAACCAGCCGCTGGTGATTTGGTCAGCTGAGTTGCAGGTGACACAATCAGACGCTCAGTTCACACCACTGCAGCATTTCTCTGCAATACTCCAAAACAGTTTCGTCTCGTCACAAATTTTTGGTTTAAACTGGGCTTTACTTGTAATGGAGTTTTTTACACCATGGTATGTTTTACTTAAGTTAAGGATCCTCTTCCACCACTGTGTCTGGCTAACTGGTACGTTTATGACCCTGCTCAGGCAATGCGAATTGGACTGCCCAGTGCAGAGACACTGCAAGGTGGATCCTTGAAAGCTTTGGTTGTGGTGAGTGTGTGTTCCTGTCATGCTCCATGCTCTATATAGATGTCTCTAACACATTTGAATAGTTGATATAATAGTTTGTCCATTGTCTTTTTTAACTCTATGTCTTGCTCTAATGCTCTAATGTATGTAACCTGTTGTTGCTTGGGTTTCATCCTCTTCCTCCTCCTTTTCTCCTCCCAGACGGTGCTCCTGAGTGTGTTTATGTTCCAGCTGCTGAGGACTGTTGGACTGAGGGCGTTTTCCATGGCATCTGAGACTTACACATCAGGCACACACTCTGCCGCTTTCGTCACTTGTCCTAATGACACAGTGGCTAAAGAACTGGCCAGGTGATACAATCAGCAGCAGCTTAATTCTGTTTTAGAAATGTGTGAAATGTGTAACCTTTTTTTTCAACGTGATTACAGAATAAAAGATAAAGTAAAAGATGGGAAAATCCTCTCTTCTTGGTGTGTCTCTCCTCTGTTACTCACTCGAATGAAAATGAGATGTCCCGTTTGATTGTAAATTATTTTAGCTCATATTCTTCATCTGCCTGCAAAACAAATGCACATTTTCGTTTCTGCCATTCACTCAATATCATTTAGCATTCTTGCCAGTTCGTTCATGCAAATTCATGTGTGGCTGATTCTGTATTTTCTTCTGTTTCTCAGGGGTATTGTGGAAAGGAAGCTAGCTGCGTGTGTCAACATCGTCCCAGCAATCACATCGGTGTAAGTTTTGAGATGGCTGCTTTTCACTGTTATGTCTGACTGGTTTGTCTGTGTTTTAAATATTCACAGGGTGTTTTTGCTTAATGACGGGCTTCTTGGGCAGCATTTGAAATAAATGATTTTATCCTTTAAAAATTGGTGCTTTTTAAACAAATGAATAATGAAAAGAAGGATTTATGAGATGACAGATTCCTGATTTTGTTTTGCTCCTTCAGATATGAATGGCAGGGTAAGATTGAAGAGGACAATGAAGTGCTTCTGGTGAGTATTGACTGAAGTGTTGTAATAATTTATGCTGTGAAATTATCAATCTAAATGCAGCAAAATCTTTTTAATACATGGGGTGAAATCCTGTCACTGCTATCATTCATTGAAATGCTGATATTGCTACAGCTGCAATTGTATTACTGCTCTTCTTACTTCTACCACATGCACTACTAGTACTAACTGCTGCAGATAGCATTACTGCTACAACTAGCGCTAGCACTAATGATCAAAAACCTAATTGCAACTTCTTCAAAATTTCCTGACAATTGAATTTACAACTGAAAACACGGAGCCCATTTCATAGAAGATACAGAGATATATATCATCAGTCAGTCTGTAAATACCGAGGTATGATTTTTGTCCATATTGCCCAGCCCTAAAACAAAGCATCAGAATGTCACATCAGTCCAGTCCCGCCAGCTGTCCCTTTAACACAGATGTTGATTCGTTGCTGCTACTGCATCCACTCCCGACTAAGAGGCAAGACGACTTTGTTCCCCCTGTTCTGCGATCTTACCTTTTGTACAAAATGGTGAGGTGGAATAACAGCGTGACATTCGTGCCTTGAACCGGCTGTGTGAAAGGGGCTGCAGCCTTTGTCGTACAGGATGAGAGATGGAAAAAAATTTGGGTCATCCTAGACACAGAATAGTTTTTTAAATACCAAAGAAATACGCCTGTGATAAAGCAATAAAATTGTCTCAACTGTCTGATGAGCTGTGGAGCTGACCCAGTGTCTCTCTCCTCTTTAGATGATTAAAACAAGAAGTACCAAGGTGCCTGCTCTTGCCGAATATGTCCGGTGAGTTTATTTTTAAACTCAGTGCAGAAAACACCTTCCTCCAACCCAGCTCTCACGGGAACACCTTGTTGCTCCATTATCTGCCATGACTCAAGCGGTCAAAGAGTATGGATTTAATTACTGCTGTTTAAGTGTACCGTGTCTTTCTGTACTCCCAGCTGACTCATAACTGCACGTTCTTCTCTTCAGCTCTAACCATCCTTACGAGGTGGCCGAGGTCATCAGCCTGCCTATTGACCAGGGCAACCCGCCCTACCTCAAGTGGATAGGGGAAATAGTCCCTGAGTAAGGATGGAGTGGATGAATTCATTCATGGATTAATGTTGGAAAACATGTACACAGTTACTGTTTCCTTTGAAGAGACGTCAAGACACTATCCAAATCTGTAATGGTATTTCTAACTGCATACGACCAAGAGTTAGAAGACAATTAAAAGTGCCCATTGTGTGAATAAGTACCACACTGGGAGTTTTGAAATGATTCAAATTATGATAGAGCTAAGATATTTCCTTTTTGCTGTGCTCCAGCCATCATTTGATTCGTCCAAGTGCTGAATATTTTCCCTTCCAGTATGTTTACCTCTAGAGGGCAGCCTTGGTCTTTAATTTTCAGAGTCAGCCAGGTGCAGAATGAACTGTGCTGCAGCTTTGACTTGTCTGAAAATGCCACTAAAATGTTTGAACAGACATCTGATAGATTTCCATGGTGAAAGAAGCATTTTTGCAATAAAGAGGAGGATTATTTTTTAATTGGTTTGAAGTCTTTCTTGGTGAACAACACACAGTAAGGTTGAGGTCATAATGACGAACATGACAACAGTTACATACATGTAATGTACACACTACATACTGTATACGTGTACACGTGCAGAAGTTCAAGTGACACAATTGCATACAACACCACGTTTTATTGAAGGACAAAAATATTTACACACCACTATAATCTGTGGTGCAGCATGGTGGTTAGCACAGTCATCTCACAGCAAGAGGGTTCTGGGTTCTGTCAGGTGTGCATGTTCTCCCCATACCTGCGTGGGTTTTCTCCCGGTCCTCCTTAAGTCCAAAGACATGCAAGTAAACTTAACAAGGGACTCCCTTAGGAATAAATTGAGTGTCAATGGCTGTCTGTCTATGTGTGCCTCTTACCCACTGTCAGCTGGGATTAGCTCTAGCTCCCTCACAACCCCCTGAAAAGATAAGCTGGTATAGCTAATGGAGGATGTATAGAACATCATCTGTAAACATTTATTTAGCCCACTCTCACCACTTTATATTTTACCATTGCTCTGACAACATTGCAGATTATACATCAAGATGCAAACACTGAAAACAAACCAAGAAAAAAACATGTGGCAGACTGTATAGATATAACCTGGAATAATAATCTGGAATTTGACATAAATCTCTGAGCCATAATTAAATGTGACATAAAATATAGAAACCACAGTACAGTACATAACACACATTAACTATTTCAACTGTCATAACCCATGGTTTTCTTCACATTGACCATATCAACATAGTAACAATACACATAAAGCAGAGAATCCTCAAAAAAATATATATCTGTGCTAAAAATAACACTTGACATAGATGTTTCATCGCCAGCAAGAGTTAAAAGTTGTTGTTTTTTATGCTCCAGTGATGCATATAGTCTGTTATGTGTTAGAGAGAAATATCTTTTACATGTTGCCTTCATAATTTAAGAGGATGTAATAAATAAATAAATAAATAAATACAATCATCTATACACACACTGGCATACGGGGTGTGCAGTTTTCTTACTAGCATGTTTTTAAGACAAAATCATATCTTAAAAAGTTCCACTCACACAGAAAAAAAGACTTTAAACCTGCTTCCTCCGATTTACTGTAGAGGGTTGCTGGCACTGTTATGTGTTGCACATCTCAGGTAGCAAGATAAAGCATGTAGTCAGGTAACCTCAGAGGTCCAGTGTGTAGAATTTCGAGGGATACATAGGCAGAAATGAAATACAATGTTTATAACAATGTTTATCTTAGTTTTTTCAGTTACCTGAAGGTAAGAATAGTGTTTCTGTAACCTTAAAGGGATAGTGCACCCAAAAATGAAAATTCAGCCATTACCCTCTCACCCATATACCGAGGGAGGCTCAGGTGAAGTTTTGGAGTCCTCACAACACTTGCGGAGATCCAAGGGGAGAGGGGGTAGCAACACAACTCCACCTAATGGAGGCTTACGGCGCCCCAGATTCAAACGTCAAAAAACACATAATTGAAACCACAAAATATCTCCATACTGCTCGTCTGTAGTGATCCAAGTGTCCTGAAGCCCCGAGATAAAAAGTTGTTTGTAAAAACGTCATTTGAACTCTGTTTTTAGCCTCATTGTAGCCTGTAGCTCTAACTGCCTCTCTGTACACCGTGCTCATGTGTGTGCGCTTGTGCGCGAGACCAGCGAAAGCACGTGAACACACATGAATGCGGTGCCCATGTCTCACGGTCTCGCGCACACACGTGAGCACGGTGTACAGAGAGGCAGTTACAACTGCAGGCTGGCCTGGAAATCCAGACCCAAATCTAGAAAGATTTAGGGTCTGGCTATGAGTAATGAAAATGCCCCAACTCGAGGGGCGGCACCAAGCATGCATTTGAAAATATCACTGCACGCAATTGGATAACACTACGACCAATCAGAACAATACACGGGGTGACGTATCCAGAGCTTAGCTACCAGCAGAGCTAACTAGTAGATTAGACTCTTGCCGTATCTGGTCGGCAAAACAGCAAAAACGTCCTTCTTGCAAAGGAAAGATTTGAGCGCTGTCTTCTGTTCCTCTTTTAGAGAAAAAGCCAAGTCTAACTCGTTCATTGTAGCGGCCAAATCCGTTTCAAACAACTGGTGTTCATCCGTAGCCATCTTGCAATGTTTACTGACTGATTCCGGACTTCGTCGTCTCAGCGCTGTCGTCATCTGTTTAGCTCACCTCTGGCCCGCCTATATCAGATACACCGATGTGATTGGTGCAGCTCGGCTCCAACGGCATGGGTAATGAGCATCATTACTGATTGCCAGAGTGACTCGCTGAGCAAATTCAAATTGTGCTCTCGCGAGAACTCTGGATTTCCAGGGTAACTACAGGCTACAACGAGGCTAAAAACAGAGTTCAAATGACGTTTTTACAAACAACTTTTTATCTCGGGGCTTCAGGACACTTGGATCACCCAGATCAAAAAGATCAAGCGCTGATTCAATATAGGGCTATTTGAGTTTTCATGCTGGCCACTGTGGTGTTCTCCCAAACGCATAGCACACGGGAGAAGTTTCCTCACTGCTAAATGCCACTAAATCCTTCATACTGGACCTTTTTAAATGGGGAAAAGATTTGATTGCTTTGAAGAAATGCAGCGACAGAGTTACACTGATGTCCCGCTCCATGGACGTATGCACACCATAGATGTACACACATGCACAGTACTGATGTTACAGAAAGGTTCGACAAAATCACTAAACAGCTGACAGTAAAATGTTTTTGAAAACACAACAATTAAGCTTTGTGGGCTGTTTTAGTAAGAATATAAAGTAAACAAAGCTGACATTTTTCATTTCACAATGGGTCATTAGTTATGTCCCACTGGGATATGATTCATACAATGCATTAGCCATTTCAGAACATGATGTTCCTGATCAAAAGAAGTCCTTGTGGCAGTCCTTTTTAACATGACAGCAATAAATAAATATATATTGTTACAGAATATAATATTTAAAAAGATAAAGTATTTATCAGGGTTACATTAACCTGGGATGACCGTCATAGTGTAAAGTCTGGTCTTTTGTCCGTTTAAAGGGGAACACAAGCTGAAATTAAGAATTCCAACATGTTATCTCCATTGCCTTGGAAAGTTCAGTCAGTATTTGTGAACATGAGCTACTCTCTCTCAAAGCCAGAAATCAAGTAAGTAACTTGTGATGTCATGGGGTATAACGTGTGGAGCTGCTCCACAGGCCATTTGTAGACCCACAGAAAGTTTGTTTTCTTTTTTATACCCAAATGAGCTTCATTCGATTGTAGTGTTCTCAGCTCTGAAACAAAAAAATGTACCAATATACTCAGAACATTCCCCTGGGGGCTCTCAGTGTCATCTAGATCAGTGGTTCCTAACTGGAGACTTTAGAAAGTGCCTTTCTCTCTGGTCTTGTCCAGAGAAGGTCCATCTCTGATGCAGCATAAGGTGGCATGGCCACCATCACAGATTTGAGTTTTAGCACTCCAGTTTATGGATTTGGGCGAGAGTTGTTTATGATTACAAATATTTTTGGACTGTCTTTAACCAAAGTAGAAACATACATGAATTTTGAAAGTGGCCATTGTTGTCCTTTAAAGGGACCAGACCAGTTGGCAAAACGGTCTCACAATCAAGTGAGAAATCAAGAACAAAAAATCTAAATCAGTCTTGACCATACAAGTGTTTCTGCAGGTCTGCTTGCAACAATAACTGAACACTACCTCACATTACTTACAGCCAGTGTTTCAATCCAACATGGCTGACACTGTGCCTGATTTTAGATTTTGTCAGGTATATCTTTTTTTTTTACATTTTCACACCATGTCAAAAACAATTGCATTGATATTGGCAGACTGTTACATAATGCAAATATTAGCCAAGCAAAAGGTCCGACCACAACTTTAAGACAACAGTCACTTCACATGAACACTGAGCCGGTAATCTGTAACCCACAGTTGTTTGTAGTATTCACAGCTGTTTCAAAAGTCTGAGAAATACTTTAAGTGGCACCAAAATCCACTGAACTCACATCATCTGTTACAAGGAGCTGATTTCGAGCACAGACTTATTGTCCAGGGATTCGTCAGGTTTTGACCTGCTGATTCTACATTTACTGGCCACAGGGGACGCTGCCTCAGCAGGATCAGAGCCTGGGCCTTTCTCAGCGCCTTCTCCATATTTGACACTCTGACTCGAGTGCTCTGGATCAGGTTTATCTCTCTGCATGACCTGTGTCCTTGAGCCCTCTGTTACGCCACTGTGGTTTCCATTTTGTGACGTTTTGCATATTTCACTCATCTGTACGGCCCCTCCTGTTCCATTGACTTCCTCCTCTTCTTCTTTTTCACCACAGTCTTTCCTATGCACCTTGCTGACTCCTTCACTTTTCTGTGCCTGGAGCACAATGCCGCCCCACTCCTCTGTTGGTCGCTGTACCTCAGTGCCGGCCCTGTCGTTGTTCTTCACCCTGCGTGAAGCTCCGCACAGGGCCTTCCTGAAGCCTCTCTTGAAGTTGTCAGACAGAAATCCGTACAGTATGGGGTTGGCGCAGCTGTTGGCATATGACAGCACGACAACAAAAAAGTAGAGCCCCCTGAAGTCCCCAGGCAGGACCACAAGGAGGTTGACGATGTTCAGAACGTAGAATGGTAGCCAGCAAAACACAAACACTGCCACCACCACAACCACCATCCTGGTGATTTTACGTTCCGACCTCCTGCGCCGAGAGGACGTGGCCTGCGCCCGCTTTGCAACACTGCGCACCTTTGAAAGAAAAGATAAAGAACTTTCACCTGTCTTATTTAAACACACATGTTTACTCATAAAGGCTTAGCTCACTTAAATCAGTTTCTCAATTAGTATTTTTGTGTGCCAAGGTTCTGAGTCATCCCCACCTGAGATTTTTTCCTATGAACCCAGTATAAAAGTGAATGTATCTTCAAACCACATTGTACCTAAGAAAGAGTTTGTATGAAAACTGTTGACAGTCATGTGCTACATTCCTCCTGGGAATATACTTTGCTGTTTCTTGTCATTTTTTAGTACTTCAGAATAAATAAAACAAAGAAACACGTTCTGTTTACGAGGACTGCACCCTGGTAGTCAGCTAATCCTTAGTCGCCCAGAAACGTCATTCTTCGGCAAGATTTCATTGGTCATTTAGTCGCAGAAAACAAACATGAAACTCTATTAGGAGTTGCGCCTTGTCAAAATAAATTAAAACCTGTATGACTGGACCGTGTGGGAATTTAATTTGAAAGGACAGACACAGGAAGTGACCACGCTCAACAGTCAGACAGGAGTCACGTTACAAACCAATCACAGTTGACAGATATCTTTCCCGTCTTCTGTAAATATTCGGTCTGATGAATATGCGAAAGCAGGGCTACCCAGAGCTTTACATCTGTCCCATGGACGATAGGCCTGCACACTTATAAACAGCGTCTGGATGAAGTGTACACGTGAAGCTTCAATGTTTTCACAGACATGAATATAAACTCTAACTGCAACTTTACTGGTTCACGGAGGCACACAACTGCGAGGCAGCAATTCTAGTTAGAATACACATTATTGATGAGAGTATCGATGGTACTTTATGGTATATAAAAAAAGAATGTTTATTTCTAAAAGTATTGAGGGGAATGTAGCCTTTATTGTGTCGTATATTGTGGTGGATGTTTTTCCACAGAATCATAATATATTAACTGCGGCACAGTGTGCTTCCCCATTATTTCTGTACAAATATTGCTTCACTACAAGTGCCCTCCAACATCATTAGTGATACCAGCAGAGAGCAGTCCAATTATATAGGATATTAGTGTGTACCGATGTGTTTGTGCAGCACGTGATGAAAGCTGTTACTGCATTAAAGGGCTTCTCTGCAATGCAGCTTCATTTGGAGAGATTTATTGGCGAATAACCAAAAACAGCATTTTTTTTTGTACAAAAATAATTTTGACTTAAAACACTGCAGTGCAACAGAGGTGGGAAATGGCATGAGCCATTTCAGGCACCCTTGGTTTTGGGAGTAAAGGCCTTCGTACATCAAGTCTATTTTTTTTTGTCTGAAGTTGTCGCACGTTTAAGAATAAATATATGACTTCATGTGTCAATCACGTTTACACGCTCACTTTAAAATGTCCTAACAGTTTTCGGAAAAGAGAAAGGAACAGGGAGCAGAGTATCATTTTGCAACTCCGACAGCCTCTTTTCAATAGGTCAGATAGTAATATTCAGGTGGATGATGGTGACAAAGAGGAGGCAGGAGTAGAGGATGAAGACCACAGGCAGACAGAAAAAAAGAGAGCAACAATGTGGAGGCAGAGAGGAAGGACAGCTCAGTCCTGTCAGGTAGCCACTGTGCCAAATGCAAGATGCAGCCAGAGAGTGGTGACAGTGTCTTTCCATTTTGCCCCATATTGAATTTTCGTAAGGAAAAAATAACAATAAAACGAATGGTACTCAGCATGTAAGGTTTCTGTGTGTAACAATTTTTATCGGATGAGGGAATTAAAAGAATACAAACTTGGTGTGCAAAAAAACTTTAAGGTCATTTATACTCCCTTTATGTACAAAAATAGATACCTTAATTTCAAACGACACTGTCACCACCCCCATACTTCCTTGCATCCTGTATGTTGGTATAGATACAACCACTAGGTGGCACTAGAGGGCGGAGTCAAAAGTTTCTGACCAACAAACAAACATGGTGACTGTGGAGGAGGTCGAAATAATAATAATTTAATGTAGGTTGTTAATGTGTACGTTTGGATTCTGGATCAATTTTTGGTTAATTTAGCAACTACAGCTCTGTGTTTTGTTTACGAATTCAACAATGAACATTTTGAACTTACAACCTCTCTGATTTTGTCTCCGTAGCAATGGAGGATGAGGCTCCTGGGTACTGTAGTTTGGAACAACCTTTTTGTATATGTATTATTGTAAATGCTATACCTTGATGACGATCAGCAGGTAGCACAGACAGATGACCAGCAGGGGGCAGAAGAAGCCCACAGTGCACGCGTACACAATGAAAGACGTCTTCCACACTTCTGCTGGCTCAGGCCACACGATGCTGCAGTTCCCATCGTCCTTCAGCACATCTGCAAACACCACCACCGGCAGCACCACCACAAAGGACCCTGCCCAAACTGTGGCACTGATGGCCTTGGCTACACGGGGGCGCCGCCACCAGAAGGAGCGGATGGGGTGCACGACAGCCAGGTAGCGGTCCACTGACATCACGGTCAGGCAGAAGATGCTGGTAAACTGGTTGATGGCGTCCACTGTCATGACCACACGGCACATCAGAGAGCCAAAGGGCCAAAACAGCAGAGCATTTTGCACCGCTAAAAAGGGCAGGCCCAGCATGAAGAGCTCGTCTGCAATGGCTAAGTTGAGGATGTAGATGTTGGTGACTGACTCATTCTTAGTGTAGTTAACTATAACATGGATGACCAGAGTATTACCTATGAGGCCAACAACACACACTATTCCATAGATAAGAGGGATGAAGACTCCAGCCAAGCCAGGGAGGGATCCAGGCTCTGGTTTGGTGCAGTTCTGGCAGGTGCTGTTAAAGAGGAAAGAGCTGTCACTCGGGCTGAATCCAAGAAGCGATTCAGAAGTAGTGGAGGTGAGCAGGAAATGGGAGTAAGGGGGACTGAAGCTGTTGCTCCACGTAGGTGTAGGGGCCTCCAGAGGCAGCTGGGTGGCCTGGATGAGCTCCATGGAGGCTTTAAGGAACGTGAGGCAACACAAGTTGATAAGATCCCATCAGTGACGGGTCAACAGTCCTACAAGGCAAAGAAAAGTTAGTTAATTAGGCACATTTCATGCACAAAGGCAATCTAAACAATGCATTAAAGGTGTAGTTTCACATTTTGTGAAATACTTATTCACTTTATTACCAAGCGTTAGATGAGATATTACTGATACTACCCTCATGTCAAATACCGTGAAACCGATATGATTTTAAAAAAATATGTGATATGAAAATTTTATCATACCGCCCAGCCCTAATTCCAGCTGTCTCAAAGTTGTCGCAGCTGGTAAAAATGCAGCATTAGACATTAAAACTCAGAAAATATACACAGTCTTTAGCAGAGAGGGAGAGAGGATGACAAACAAAGACACAACTTCACAAACACATTTCTAAAAATCTGTCAAGTTGTGTTTGCAGTCAAAATGGCTGCTGCCGATGATGACAGGGACAGTCAAAAGTTTAAAAGTTTGCTCCAATATGAGACCGGTGAAGCTTGTAGCATACTAAACTTCTAATCAGCTTAACAACCCTCCTTCCGTCACAACAAAAACAAGCCTGCACCGGAACAAAAACATAACGCATTTAGTTCTATTAGTACAAGACTTGTTTATGAAGCCTTCTTAATAACTACCATGCCGCACACAGGCACACCCTCATCCCTCACAGCGATGGTTAATAATTGGTGGTCTGTTAGGAACAAAATGTACTGACCTACGGGGAAAAAATAACAGAGGCATGTCCTTCACAACCTTGACTTAAATGCATTGATGCTGATAGGAGGACGATGGGAACAGAAGAGGGAAAAAGGCAGGAAGAATAATTTACAGGATGCACATAGAAATTGTGTGCGATACAATAAAATCAGAGACATTATCTACAGCAACACATAAAGGAGAATATTGTACAGTTCAGTTAAACAACCAATGTCATTTTTTCCCTTTGTTTAGAATAGGTTTTAATTTTGCAACAAAAATTAGGTATTTGATTATCTTGGTTTTATTTCAAACTAAAGGTCAGCTAACAAAGAAACTCATGTTCAAATCATGGTGCATGAATCTGTGTTTACTCTAGGCTGAATGTAAGGGCCAGGAGCCAGAGGTAAGGGCATTAATTACAAAACGTAAATGCGGCTGTGAGATGACCTGAGCCACCTAATACTTAAAAGGACACACACTCACATAATCCATTAAATATACAATGTTATTTTTTGGCACGGATGTTAAAATTTGGTTGGAATGGAAATGGCATTGATGATGGTTTATTACCGATTTTAGGATTTCACATTGTCTAGAAACGAAACATTGGGTTTTGTTCTCCATATGTTACAACTAAATGTCAGTATTCTAGGTCAAGATGACGTCAGCATAAGACATTTGGAAGACGTTTGATTTTGGCTACTTAACAGCACAACCTAAAACCAGCAAAACATTATGTCATCTGCCGTCAGTATTCTACACCAATTGATGACATTAGACGTTGTCCTGACATTGAATTTAGTCACCTGACGTCACAACCTAAAGTCAACCAAATACCAATTTCATAAGGTGTGTGTAGCCAGCTGGGGTGAAGCTAAAAGCTCATGAATCTGAGGAAGGAACCAAATGATAACTTGTCTTCAGTCACTGACTGTTATTCCAGTCAAAGTGAACCTGAGTGTCGCACTGCAAGCATTGAGCAATACTTCTTTTTTCTAGGAAAGTAGCTTATAGAAAGTCCTCACAATGAACCAACAATATCAAAAGCTGAAGGTGGTTTTGCGAGCGTATTAAAAATCAGCTAACACACAACACGCACCACAAACCACTTGAATTTTGTGTCTCACATAAATAAATTCAAGGGTCATAAATATAAAGGTGCTTAGTTCACATGGACTGACAAGACATACATATTTCATATGTGCATATCAAAGGAATCTCTCAGAATAATACATTATACGTGACTAGTTGGACTGTATGTTCTGTGTCAATATTGTAATAGTAGATGACATGTGAAATGTTAAATGTGTGAGAATATGACTGAAGAGTCTATTTTGAGTTTATTTTTTATGCATTTCCTGAGCTCTAAAAAAAATTCAACAACCTACACATTTGAGTTCATATACATAGTTAAAATATAGGTAAATTGTTTTTAACCGCATATATAGGAAATACATTTTCAATTAAAAACTACATGTCAAAACAACATTTGCTCGACCTTTGTCCTTTATTAGTCCTGCAGTGATAATGAAGAGACTCAATGGAAAACCTCATTTGTAACTGATTAAATATGCATAAGAAAATGAACATAAACAAAATGCCACGAATAATTACAATGCAGGCCTGCAGGACAGCGATACAGGTTTATCACTAAATGACCTGCATCCCTGGACCAGCTGGTCTAAGCTTTGAAGGGCAGAATTACCTTAGAGCTGAAATGTACAACACATAAATTAACCTTTTTCTACAACCTGATCTCAGGTACAATTATAGCTGCTGCACAGCAATGGTCGGGGCCGGGCAATTTTAGGCAATTCTGAGCAACGAGCTCAACACTGATGTCTGACCCAGCACTAAACCAGCAGCTCAGTGGTCCCTTTCTTAAGAAGTCATAATCTATTTCATCATAAAACACTGAATGTGTGGTATATGTAAAAGTCCATGTGAAAAATGTAATACACACACACACACACTAAAACAAAGCATATCACAACATAGAAGTTACATCATATAATTATGGCATGCCCTTCAAATTGTGGATGAGTGGCTGAAGTGATCAGACTCATAATATACAAAGGAAAGAACTCAACAAAAAAGTAAGAATAACATTAACTGCTAGCACTTATGAACAAACTGGTCTGATCTAGCTTAAAGCTAAACATTATCCATGGTGACAAAGATGAAAACATTTTTTATAAATGTAAAAGTAGCTATTGGATAGACTCTGCATATTGACTGATAGCTAAGCCAAATAAACAGGGAAAAGAGACAAGGGATAACAGGGTAAAGTGTTGATAAAGAGTATTTGTCTCTCCGCGAAACTCCCTGGATCATAATTATTTTGACCTTAGTAGTCTCTAATCCACATAGCATGATGCCTGAACATAGGACTTTCACATTAGAATGTCTGTTCTGCCTTAGCTGAATTCACAAATTGACTAAGCCAAGCATCAGGGTGCCAGACAGTAGCCATCCATGCCATGGAAAAGCAAATTTCAAAGTGAAAGTCCAAAGCTGTAGCACATATGGTTGATTTGTTATGAATTTTCAAAATTTTGAAATTTAGAGGCTGCTGTAGCGCCACCATCAGGACTATTGGCTTGTGTTTCCAGTTGAGGACATCTGGCATGGGACTGGACCTTTATGAAAAGTTTGGGTAGATTTCTCAAATGGAAATGTTGCACGAGCTGAGGCTTGCACTCACAATCTTCAACACCAAGACCCATCCTCTATCTCACTGAGCTAATTGGCAAACAGAAATGTCACATGTAGCTTCACAAATTGACTAAGCCAGACACCTGTGTGCAAGACAGCAGCTGTTAGTGTGTAAAGGCAGATTTCAAACGGCTGTTTCAAACTGATGTTTAAAAATGCCATTTTTGCATTGACTCCAATTGTTCACGAGAGCGAAATTCAAAATGCTGTAAAAAAAAAAAAAAAAAAAAAATCAGTTTTTGAGATAAAATTCTGATATTTTCCAATCATCATCAACCATGACTCCAAAATTTTGTCATTTTTTTTAATGAACATTGAAAATGTATTTAGCAAGAATTTGCATGTATATGTTTACAGTACCGTTTACAGTCAAACATTTTGATGCACTGTAGGCTCAATTTTCGATAAATCAAAAATCTGTGTGGATTGTTTGTGTAGGACAGTCTGAAGATGCTCTGTAGCAAGTTTGGTGTCAATTGAGCAAAAATTGTGGGAGGAGATAGTTTTACAGTAGTAGTGATGGACTTCATAATTTGCAATAGGTTTAAATGTACAAAAGTTTCTTCAGTATTGGGGCTACATTTTGGTGAAAGTTGCAAATCTGTAGCACATATGGTTGATTTGTTGTGAATTTTCACTGAACTTTAGAGGCTTGCTGTAGCGCCACCATCAGGACTATTGGCCTGTTTTTGCAGCTGAGGCAGTCTGGCATGGGACTGGACCTTTGTGCAAAGTTTGGTGATTTTTAGCGCATGGGAAGTAGGATTTCCTTGGAAGAAGAACAAGAAAGAAGAAGAAGAAGAAGAGACATGCAGGATAACAATTTTGTCAAAAGCACAAAAAATGTATATATAGTTAAGAAACATCCTACTGAAGACAAGAACTCCCTTACACACTGTACAGATTACTTAATCATACATACACACACACACACACACACACACACACACACTTCTTTTTGTGCTCCTGATTTCCAGGATGTGCAGCACAACACCTGCCATTCTAATCTCTAACCCTCACAATAGAGCAGACAGACAATCTGTCTTCCCAGAGGACATCAACTCTTTTGTCTGCCATTCTATGACCAGCTCTAAGAAAAAAACTTCCTGGGAGATGTTGCTATGGCGATGTAAGGTCAAGAAAAGGCCCAAAAGGCCTTGTATGGAGCAAATGAAAGAGACAAACAAGAGAGTCCAAATGAATGCTGATTGAAGAGCCCGTGCTCTTTACATTCACATACAAAGGCAACAATGGCACATATTAAGCCTTGCGTGAGTGTACATGTGTGCGATATGTGCATGTGTGTATGCAGATGCTGTCCTCTCCATCTGCTGAGTGCAGATACTGTAGGTCTAGAGTTATCACTGAACCTTTGATGTCACTAGTGTTGAGGGGCTGATGCCACTTTTCTTGCACCTGTTCCTGCTCATTAAATTAAAGTTGCCAGTCAGGAGCTAAATTGTAATATTAACAACCAGAGGCTGGATTAAAAATAATCTCACATGAAATGTAACTCCATCCTGTGAGCCTGAAATCAAACACAAAAGCATGTAGTACAGAGCTGTGTCTTACTGCCGTAGTTCTTTCTTGCTGCAGTCGTGCGTGCTCTCCACCTCCCCATCACCACCTAGTCTTTACAGATTCATCAGCCCCATCCGCTTCAGCAGCCCATAGAGTCAGCAGCCACCTCCACCAGTGTCTGGACTCTATGGGGGGGTTTATCTTGCTACTGCTCACATGTCCCTTGATGACAAAATGTCTCCCTCTGGTGTCCAAGCGCCAAAGACTTCATTATCTTACATCTTAATCAGCACAAATTATATGGTAGTCTGTACACTCATATTCTGTATTCTTCTTGTATCACTCCTGATTGAAATATATTTACACAACAGTGGGTTAAATTACTATGTGTAATGTTACAAAGAATTATTACTCGACTCTGCAGGTTCCCTCAGATCTATTTTAGTGTCCTTTAGCTCATTGTCTTAGTTCACACTCACCACTCTCATTAGCCTCACTCCTGACTGTGACAGGCAACTTTTTTGGCAATAAAAGCTCAGATAAACTGTCTGTGAGCAACTACATGTAGCTGGTGAATATAGTGCGATAAAGCAATAATAATTTTTTGGTTGGACTTAGATTTGCCCTTAAAGACAAATATGACTCCAGTCGATGCTAATGTTATAAGATGATGTCAGTGTGGTGCTTAGTGTCACAGTCTGTCTCTCTGTCCTCCTCTCTGGCCACATTCCCCATTCCTGAGGTTCCTTCATTGTCATTTTCCATCCATCCACCAGAGGCCATAGGACTTCCCCTCCTCACCCCATTACCTGACTGCTCCGCCCATCCACACACCTGTTCCCACTTCCCTCATCAGCCCTTCAGTTACCTGGCCTTCACTACTGAACTACACACCTGCTTCCCATTTTCCCCAATCGGCCAAGTTGTGTATATATTGGTTCATTTCCAGTTGTGCCTCTAAGTTGCTGGGCTTGTTTCATGCCTCTGGTTTCTGGCCACATGTACCTGTCTCTCTGCTTACCTGCCTGTGAGCTGACTTCACTTCACTGAATCACTGAAAATCTGCATTTAGGTCCTTCCCCTTCCCCCTCAAACACACCAGCCATGACATTTAAAACTTGTTGCACTGCCCCTAGAAAGCCGATAGTCAATTCAGGTTTTAACTGTAGAATCAACTCCCACAATGCTTCAAGGCAGTGGAATATTTGTAGAGGGGACTTTAAATTAATGATTTTTGATGTGCTGTTTAATTAAACACGGCAGGTTACTGGGATGTCTTACTCCTTTGTTTCATAGAGGAGGTTGCAGCAAGAATTCCTCTGTGCCAAAAGCTGTTTCCATCCAAAGGTGATTAGAATCATTGGGAAATGTGCATTAAAAGAAATACGAATCCTGTGTGTTTCCATTAAATGTACGGACTTTGGTGAAAACTACGAACTTGCGTTTTCCGCAGAACCGGAAACAAAACAAGTCTCACATTCTTCTTCTACGTTTTCTGATGGTTGGCAACCAGCTTGTAAATGCATTACCGCCCTCCTGACCCGGAGTGTGGATATCACCATGGAGAGAAGTGCACTACGTCAGACTTAATTCGAACATAACTGTTTCCATCTCCCGTTTTGCGAATCAACATTTTTTCGAATCAACCAAAACCCGGCTAAAGCAAGCGTATTTTAGTTTGTGCAAATCAGGGGATTTTAATTCGAATTTTGGCGTTTCCATCATAATTTTCCAATGCGATACTTCTAGATGTGCGTCTAAACAGGCTGATGGAAACATGGCTAATGATGTCTACACTTACATGCATTATGAATTTGATAGAGGTCGTGTAAACAGCATATTTCGTTAAATGGATGTGCTGAATCAGGCCTTTTCCCAAATGTAGCATTTTAAGATTTAAAACCTGAGGTATGTTGATATTATTCAGGTTTTAAAAACATTATTTAGACATGTGTACAGCGCATTCAGAATATGCATCTCAGTTGGGAGTTTTACAATAGTTCCCGCCTCTTGCCTGTTTGTGGCAGGATGTGGGGTAGACATGCATCCCCAAAAGAAAAGTCCATTTCTCTGGTAGGAAGAAGAATTACACCTACTTTTGAGCATTATGAGAGACTTGGATATCAACAGGTTTTATGTGGGAATATTGTAACACCAACCAGTTGAAGAAGGATGAAGGAATGAAAGAGAGAGGCTGTGTTGGCATATATAAGTCTGTTACTGGTGGAATACTGAAAAAAGAAATACTATTTTGATGCCAAATGCCACAAGCAGCTTCAGCCGTCCTTTTTTCCATACTTTTTTGATAAATGCACTTTAATCAGAGTATGCAGGGCTGCATGTAAATGAGAATATTAGTGAAATATTAATATTCATTAGCCATGTAAACACCTTTGTAGAAATATTGTCTTTTTTAGAATAAGGGAAAAATACTGGAATATTTTTGTTAATGTAGTCAATGGCTTTTTGTCTGGAACACCCTGATGCACGGACTTAGTCTTCTGAAATGTGCTCATGTGGTTAGCAACAAGCCTAAGACAAAAGAGTGTACATCAGGTTGTAAGCATAACCATAACAACAGCAAGTTTTTATCAGACATTGTCACCACCTTCTATTAATATCCCTGCACTCGCTGCAGCTTAGCAGCAGCCTTGCTTCTCTACAGCTTGCATTACTATGATGTGTGTTTCATATATGAGGTAAATCCCACCTCCTCTATCACACATAAGAGCCAGACTTCTGTGTCAGAGCTAAACATGATTGAACTCTGCTTGAAGAGAACAAGGCAGGGTCAATTAGCCACTGGCAGGGAAAACATTAGCCTGAAATGAATAGGGAGTAAAATCTGTGACTCCAGCCACATTCTGTTTTAGAATAGGATTTGTGGTAACTTAACACCTCAACAGTATTGTCTCTTGATAAAACACACTGTAAGTGAGTGTGTGTTGTGTACTCAAACAGCATTTGCTTATGCCTTGGCTAAAAGTGCCTGTACTCATGACGACAGTCGCCATGGCTGCCCCTTCAGCAAAATTATCTACTTCACCACCATTGATTCATATGTTCATTACAGACTGTTTCAAGACGTGCTTCAGTTGCTCGGAAACAACATTGTTGTTCCACCGAGACCTCCAGTCCAGCCATTACTGCGTGAAAACAGCTGCCTGGATCCAGACCTTTGAATCCACCCACTCCACTGAGATAGAGTTGACTGAAGATGAAAACAGGGTGCAACAAGTTGACATTTGTCAGATATCAGGCAATGGCTAGAATTACCGCCCTGCAATAGTATGCCTCTGCGCACCGGTCAAGTTTATCCATGTCAACATGGCTGCTTCACATCCATCTTCCCACAGGCAGCACAGACGATCTACACAATCAGCACAGTTTCAAGGTGGACACCCAAGATTAGTGTCAACATTTCAGTATCTGACCAAATGTCACCCCCTCTATCCCTGAGATATGACACTGAGTCTTTGCCAGGAAAGTGTTTTATGCAGAATATTATGATGTCACAGTGAAGTTGATCCTTGATGTTTTGGATATAAAATGTTATCACCTCGTTATTATATCCTATTCGACATCTGTGTGAAGTTTTGTCATAATTAGCATGAGGGCTCCAGAGTGATGGTCAAAAACATGTTTTCTGAGGTCACACTGACCTTGACTCTTAGCCTTCGACCGCCAAAATCCAATCAGTGCGTCATTGTGTTTAAGGGGACGTTTTTGCCAAATCTGAAGAAATTCCTTTGACGTGTTCTTGAGATATTGTGTTCACTGGAATGGGGCAGACATACAGACGGACAACACAACAACCAGCATGGAGGCAATAAAACAGCTTATGGAACATTCAACTTTTTAACAATAGTCCCTCTGAAGTGAAATGCACACTGTGGGAAATAACAAAATGAGTTTTAGAACCTTGCTTCTTAATGGCAGAATGTTCTCTTCTACAAGATACAAACTTGACATTAGAAATTAAAGTCTACCGCTTCCCTAAAGAAACACACCAGCGCAAAGCATGGATTGCAGCAGTCAAAAGAGAGAACTGGACACACCCAGGAAACATCAGGGTCTCCATCCATCCATCCAACCAATCCATCCATTTTCATCCGCTTATCCAGGGCAAGGTCGCGGGGGCAGCAGGCCCAGCAAAGCACATCAGACATCCCTCTCTCCAGCAATGCTTTCTAGCTCCTCCTGGGGGACCCAAAGGCTTTCCAGCCCAGATATGTAATCCCTCCAGCATGTTCTGGATCTACCCCGGGGTCTCCTACCAGTGGGACGTCCCCAGAAGACCTCTAACAGGAGGCGCCCAGGAGGCATCCTGATCAGATGCCCAACCACCTCAACTGACCCCTTTCGAAGCAAAGGAGCAGCAGCTTTACTCTGAGCTCCCTCCGGATGTTCAAGCTCCTAACCGTATCTCTAGGGCTGAGCCCAACCACCCCACAGAGGAAACTCATTTTGGCCTTTCCAGGGTTTGTTGTGTTAATTTTTTTACTGGTCATTTTGCTAATTTTTTGGAGAATGGAATGACAAGACGGACACAGAGCACTAACAAATACAAATGCTCCTCTCTGCCTCTGTGCCCTAACAGTTGTTAGCTTCAACGATGTAATGCTGTTGGCTTGAATAAGCTGTGTTACTTGCGATGAAGTGAGTGCTACAGACCCTCGAGTTCCCAGATCGTGTCTGGTTCTTTCTTTTGATTGCTACAATCCACGCTTTGCGCTGGTGCATTTCTTTAGGGAAGCAGTAGATTAATTTCTGACATCAAGTTTGTACCTTGTCTTACAACCTGCCATTGAGCTGCAAGGTCCTGTAACAAATTTTGCCATTTACCACAGTGGGTACTTCAGTTCAGGAGGATTTTAAGTTCAGCGTTTTTGTGCAGTAGTGGCTAGACTGGAAGTTTTAGCGGAATGATGATGTTGTTTCCTAGCAGCCGAAAGACACCTTAAAACGGTCTCTATTCCAAACACTCATTTGTCCACAACGTTGCTGAATACACTACTGTCATGACATGCTTGCTCATAACTCCAAGTCTGACGAAGAGCGTACAGCTCGAAACATACGTCACAGTGCAATAAATAATTATTTTCTGCAGAGTCCTGCAGTGTTGCGAGTCATTCATCCTTTTTTCATCTACGACTATCGACTCAGCATCTGTGCTTCCACGGTGAGATGTAAGTGCCTTTGGTTTGATGTTTTGATCATGACTCCAAAGTGTCACAGGAAGTATTGTAATGAGAGATATATTGGCGAGGTGATGATTGTTTGGAACATCAGGATTATGATCAGTTGTGGAGACTCTGGGTTGCTATTGGATTTCATCTTACCTGTTGTGAATTCAAACTGGCTTCAGTTGCTGTGCTTGGCCAAGGAGTAAGCTATACAAACTGAGTAGAGCTTACTTTTAAGCCTACAGGGGGTGATTATATTATACTAAAAGCTTAAATGAGGTTAAATGTAATATACCACTCCTTTTCCACACTTTTACAGCTGTGATTTTACAGAAATGACACATTTGCAGTCACAAATTCTCCCAAGTGTAACAAGCATATATTGAGCCTGAGCAGGTCACATTTCTAGTGCCTGATAAAACTCTCCTACAGATAAAAGAGCAAATGTGCAGAGATCAAACACATTACAAATACATATTTCACAACCAACCACTCAGCCTTTGAATTAATTTCAATGGCTGGATTTTCTAAAAGCAGTGTAGAGCAGCAACTGTATTGTTGACTCTGTTCATGTGAGAGGCCTCTTATGATTATATGGTTGATACTGAGGGTGAAGGGCCGCTTCCTCCTCACTGAAAACTCTATTGATGCCTGTAATTACCTCATAATAGTACGAGCCACAGCTCAGTGCAAACAACCCGCTGATGTGATCGAGTGACAACAAGGTCACCATTAAAACAAATGCCTGTCTGGTAAACATTTAGTTAGTCAAATGAATCCACGCTGATTGCTCAAATCATGATAATTACCTTCAATGAGTGCTTTTTAGGACATTTTATTGTTACTTTTTCAGTCTATCTGGTTTGTAATTAAAAAGTTGGTCGTGTTTGGACACCTTTCATGACACTGCGAATAAATATGCACAGCATTTTAGCAAACATCTTGTGGCAGTTAAGAGCTTTTGCCCACTCACTCTTGTTAATTTCACCGAGCTGCCATTAATACTGAGCCTGGAGATTTGACTGCACATTAAAAGTGATCTCTTTAACTTTACTTCACATGCTTTACACAGTCATAACTCCACACACACAAACACCTGATCAACCATCTGATGCTACAGGGCACAAAAACATCTGCACCTCTATCCTCCAAAAAACTCACACAGCCTCAAACACACTCCATCACCTGAATCACACTGTATCTGTATCTCAAATATCACTGCTGTCTCCCACATGAGGTAACATTAAGACTTGCACTGAGAGGCAGTGTTGTTTTTTTTAATCAGACCAGGTACAGAAAAGAAGAAAGAACACTACTTATGGTGCCCTTAATCAGAACACACCCATCTTCGGACTGCATCTTGCCTGGTTGCGACGTTATCGGGCTGACAAAAATCTGTCCACAGACAAACAGAGATATAAACAACTGGCAAATTAGTCGAAAAGACAAAAACAACAGCTGTCGAGAAGACCACATTTTGCCATGATGACACACACACACACAGACTCACACTGTCGCAATGTTGTCGCGGCTGTTCAACGTATCCTCATAGAATGTGTAGTGGCTATTTTTAGTCTGCATTGTTTATGTTGAGTCGGCTCAGTAGCAACATCAACGAAACGTTAAAACAACTGTGTTGCTCCACTGTTGTCGTTTATTTTCTCAAACTCAACTTTTCACAATAAAAGCTTCACTTCCTCTTCATCACATATGTTCGGTAGCCGCAAAGGACTGATGTAAAGATTCACAGAGACCAAATGTACAGATACAAAGTAACCTCACATATTTAAAATGTCTTTAACACTACAATGAAATATATTTCTCTCTGTATTACGGCAAGTCACATGACTGAAATAAAACAAACTTATCACTGATAAATGGCACTTACAGGATTGTTCGTATGATATCTAACGAATAAGCGCCCCACGTCTGACGTTACGTACTTAACGCACAGTTACGCAATCAACGTAATATTACAACGGATTTGGTTTAGGCAAGCAACGTTACTGTGGTTAGCTTTAGGAAAAAAAACATTGACTACGTAGGTCCGTGTACCATTCGTTCATTTGAATTTCAATTAAGAACTAAAAAACAATAAAATGGAAAAATGATTTGTTATTTCATTAATTGTTTTTCAATGTCCAACAAAAAACGGATTTCGACTTCTTTTTCAAATATTTCATTTAGTGCGCAGGTCAAATATAGAACATTTAAAAAATGATCCCTTTTTTTTTATTTTGATATTCAATCTCTCTCATTTCTGTGCCCCGGAAGTTATTCAGCCTGGCGCGTACCTGATAGGAGGCGGTTGTTTATTATGGCTGCCTTGGAGTCCCAATGATTATGCGCTTGTTGCCACGACGTAAAACATAACTTTCTTTGACTCTGTAACATCACCATTGCTCTCGAAGGCTGTGGCAGATCTACAGTGATCCGATTCACAGCTTCCGATTGGAATTTCTCGGCCCACCTTAAATGTCGCCTGTAGATGGCAGTATTCATTCGGTCATTTTCAAGCTAATTCATGAACTGAAAAATTGAACAAATATGGGGAAGATGAAATGAAAATGGTCAGTAGAGTGCAACTGTCCTAAATTTTGAGCATTTTAACTATAGCGTATTTTTCTTATTGTGCTTACTCATGGTAAACTGCTTTTCAGTCTTGCTATTTCTGCCTATTTGCTGAGGTCTTGTTTGCTCTGTATTAAAAGTCTTAAGAAACTAATACTCCAGTATGACAGGAGATGTCAAAGGGTATCATAATCCTGAGTTTTATTCATTTTACTGTAGTATTTTTTCTTAAGAGCTGCTAGGTTGGCAGTAGCCTCTTAAGCACTGCCTACATGTATACAGATATGTTTGAAAACGCTCGCCAGCATTCACTGTCTGCAGCAGTCTCCCCTCATCACTACAGTAGCAAAGTGTGCAGCCTAACGTTACCTCTTTCAAAACACTTACCTGAGATCTCATCATCAATGATTCCCATTCAATTCATGCTTTATGACTGATGCACTGGAAACATTGTCCTTCCAATCCTGTTTGACAACAATACTACACTGGAAGGTGTCCCACCATCTGCTGGTTGGCATGGGCCTGATCAAAACTGTAGTTTCTGGTGGACTTTAAACCACAGATGCTGAGGTCGAGCGAAAACACTGTGTGCAGCTGATGCCTTCTAGAGTTCTCAAAATGCCAAAGGAATTACAACCCGAACCAAAGGTGAGTTGAAGCCTGAACCCAGCTTGTCTGAGATCATCACATAAAATACTGAGCCCAACCCCCCCAAAAAGCACTAGTCAGCTCGTACTGCTCAAGACACCCCGGCTGTGTGGCAGCACAAGCCACGCACATTACCAGCGGAAAATGGGCCAGCATGGTGGATCACGGACTCTCCACACTGTATTTGCCTGCCAGAGGAGCTCCCTGCTCTGGCCGGGAGAAAAGACAGAGAACCCAGCACAGAGCCTGGCTGCTCACTTTTTATTTTTCATTTTAATTAATATATGTTAATCTAAAAAAAATTATACATTTTTTTTCCCTGCTGCCTGAGCCCTAACCGACCGAGGCCAACCAGCGCACATTTTCAGCCTGAACCTGGGCCTATCAAACTTTTTAGTGACCCGTGGGACTCAGGTGTGCCATTGTTGTTGTTGTTGTTGTTTCTAGTGTATGCTCATTACCCAAAGCAACAATGGGCATGCGCAAATTGAGGAGATTATGTCATCATTTCCAACATGTTCCATTTTACATGTCCTCACAGCTACTAAATCTGCATCAGCGTTTTCAAAAATCCCCCTTTTAGTGACCTAAAACTTTGTTTGCGTGTGGACAAGAGGCCAAAACATGGAGGTTTTTGTGAACTGTCCACCACCCCAACCTGTCTCCATACATACATACATACATACTGTCTCCCATCAGCGCATTGCTCAAGTGAACGCAGCCTTTCAAAATACAGAAATGTTTAAATCATACCAACAGTTTATGACAACAGCCTGGGCTGGTAAATGTGACTCTAACAAACAATAAAAAAAAACCGTCTGTGTGGTTCTCCCCCTCCTTTTCTCCCTGCCAACATTCAAGAAAATACTTGTTCACAAAAATATCTGTATAGGTGCAGACCATGCCTTAGTCTTGGTAAAGGGTGACTTATTAGAAAGTGGCAACTGTTTGGTATCGGTAAATGCAGCTCTGTATCAATAACAGTTAAAAACCACTGTACAAAAAGAGACA